>NW_022103945.1:463614-487725 GCF_000313985.2 Echinops telfairi
CTGATACCTGATCCCTTAGACACCTCGTGATCACACAGGCTGGTGTGCTTCTTCCATGTGGGCTTTGTTGCTTCTCAGCTAGATGGCCACTTGTTTACCTTCAAGCCTTTAAGACCCCAGACACTGTATCTTTTGATAGCTGGGCACCATTAGCTTTCTTCACCACATTGGCTATGCACCCGCTTTATCTTCAGTGATCGTGTCGGGAAGGTGAGCATCATGGAATGCCTGTTTAATAGAGCAAAGTGTTCTTGACTTGAGTGGAGGCCCAATGTCCAGTAGATATTTTCAAACACATAATGTTTGCTTGTTTTTGGATGCTGTTGAATTGATCCTGACTCATTAGAGACAGCATATGATAAAGCAGAACTGCTCTACAGGGTTTCCTTGGATGTAATCTTTCTGGAAGCAGATTGGATTGCAAAGTCTATCTCCATAGGCCACCACTTCTCTGTCAGCCTGTGGAATGACAAAGAAACTTAAACATGAAGAAAGCAAAAAGTCTGGGTGCATAAGCAAATGTGGTGAGGAAAGCTGATGGTGCCCAACTATCAAAAGATTTTACATCTGGGGTTTTAAAGACTTGAAGCTAAACACGTGGCCATCTAGCTGAAAAGCAAGCCCATATGGAAGAAGCATGCCAGCCTGTGTGATCATGAGGTGTTGATGGGATCAGGTATCAGGCATCAAAGACCCAGAGCAAAATCATACCAATGTGAATGGTGGGGGGGGGGAGTGGAGACCCAAAGCCCATCTGTAGGCAACTAGACATCCCCTTACAGAAGGGTCACAAGGACGAGAATAGTCCGTCAGATTGCAGTATAGCACTAATGAAACATACAACTTTCCTCTAGTTCTGTAATGCTCCCCCACCCCATTATCATGTCCTCAATTCTACCTTGCAAATCTGGCTAGGCCAGAGCACGCACACTGCTACAGATAAGAGCCCAAACACAAGGAATCCAGGACAGATAAAACCCCCAGGACCAACAATGAGAATAGAGATACCAGGAGGATTAGGGGGAGGTGGGGGGAGAAAGAGGGAATCGACCACAAGGATTGATATATAACCCCTCCCAGGGGGACGAACAACAGAAAAGTGGGTGATGGGAGACAGCGGACGGTGTAAGATATGAAAACAATAATTTATAATTTATCAGGGGTTCATGAGAGAGGGAGGGGGAAGGAGGAAGGGAAAAATGAGGAGCTGATAAAGGGCTCAAGTAGAAAGAAAATGTTTTGAAAGTGATGATGGCAACATATGTACAAATGTGCTTGACACAATGGATGAATGGATGGATTGAGATAAGAGCTGTAAGAGCCCATAATAAAAATTTTTAATTAAAAAAGAAAGCAAAAAGTCATTAAAATGACAGGAGTGAAAGGTCAACATAGGTGTCAGAACAGATTCTGCAGCTTCCTTTTGAATGTAGAGAAATTAAAACAAATGGGAAAAGTGGTGAGGGAAAATAGCTAAACAGAAAATTCCAAAGGGCCGTTCCAAAAGACAAAGTACAGAATTATCATGACATATACAAACACCCAGAGTTAGAAAACAAAAAGAGAAGAATACACTTGGTATTTCTCAAGCTGAAAAAAATAAAAAGTTCTAACCTTAAGTTACAATATTGAAGGATTCTTGGGAATAATGAATGATGCAGGAAGCATAAAAATAAAAAATCAAAGGAATGGTCACTGTACTAAAAATAATTGGTCAACATTCAACCAGTTCAGGAGGTAGCATATGATCAAGCACTGATGGTATTGGAAGAAGAAATTCAAGCTGCAGTGAAGGCTTTAGCTAGGAACAAGGCTCCAAGAATTGATACACTATCAATTAACTTGTTTCAACTGACATAGCACTTGAAGTGCTCATTTGTCTTAACCAAGAAATTTGAAAAACAGCTACTTAGTCAAATGACTGGAAGACTTCCATATTTGTGCCCATTCAAAGAAAAATCAACATCATAAGGAACGTATCAAACAATACTATTAATATCACGTGCAAGTAAAATTTGCTGAAGATCATTTTTAAATGGTTCTAGAAGCACATAGGTAGCTGCCAGAAATCCAAACCAGATTCATAATAGGATGTGGAATGAGGACTATCACTGCTGATAACAGAGAATACCACAATGGGATTTATCTGGAAAGGCATTCGATTGTGTGATTCATAACCAACTACGGATAACATTGAAAAGAATGGGAATTCCAGAACACTTCATCATGCTCAGGCAAAACCTGTACACAAACCAGGAGGGAGTCCTAAGAAGAGAACAAGAGAATACTGCCTCCTTCAAAATCAGGAAAGGTGTGCATCAGGGTTGTATCCTTTCACCATACTTATTTCATCTGTATGCTGAGCAAATAGTCAAAGACGTGACTATGTGAAGAAGAATGCAGCATCAGGATTGGAGGAAGGTTCCTCGACAGCTTGTGATATGCATATGACACAGCCATTCTTGCTGAAAACTGAGGGCTTGAAGCACTCCTTGATGACGACATTTCTCTGTAAACAAACAATCTTCAAATCTGGAAGAGATTAAATTTATCAGGATTCTGTCTTCCTTGAATCTACTATCAACACCCAAAGAAGCAGCAATTAAGACATAAAACTACATGTTGTATTGGACCAATGTGCTGTAAAAGACCTCTTAGAAGTTGTCACTTTGAGAACTAAAATGCCTGACCCAAGATAGGGCATTTTCAATCCCCTGGTATGCACATGAAAGCTTGACAGTGAATAAGGAAGACCAAAGAAAAATCGATGCATTTGAATAATGGTGTTGGCAAAGAATATTGAATATATTGTGGACTGCCAAAAGGAGTCTGGTGCTCTACTTTAATCTTACCTCAGTACAAGAATGGTTTGTTCTAACAATGTGACATTGTATGATACCCACCTCTCTGACACGATTGTTCAAGACAAAATGTGGTGAAGAAAGCTGATGGTGTTAGGGACCTGGAGCAATTACCCTTTTAATGGAAGGAGATCAAACACAAGGCTGCAATTACAGAAGAGGTTTTATTATGCTAGCTTAAGCCAGGGCTCGAGTCCTCAAGTGCTTAACTGCGTGCACCGTCTTGGACAAGAGCCCCCACAAAAGAAATTCCAAAGTATTTATT
The DNA here is from genome assembly GCF_000313985.2 of Echinops telfairi. Taxonomy (NCBI): domain Eukaryota; kingdom Metazoa; phylum Chordata; class Mammalia; order Afrosoricida; family Tenrecidae; genus Echinops; species Echinops telfairi. The sequence goes on from NW_022103945.1 coordinate 466,741, forward strand.
TACAGGTATACGTAAAGGGGCATTCCCAGCCCCCCTTTCCCGTCAATCCACTGATTGGCTCATCTGAGGTAGGTTGGCAGTCTGGTCCTTTGTATAGTTCCCACGCTGGCCGCTGGCCGTGTGGTCCTCCCCTCGGAGGTTGGGCTCGCTGTGTCGATCCCGGGTTGGCTAGCCTCAGTCTCTGGGTACGTCCTACTTTGCACTGCTAGGAAACATGAAACCACAGCCTGCCCGAGATCCCGGAGCCAGTCATGGGGGCAATTTGGCTTTACAATCCCCCCTCTTTTTTGTTTCTATGAGCATTCCTACTCATAGCCACGACCTTGCATTTTATGGAACCCTGGAACGGATTTTGGTTAAGTTCGTTGTACTGTTGTCGAGAAATCATTAATTGGACTGTACTTAAGCGTTCACGCACACAGGTTACTAGTGTTTTTATCTTAGTTTTAATGTTAAACCGCAGAAGCAAACAGCAGATACTGACACCTGGGTTATGATATTTTAGCCATATCAAGGCTGAGTCTTAATGGCCTTTAACAATTTTTTTATTTATACAAGGCGTCTCTTCTCCAACGTAGGCAGATGACTGTGTCTTTCTTAGGTTGCTGAAATCCTAAATCACCCTTACCCGTCATCAGCCACAGGCCTCCAGGCGACTATGACCTGTCTTAGGTTGAGAGACTTGGACTCAATCTTACCCGTCTTTGACTATCCAACCTCTGCCTTACACCCCCATTTTGGGGGGGGGGCAAAGTACACAGGTGTACTTCATGTAACTTTGTACTTAAGGCCAATAATTTAACCATAACCTTAATAACTAATAGAAGAACACTACCAATGGTTAAAGAAATAAAGCTTTTGTTTGTTTTAAAGGGTTAATAGAAGACAGTTTCTTTCTTTTTTTAAAAACAATTTCCTGAAATTTTTTTTTATTACCAGTAAATTTGGTACTGAATTGTCTACTGAAAGTTTTAACAATTTGATATTTCAATAACTGAATTTTTTAAGATCCAATTTTTTTAAATTCCTACTAACGTTATATGGAACAGGAGTAATACAAAAATAAAAGGTGTTTTAATTACATTGAAGCATAACTGGAGTAGTTAACACAGATATTTGATTTTCCATCTACAACACTGTTTGTTGTAAGTTGGCAATGTCTTTAGCTATTAGAGCATTAATATCATGTTGTTGTTGCTACAACAGATGAGAATTTTTATGCCACCCTCAAACAAAGCCTGCTGTTAGTATTTCTTGCTGCAAAGCAAATCCCACCACAGCTGCAGTAGATGCTACAACTACAAGTTTAATTACTGTGGTTATTATCAGTCCAATCATTCTCTTCAGTCGATGGGTCAATTCAGTTAAGGCATAGTAGATCTGCATTACTCCCACAGATTCGCTCCAGGGTCGAGTTAAATTGAGAGGTAACCAAATCTTAGGACGTGCTTTAACAAGATACAAACTGTTTCGAGTTTGGTTAAAAGTTTTTTACCATGTAAAATTTACACAATGTTGTAAAGTATAATTTGAAGAACAAGTTAAAATCCCTGTACTAGAATTCCAAGTAATATCTCCTGATAAAATGACATAAGGAATCTTCACACAATCTTGAATATACTGTGTAGCATTAATATGAACACATACACTAATAGGCGCAACAGTGTAAGAAATATTGATAGACATATTGCCAATCTAGGTTTTAATTGGCTCCCAGATGCTAATAATTTCCATAAATGACCTTGAGAGTTTGTATTTCCTAACAAATGTGGCATAAAAGGGGTTAACCTTCTGTTATGCCAAATAACAGTTTATTGCCAGGTCCTTTCAAAGAACCATTATGTATGTGCCATATTAAAGGTATTCTAGAAAATTTATTAATAAAGTCTCCATGAGAGCTTCAATCCACTATTTTAAAGTCTGTATGATTTAACAATATTTTAGGCCATTCTCCTTGACAACGAGTTTATACCAATTATTGCATTCTGGGATTTACATTAAGGCATGGACAAATAGATAACAGGGTAGAAGTGGTCTTTGAGATATTACTGACCTTCCCTCTAATGTCTTTTGCAGATATAAGAACCGTAATTGCTGCAAAAGAAGAATGATTATATTTTACTCCCCATACTTTATGTGAATAAGATAAACAATGAGAACCATTTCTGGGAACATAGGGAGTTAAAAAAAAGTTCTTGACCTAATTTTTCCTCCGCTACTTTTGCATACTCCCTTTTCTCCCTTTGGCTCATGCTTGCTTCACTCACTCCCTGGTGTTTCCTTTTGCCCTATCTGCCTCTCATGTGACCGTCCTTTTTCTCTGCAAGCTTGGTATTCCACAGTTGCACGTTTTAATTGTCCCTTAGACCTGGAACAAGACCCTGCCTCTTTTATGTGGCCCTCATGTCTGTCTGTCCATTAACATTTTCTCCCGATCCGTGGCGTCCGTAGCCTCCCCTTCTCTCACTGCTCAAACCTGTACACCCTCTTGTTCTCATGTGATTGGTCCCCATGGAAATTTTTTTTTTACAAACTTTTGGTTCCAGAATTTCAGCTTTACCTCCCTTTTGAACCCCTACCTTCCACCAGCCTATTACTAACCTTTCTTTTTTTCTGTCCCTCTTTATAGGAATTGCTTTCCCACAATCCTCTACAGACCATTGTTTCACTTTTTTTTTCTTGCCTCCTGGGCCGTCTCTGCCAAATGCATTTTTTTCCCACCTCCCCACCGGGAGAATCTACAGGAATTTCATAAACCTATGCTCAGATTGTGAGACAGCCTTCTTCTTGTGTACCCCTCTTCCTCTCTGGCCCACCGCTATTGTCCTTTGAATGATACCTCTTCACCCCAAGCCTCCCTCCTACCTTCCTGGACTTGCATGGGGCATTACCCTGTGCGGCACCTCTCATGACACGGGTTTTACAGGTTTTCCCTCCCGCCCTTGTTATCATCTTTCCTCTGTCTCCTTGCTTTACAGAAAACCTCCATTTTTACAGCCTTCAGCAAAGAGATGAAGTGCAGATTTGAGTAAATTTTAGAAAACGTCACTTCTATACCGATTTTTACCTACATTTCCTTTTACAAGCATCCCTGCTATTAAAGTACTTGACTGTCTCTGTGATTTTATCCAGAAGTGCTAAGTTTACCCCTTTTCCTGGTTAGCCTTAATTATTTTGGCCTTTTTCTTATGGGGCCCTAAGGCTTTTTTTTTTTTTACTCTGATGTTACAGTTTGTCCTTAATATTACACGCGCTATGGAGTTACTGTATGGCCAGATCAATACCAGACTGGCTTTTAGCAACAAGTGACCTGAGTCTCCCCCACCCGTGCGGAGCTGACCAGAGCTAGCTGAAACAACTAGCAGCAAGTGACCTTGAATCTCCCACACACACCTGCGGAGCTGACCAGAGCTGGCTAATGGCCCACTTTGTTCTCAACCCACCGCTCTGCACCCGGCACTGGCAGGGCCCGTTTGGCTCAGTGGCCGATTCTTTCTTGCCCACCACTTTGCACCCGGCACTAATCACCTGGAACCAGGAAGACACCTTACATTCCAGAAACCCGGACATACCTGTCCATATAAGCAGCAGCCCTGTGGCCTGCAATGCGACTCCCCAAGCCTGGACATTGTGGACTGTGTGACTTCGCCCAGGCTGGTTTTTTTCTCCCTAATAAAGCCTGTTTGTTCTAATTCGACTGATTCGGTTTCTGGCACCTGTTGACTACTTTGCAGTTACCTCCTGACATCTGCCAACGATGCCTAGTGACTATTAGCTGCTGATCCTTCTGAGAGCTGCTTATCATTTAAGCTTTTTCCAGGAATGCCTTTTTCTTTTCTTGTTATTAGGCAGGACTCTGTGGGCTTTCCTCTCCTACAGTTGACTGTTTGCATGCTAGGTTCTGATGGAAGGAGCCATGGCAGTCCCTGGTCTCTGTAATTCATGTTTATCCTTAGAAACACACAGGGCATTTTTAACATTTTTAGCCATAGATGGATCCCCTCCCACCGGTGGATTAAAGCGTCTTTTTATAGAGAGTTCCCACAGTTTCCAACCACTTTGGTTCCCTGCCTGCTGCCCTGAACCCGCTGGCTATCCTATCTTGAATTTACTTTTAGCCATCCTAACTTGTCCAGGCTATCATTTTGCTGGCTGCCAATTTTTTAATTTTTGATAATTGATATTTGATTTTTTTAAAAACATATTTTCAAGCTTATGTACAAAAATGTGTTTGTTATTTTTTTTTTCTTACAGGCGCCCAAGTGGGGTTCCTTAGCCCCAGAGACACGAGATGTGTCTCACACACACGCGAGAACCCATGCGGCTTAAGCGGCAGCAGCCACCGGGTTCCCACTCCAGGCGTCTGGCAGATGCGGGCGCGCACGTTAAAGCCTGGGGTCAGGGTGGGGGTGGGGGGAGAGGGGGGAAGACCAGAGGGGGAGAGGACCCCCCTCCAGAAGACCCTCCCCCAAGAGCCTGCCACCCCTAACCGAGGCGGACGGGTGATACCCCCCTGAGGATCTTTAAACCTCCGCGCCTGGAAGCGCTAGGTACCTGGAGAGAGTGGCGGGGCAGAGAAGGCCGGCAGAAGGCCACCAGCCTCAGCCACAGCCCGCAGCGCAGTGCTGCCTGCCCGTGTCAGCGAGGAGAAGGCGGAGGGACGCCCCCCAAAACCCCGCGCTCCCCACGCTGCTCACCAGTGCACTGGATATGCCCGACCCACCCACGCGCCATTTCCCATACCCGACAGCGCGGCCTTTGCCCTAAACCCCGGCAGCAGACCGGAGACGTCCCTAGACCCACCAACCACACCTACCTGCTACTTGCGTGGCCCGAGGCCCCGCCCCCCCACCTGCGTCGCTGAGGAGCCGGCGGGAGGGGCCCGTCACCAGGACCCGGAGGGGTGCCATGGGGAGAGAGATCTGCGGAGGGGGCCGCGGGAAGAGTGGTGGGGAAAGCACATGGGAGAGGGAAGGAAGGCGGCAGGCCGGCCGGCCGACTGGCCGGCACAAGCCAGGGCGAAGAGGCCAGAGGTCAGAAAGAGGCCTTCCCGCCCCCCACCGCCGTTCTTCCAGTTTCCCCATTGTTAAAAACCTTCTTAGCTACTTCAATTAAATCCTGAAACTTTTTTTTTACTTAATCTATTTTTGCACCCTTTCTTAATGTCTGGGGCTGCTTGATTATTACTGCAGCCTTACCTTTTTTTGTTGTTTTTAAGTAGGCGGCCGGGCTCTCTCTCAGTCTCCGCCTGGCATTACTTACCTTTTGCCTTGTTGAAATTTAATTTGGGCGCTCCAGTGGGAACGCCCCATTTATTACTTTATGGTTGCTGGTTGGGCAGCCAGCGTCTCCTGGCACCAGCTTGCGGGCTTCTCCTTGTATTCTGCCCTGCTCCTCTGTCATGAAAATGATTTTTAACAGCTGTTGCCAATAATCCTAGGTCGGGTGATGAATGAACAAAACAGAATCTAACAGGTTTATCAAGTTTTTAGGATTGTTAGAAAAATTTGAATTCTGGGCCTTCCAATTATAAAGGTCACTGGTGGAAAACGGCCAATACTGATAGGCTAGCTCCCCATCCTCCCGGGGAGGACCCACAGCTCGGATGGGTAGGGCCACCACAGGTCCTGGATGGGGGACTTAGCAGTGCATTGTCCGAATTCCAAACTCCGGCCCTTCCCCAGGACGCTTTGAAGCCAATGGAGCTGCAGACAACGCCTTGGGGTTATATGGTGGGGGAGGGGGGTTTGTGTGGTCCCAACCTGAATCAAGGAAATTAAGAGGGTGGTTAGAGTTGGAAAGAACCATCTCGGGATCCTTAGAGGGGGCCTGGTGGAATGGACCTGGATCTGGTCCTGCTTTTTTCTTCTGGGCAAGAAAAACCTGCGTATTATTGGAAGGAAGAAATTTTTTCAGCCAGGGAGGGGGGTTCTGAACCTGTTCCTGCCACACAATTGTATAGGGAATTTGATCCGGGTGGCCCTAAGAGCCCTTATCAAAGACAATATATATATATATATTTTACCTTCTGGATGATGGTTAAGTCAAAAGTGCCTTCCCGAGGCCATCCAACCCCGAGGGCAGGCCACTCTGATTCACAGGAAGTTACAAATTTTTCTTATTTTAACATTAACAGAGAGGTCAAATGCCCTATCTTTCACCTTCCTGAAGTTTCCTGTAACAAGAGAAAGGGTAACAATTTGTGCCTGCCCCATTTTACCAGAAAGGAACACATATAACCAAGACGACACAAGGACAACACAAAGAGCAGTTACAAATAAGATACGACACGGATGGACAAAACATAACCCACAAGGTGCCTGACCTGACCTGCACGCAAGCCCTACGGCTGACTTGGCCTCCCTTCCAAACACACCTAGTGTTTTCCTTCCGAGACCTACCAAGGAAACAGCAGGATGTCTCCTGTCTATTCCCGACGGTGACTTCCACGGCACATCCACCCAAGTCCTCTGCCGGTCACTCTCTTAGGACCCGATTCCTGCACCATACAGAATTCCAAAGACCTCTCGCCTTGGTCCAAGATCTCAGTTCGACTCCAGGGTATCGCTCCGATCCCGGACGAGCCTCCAAATGTTAGGGACCTGGAGCAATTACCCTTTTAATGGAAGGAGATCACACACAAGGCTGCAATTACAGAAGAGGTTTTATTATGCTAGCTTAAGCTAGGGCTCGAGTCCTCAAGTGCTTAACTACGTGCAACTTCTTGGACAAGAGCCCCCACAAAAGAAATTCCAAAGTATTTATTTACAGGTATACGTAAAGGGGCATTCCCAGCCCCCCTTTCCCGTCAATCCACTGATTGGCTCATCTGAGGTAGGTTGGCAGTCTGGTCCTTTGTATAGTTCCCACGCTGGCCGCTGGCCGTGTGGTCCTCCCCTCGGAGGTTGGGCTCGCTGTGTCGATCCCGGGTTGGCTAGCCTCAGTCTCTGGGTACGTCCTACTTTGCACTGCTAGGAAACATGAAACCACAGCCTGCCCGAGATCCCGGAGCCAGTCATGGGGGCAATTTGGCTTTACAATGGTGCCCAGCTATTAAAAGATGAATCATCTGGTGTCTTAAAGGCTTGTTGTTAAACAAGCGGCCATCTAGCAGGGAAGCAACATACGTAGGCCACATGGAAGAAGCACATCAGCTTGTGTGATCATGAGTTATATATGGGAAGAGGTATCAAAAGTTTAAAAACACATTTGAAGGGGCGTGGGTGGAGTGGAGACCCAAAATTCACAGAAGGGATGATAAATCCAGGGTGTGGTATGACACTGATGAAGCACTTAATTCTTTACTATTTCCTCCCCCTACTATTATGGTTTTATATGTTTTACCTCATTAATCATGTCAGATTTGTATATGTTCATTTGTATATTTAATATTGTTTGGTACAGGAGAGTTTAGATAACCCATCAGAAACAGTAACAGGAGTAATGGGTCCCTGAGGGTATGAGAAGAGAGGAGGGAGGGGAAGGGGGAAAATGAGGAGCTGTTAGCATTGATGACTGCATAACCCCACTTGATGGGATCGGACAAAAGAATTGTATGTGAATGGATATATTGGATTGTGTAAAATATTGCCAAAAAATAAAACTAGTATAGGGGAAAAAAAGGAATAAGGGTTCCTGGGTGTAAGGTGAGGGAGGGAGGGGATATAGGGGACCCGATATCAAGGAGTTTAAAAGGAAAGAAAATGTTTGAAATTGATTGTGGTAGCAGTTGTACAACACTGCTTGATGTGATTGAACTATGGAATGTTATGATATCTGTAAAGCTCCCAATAAAATGATTTTTATTTAATGAAGGAACATGGCGGTGCTGTGGGCTGCTAGCCAAAAGGTTGGTAGTTCAAACCTCCATGGAAGAGAGACGAAGCTGTTTGCACTCATAAATATTTACAGCCCTGATGATCTTATATAGGGTTGATTATGAGTTGGAATTGACTTGATGGCAATGGGTTTGATTTTTTGGTTATGGGCTGCCAAAAGAGCAAACAAGAGGAAACCTTTAAAAGATGGACTGACACAGTACAACAGGCTCAAACATAGGAAAGATTGTGAAGATGGTGAGAGGTCAGACAGTGTTTCATCCTGTTGTATGAGCTGGACCTTAAAGGCACCTCACATCGACAACATTTCCCTAGGAGCCCCTGGATGTGTTCAAACAACCAATCGCTCAGTGAGCAGCCAAGCACTTAACTGTTGGACCATCAGGACTCGTACATAAATTTTCCCATAATACCAAACCCAGTGCTGTCCAGTCTATTCTGACTCATAGTGACCCAAGAGTAGATAAGGTTTCCCATAGATGCATATTATTATGGAAGCAAAGTGCCCCAGCATTCTCCTGTGGAACAGCTGATGGGTTTGAACTGCACCACCAGGGATTACGTCTGTAAAATAAATCTCGGTTGTTTCACAACATCTACAGAGAAGATGAGCCAATAAAGAAATGCAACTAAATTATCATTGCCAAAGTCAGGACAGAGGTGACTGCTGCAATAGAAAACTGGGGGCCATCTGGGAGGAGAGGGAGGTGAATGAAAGATGTGCAGGTGAGCCTTATCAAGTTGTTCTTTCTTGTCCTGAGTGGTTATTGCATAGCTAACACTTTCATAAGTGGTCTTTTAACTGGCAGTTCTCTTTGGAATGCTCCTCCTAGTGAAATAGAATGCTGGAAATGCACATGGGAAAAGAGGGGCTCAAGATTTGAAGAGAAAGATGGCATGGAAAAAACAGATGTGAGTGTAGACAGGACAGAGAAACAGCATATTTTTATCTTATTCTTCAGTGAAAACATTTCCCCCCGCCCCCGCTTTGTTTATTTTGCTTTTTCTCTCACATGTAACATTTGTTTTATTATTTGTAATATATAATTAATATATGTCATTCCCCCAAACACTGTACTGTGGTGTCATTTACTGCTTGAAAATACCATTTGAAAGCATAAGTAAGTTTTAAAAAATCATGTAACTAAGAATCATAATACGATGTAACAACAATGAAAAATACAACTTTCCTCTAGTTCCTAAATGTTTCCTCCCCGCTCCCACTATCATGACATGAATTCTACCTTGCAAGTCCGGCTAGACCAGAGGATGTGCACTGGTACAGATAGGAACTGGAAACACAGGGAATCCAGGGCGGATAAGCCCTACAGGACCAGTGGTGTGAGTGGCGATACAGGGAGGGTAGAGGGAGAATGGGTAGGAAAGAGGGAACCGATTACAAGGATCTATATGTGACCTCCTCCCTGGGGGACAGACAACAGAAAAGTGGGTGAAGGGAGACGTTGGACAGGGAAAGATATGACAAAATAACAAATTATAAATTATCAAGGGCTCATGAGGGAGCGGGGAACGGGGAGGGAGGGGGAAAATGAGGACCTAATGCCAGGGGCTTAAGTGGAGAGGAAATGTTTTGAGAATGATGAGGGCAATGAATGTGCAAATGTGCTTTACACAATTGATGTGTGTATGGATTGTGATAAGAGTTGTATGAAGCCCTAATAAAATGATTTTTTAAAAAGAATCATAATACATTGCTTACTATTTCACCTTGAGATTTAGAAAAATTGATGTAGTTTATATTTAGACAAAAATGCGTAGATCTTACAAGGGACTATGTGATTTTTTTTTCCTTTTTCTTCCAATTTTCCCCCAACAACTTACTTTAGAATTTAATTCTATGTAAGTCTATGAAACAGATGTGCATTGCCTACTTTTATGAATTTCAAAGCCTATGTGTAATCTTTCATTGTCAGAAAAAAATAATCATGTCAATATCACAAAATTAAATACAGGTATGTGTAGCTTAACCTCTGATCGTGTAAAATCACATATGTATCTGTAGCTCTATGAGGTTTGTTTGTTTTCTGTTAGGAAAAGCAGTTCTCCTTCTGTTTTATCATTTCCCCTGATGGTCTTAAAGACCCCAAACTCAGACTCTTGCAGCTATGGGTCACAGGTGGGATACAAGCTGGAAAGGCAGAGGGCATGGTTCTTCCTCTTGCTAGATTTCTCTCACTCTGCTGCCAGCCCTAGCTGTCAGCCCCCATTGATGTTACTGCTTGTTCCCCTGATCTCAGTTCCCATACCATAGGAACAGCAGCAGCAATGGTCAGAACAACCAGAAGCAGGCTCCCATAAGGTTTTAATACTCAGCTTGCACAGCATCCAAGTCAGACAACATTCTATTCCACGGACATTAAGTGAGGCATGGAGTAGTTGTTATGCATTGGGCTACTAACCCCAGGGTCAAACTTTTGAAACCACCAGCTGCTCCTTGGAAAAAAGGCAAGGCTTTCTACTCCTGTAAAGAACTCACAGAGGTAGTTCTACCCTGTACTATATAGGCTCGCTATAAGTTGGAATCAACTCAATGACGGTGCGCTTGGTCTGGTTTGGGATTATACTATAGTTTTAAATCTTAATCAGAAAAGTTACATGGAAAAAATTGATAGGCCTATATAATTTCACAATGTTGCTTGAAGTGTACTGATTAAGAAAAATAATCATTCAAATCTTTTAAAGTTGTACTTGTAAATCCATGTTTATAATTACATAGTGTCAAGTACTGTTACAGAATGAATTGTGCCCCATCAAAATTATCTTGTAAATCCTGATGTCTGTCTATAGTTATAAATGTGGTTATAAATGCCATTTGGGAATGGGTTTTCATTGTTATGTTAATAAGACTGAATCCATGTAGAATTGCTTAATTCGGTCACTTTTGAGAGGAGATTCAGTAAGCAAGGCAGAGAAGCAGAGATGGGGTACTATATAGATGGTGCACCATGGAGCCAAAGAATACTAGAAGGTATCCCCCCCAAAAAAACAGAATTTTTTTCAAAGGTATGTATTTAAAATGTTTTACAAAACAACCTTATCACCTTCAAAGTACTCTCCATTATACTTAATATATGTGTCAAATCTGTGATTCCATTCTTGGAAACACTTCTCAAACTCAGCTGTTTGGATGGCTGACAGCACCTCCCTAGTTTTTTTCTTCACCTCTTCTAGACTGTCAAATTGCTATCCTTTCATATCCCTCTGCATTCGTGGAAACAAAAAGAAGTTGCTTGGAGTGAGGTCAGGTGAGTCAGGTACTTGGGGTGAGAGAAGCATGCTGGTTTTCTGCCAAAAATTGGTGCACTGAGGTGGCTGCATGAGCAGGTGCATTATCGTGGTGGCAAAACCAGTCCCCCATCTGTCACAAGTCAGCCCTTTTTTTGTCTCACACTGTTATGCAATCTTTACAGAACCTCTAACTAGAAACCTTGATTAAGTCTGACCTGGTGGAAATAACTCCAAATGTACGACAGAGTCAATGTTTTCATCCATTTGGGAAGTAATGGACGCCCAGACTGAGGTTTGTTATCAAATGACATTTCACCTTTTTTGAAATGAGAAGACCTCTCATACACTTAAGTTTTTCCCATAGCGCTATCTTTGTAAGCTGTGTTCAACATCACAACAGTTTCTGCAGCACTTTCCCCCTGTGCAGGAAAGAAAATTTCACCTCCGCACACTGTTCTCTTAAACTGGCCATCACAAAACCAAGGTTTGAGCGAAACTGCTTTTACAAAAAAATTCACTATGACCAGAGAGAACCTTCCCAGGCGGCGCCACTGGGTGCATTCACTCAGAGTTGCTCAATGCTCACCTAATGCGGAAAAATGCTTATTATGAAAGTTCTGCCCTGCGGAATTTTTTTCTGTTTTTGGAGGGGAATACCCCCTTGTAGAAGCTGAAGAGACAAGAACCTTCCTCCACAAGTGACAGAGTGGGGAAACCTTTCCTTATAGCCAGTGCCCTGTAATTGGACTGCTAGTTTCCTGAGCAGTGAGAAAATTAATTTCTGTTTGTTAATGCAACTCATTTGCAGTTCATTTGTTATAGCTGTACAAACAATTATAATAGAATTGGTATCAAGAAGTGGGAGTGCTGCTCTAACAAATACCTAAAATGTGCAAGTAGTTTTGGAATTGGCTGGAAGAGTTGGCAAGTGCCTAGTTAATAGTAAAAGCCTAGATTGCCTTGAAGAGACTATAGAATTATGGATGTGAAAGGCAGTGTGTCTGTCAGTTTGTTGTACTCTGGTGGCTTCATTGTTGCTGTGATAGTAGAAATATTCAAAGACCAGAAGGATCATCCACGAAGGAAAGGCTTCTGCAAAACTTCCAGACTAAGACAAACTATAAGAAGGACCTGACAATTCATGACTGAAAAAACTGAACAATGAAACTCTGTAAATAGCAATAGAACATGGTCTAATGCAGCGGTTTTCAACCTGTGGTCGTAACCCCTTTGTAGGTTGAATGACCTATTCACAGGGGTCGCCCGATTCATAACAGTAGCAAAATTAGTTATGAATTAGCAACGAAGATAATTTTATGGTTGGGGGATCACCACAACAAGAGGAACTGTATTAAAGGGTCACAGCATTAGGAAGGTTGAGAACCACTGGTCTAATGAATTCCTGAAACATGAACCCCTCAAGTTGGAAGGCATTCAAACTGAATAGAGAAGAGCTGCTACCTCAAAGTAGAATCATTTTTGCAAAGCTTCTGGCTACTTTCATTTGCTGATGGGGCACAACTCAAAATGACAAGAAATTGCTGTACGTATCTATGAATAATTAGAACCTGTACTATTCAAAGTATAAATCTAGGAAAAATGGAAATCATCAAAAATGAAAGAGAACAGATCAATATCCTAGACTTGTGTGAGCTGAAATGGACTGGCATTAGTCATATTAAGTCAGACAATCATATGCTCTATCATGGTGATAATAATAAATTGAGGAGGAATGGCATTGTATTCATCAGCAAAAAGAACATTTCAAGCTCTATCCTGAAGTACAATACTGTCAGTGAGAAGATAATATCCATATGTCTACAAAGGACAGTTAATACAACTATTAATCAATCAAAAACACCAACCACTAAGGCCAAAAATGAAGAAATTAAAGATTTTAATGAACTTCTGTAGTAAAAAATTAACCAAATATGGAATCAAGATACAATGATAATCACTGATGATTGGGATTCAAATAAAGAAGGATCAATACTTGGAAAACATGGCCTTGGTGACAGAGACAAAGCTGGAGTTCACATGCTAGAACTTTGCAAGACCAATCATTGCAAATACCTTTTTAACAACATAAAATTCATATGGCCCTTACTGATGTGTTAGGTTCCTGTGGTGGCTTACCTCAGTTCTTGCTTCTCAACACTGTAAGAATTCATGCAGCAGAAGTACTTTTGTAAATCCAAGTGACTATTAAGAAGGAAGGGTATGTTTCAGGTATTACAGTCTCAGAAAATATACGCTATCTCTGGAAAGCATGCAACGCCTCATGGCAGGGCGTGGGAAAGTTCGAGATGGAAGAAGGCCGTTTCAGGGGAACGCAGAAAAACACGTGAAAGGAATACCAGAACAGGAAGTCCTAAAATAGTCAGCAGGCTGGGAGCAGGCATGCATGTGCGCCGGCACCACCGCCCCTGGAAGGACTCTCATGCTCCGCTTGCAGTGCGCACCGGAACCAGAGAAGAGAGATTCAGCCCTGCCATCAACCTGTGTTAATTATCCCTTTCTGTCTCCACTGACCGGGGAGGTGTGGTTGAGGGTATTAACCGATCTTATTGGCTGAGTTTAGGCGCATCTGTGTAATGTCATGTCGCTGATGCCTAGTTTGTGCGCCCAGGTGGACCTCCCACCTGGGCCTAGGTGACTTGAGTCTGAGCATGCTCACTTCTGAATTTTCCTATAGATGTCTACTTAGTATGCCTGATATCCTTGCAACCCCTTTATTGTGGCCCTGCCAGGTTATGTCCGCTGGTGCAAGAATTTGGGGAAGACAACTCCGCTTTATCCCTAATCTAGCGATCTGTCAGATTGAATACACAGGAATCAAAGAGGAATCATCTGTGGAAAGAGAAATTGGAGAAGCTCTGTATCATGGATCCAAATAAAGTCATGGGCCAACTGCAGAGCAGACCATCATTTTTTTCTATGCAAGTTCAAGTTGAAACTATAAGGGAAAGAAAATTAATTCCTCAAGAACCAAAAATATGATTTTTCTATATTCTACCTGAATTTAAAGACCATCTCAAGAATAGATTTGATGCAAAGAACACTGGTGACCCAAAACCAAAAGATTTGTGGAATAATACCAAGGACATCATACATAAAGAAAGCAAAAGGTCATTAAAAAGACAAAAGAAAAGAAAGAAAAGACCCCAAAAAAGATCAAAATGGATGTCAGAAGAGATCTGAAACTTGCTATTGAACATCCAAAATGAACCAAACTCACTGCCATCGAGTTAATGCTGACTCATAGTGACCCCTTGAGTTCCCTAGGCTGTAACTGTTTATGGGAGTAGAAAACCCAGTCTTTCTCCTGCGGAGCTACTGGTGGTTTCCACCTCCCGACCAGGCAGATCGTAGCCAAACACATAACCAGTACACCACCAGAACATAGAGAAACTAAAGTGAAAGGAAGAAAAAAATGGAGTAAGAAGACAAAGTATTATAATGAAACATTCAGACACCTGGAGTTAGAAAACCGAAAAAGAACATGCTCTCATCATGTCTCAAGAAGAGAAAATGCAATCTTTGAATTATAAGATTGAAGAAGTCTAGAAGCAAAATACTGAGTGATAACGGAACACTAAAAATGGAATACATAAAGTCACTGTACTAGAAAAGGCTGGTTGGCATTCGATGAGTTTAGTAGGTACTATATGATCCAGAAATGATGTTAGAAAAGGAAAAAGTACAAGCAGCAATGAAAATGTTGGCCAAAAAAAAGGGGATGATGGGACCTCCAGGAATTGACAGAATACCAATAGAAATGTTTCAAAAAACTCATGCTGTACTTGAAATACTCACTACTCTATACCAAGAAATTTGGAAGCCAGCGAATTGGCCAATAGACTAGAGAAGATCCATATTGGTGCCCATTCCAAAGAAAGAGAATTAAACAGAATTCCGAAATTATTGAACAAAATCACTAATATCACATACAAGGAAAATTTTGCGTGTATAATTCAAAAAAGATTTTAGCATTTGATTGATAGGGATTTGGTTGCTTTGCTTAAGCATGGGTTTTAGATGGCCTACACTAAATGAAGTTGAAGTATCAAACCTATCTTAGTATACTATAGACCAGTGGTTCTCAACCTTCCGAAAGCTGCGACCCTTTAATACAGTTCCTCATGTTGTGGTGATCCCGCAACCATAAAACTATTTTCGCTGTTACGTCTTAACTGTAATTTTGCTACTGTTATGAATTGGCCAACCCCTGTGAAAAGGTCATTTGACCCTCAAAAGGGGTCATGATCCACAGATTGAGAACCGCTGCTGTAGAAGAAGGCATCCAAAAGCTTAGGGAATTCAGCATGTCAGAGTGGATTATGGTAAACTTAACCAAGTGGTGACTCCAATTACAGCTACTATGCCACATGTGGTTTCATTGCTTGAGTAAATTAATACTGCTTTTGGTACCTGGTATGCAGCTATTGATCTGGCCAGTCCCCTTTTCTCAATTCTGGTTTCAGCGGAGCACAAGAAGCAATTTGCTTTCAGCTGACATAAACAACAATACAGTTTTACAGCTCTCTTCCCTGGTTATATCACCTCTTAGGGATTATGCCTTAATTTAGTCCACAAGGACCTAGATCAACTTTCCCTTCCACAAAATGTCACGCTGGTCCTTTACATTGATGGCATTATGCTGATTGGATCTAGTAAGTATCAATGACATATTTGTAAAACATCTGCCTGCTAGACGGTAGAAAATTAATCTGACAAAAATTCAGGTGCCTTCCATCTTTGTGAAATTTCTATGGATCCAGTGGTGTGGGGCATTAAAGACGTCCCTACTAAAATGAAAGATAAGTTATTAGAGCTGGCCCCTCACATAACTAAAAAGGAGGTGCAATGCCTAGTGGGACTCTGGATTTGGGAGCCACATAATCCTCATTTGGGTGTGCAACTCTGGCCTGAATATCAAGTGAATCAAAAAATCACCAGCTTTGGGTCAGGTCCAGAAAATGAGAAGGCTCTTCAACAGGTTCAGGCTGCCATGCAAGCCACTCTGCCAGTTGAGTCATATGATCCAGCTGATCCAATGGTGCCTGACGTGTTAGTGGTGGATAGAAATGCGGTTTGGATTCTTTGTCAGTCCCCTATTGGTGAATCACAGCGCAGACCCTTAGGATTTTGGAGCAATGTTCTGCCATCGTTGGCAGACAACAACTCCCCTTTTGAAAACTAACTTTTGGCCTGTTACTGGGCCTAAGTGGAGACTGATCATGTCACAATGGGCCACCAACTTACCTTGCAGTTTCAGCTGCCCATCATGAACTGGATGTGTTCTGATCCACAGAGTCACAAAGTTGGACATACATGGCAGCACTCCATCATTAAATGGAAGTGGTATATACCAGATAGGGCTAGAGCAGGACCCAAAGGTTCAAGAAACCTGCATGAAGAAATGGCCCAAATGCCTATGGGCACCACTCCTGTCATAGTACCTTCCTTCTCCCAGTCTGTACTTAATACCTCATAGGGAGTTCCTTATGATTAGTTGACTGCAAAACACAAAACTCATGCTTGGTTTACTGATGGTTCTGCATGATATGCAGGTACCACTCAAAATTGAGCAGCAGCAGCAGCAGCAGCAGCAGCAGCAGCAGCAGTACTTCAACCCCTCTCTTGGATCTCCCTGAAGGACAGGGGTGAAGGAAAATCCTTCCAAAAGTTAAAACTTGGAGCAGTGCACCTGGTTGTTCAGTTTGTCTGAATTGTGTGACTGTATACTGATTCATGGGCTGTGGCCAAAGGTTTGCCTGCATGGTTGGGGACTTGGAAAGAGCATGATTGGAAAATTGGTGACAAGGAGGTATGGGTAAAAGGTTTGTGAATAGACCTCTCTTGAATGGGCAAAAAAAGTGAAGATATTTGTGTCTCATATGAATGCTTACCAAAGAGTTATCTCTGAAAAGGAGTATTTTAATAATAAAGTGGATAGGCTGACATGTTCTGTGAAAACTTGCTAGCCTCTTTCCCCAGCTACTCCTGTCCTTGCTCAATGGGCATATGAACAAAGTGGGCCATGGTGGCAGGGATGGAGGTTATGCATGGGCTCAATAACATGGACTTCTACTCAACAAGGGTGCTTTGGCTACTGCCACAGCTGAGTGCCCCATCTGCCAGCAGCAGAGAACAACAGAGTCCAAGATATGTGACCATTTCTTGGTGTATTAGATAAGGTTCTCTAGAGAAGCAAAACCAGAACATTTATGAATATATATAAGTAGATAAATTTATATAGCAAAAGAGAATTTAAAAACCAAAGCAGCCTACTCAGCTGTACAGAGAGCTCAGTCCAACTCACTTTCATGGGTCATTTAATATACTGAAAGTTTTTCCAACTCACTCGACCATGAGGAAAAAAGGCCAAAGAAGCATAAAGTAGGAAGGTGAGGTATGATGAGGTATAGCGGAGGTCAGTAGAGCATATGGCGAAGCATGGAATCTCATGGTGTGGCAATGCAAGGTGGTTGGCTGGTAGTGTGGTGTGTTGAGGTGAGACAAGGCGGCCCATCGATGGCATGGTGGGGTGAGGCAAGGCAGCCCACAGGCAGAACAGTATGGCATGGCAAGACAGCCCACTGGTAGTATGGCACAACACGGTGTGGTGGTCGCCAGGCAGTAGTGCACATGTGGTAAAGTAAGGCAGCTGGATCAGGCAGTAACACGAGTACAACAAACAAAGAAAGAGAAAAAGAAGCGGGCAGGCTTACACATCATCATCATCATATATCTAGGCCATGCATCCAAGGGACATCACCAGAATGCAACCTAATCAACAGGCTAGACTCCACCCAAGTTTTTTACAAGTACCATGTCGGCACAAAAGACCCTATCACACTCAGGGAAATCAACCAGCAACCTGGTGGGTGATTGATTACATAGGACAACTTCCATTATGGATTGAATTTGGTTTTGGAGTCTGGGTGATTATGTATGGCTAAAAAGTTGTGTGCAGGTGTCAAGTTGACAGGGGTGGTCTGAGGTACTTTGGAACTGTATCAACTAGACCTTCCTCGTAAGGATATGGGTGGAGCCAAATCTATCAATTGCGCTGACGAAGCCTGATGACACTTCCTTGGTGTCATAAGGCTTTTTGTATGAAAGAGATTGAGCAGAGTCAAATATCTCTAGTCTCTTACCTCCTACTGGAGCTGGAGCTGGAGCCTTGTACTTCAGTCTTTTGTAGCATTACTTGTCGATCTTAGGAGCCTTCAGTGGACTACCAATGGTGGATTCATTTGGCTGACTTTGGACCTCTACATACACCAACCTGCGTATCTTGCTGTCTCTGTTTCATCATCCTGCTTCCTGTTCATCAGCTTCCACAAGTTAGGAGAATCCTGACCTAAACTGGACTGGATCTACCTATTTCTACAACTGTGTAAGCCATTCCCTGAAATAAATCTCTTTCTATACACAACACCAACAAGCGTTACTGGTTTTGTTTCTCTAGAGAACCCAACCTAACACACAGCACTACATGGTCAGGTAATTGTCAGAATTTCAATCCAGATTCAGAAGAGGACATAGAATGAGGGATATTGTAGTAGTTACATAATCTGTTGTCAATTGGAGACTTAAGAGTGAATGGGTTGGAGTTTAGGCTGTCAATCATGTCACAGCTAGATGACTCCATTTGGAGGCACTAAGGAGATAAATAGCTCACTGGAGGCAGGACATACACTCTCTCCCTGCGAGAATTACTGACGACAAGCCTGATGGAGCTACGCTGATTCAGACAGAGCCCTGGGAGCTGTAGGAGCCATGTGGAGACCCTTGCCAGCGCTGAGATGCTTCTACTGCCACTGGATCCACAAGACTTTCCACCCACTGGCCTGTGATCTTCCTGCATTCCGCAGTATTTCATGACTGCGTGGGTCTAAAGAGGATTTTATGGACTAGTATTAGACATAATGGGCTAAAATTGGACTTATGGACTTGATCTGGACTGGGCTGGGATGTTTTCTTAATGTACAATTACTCTATATAAAGCTCACTCCTATACACATATGAGTGTCTATGAATTTGTTTCTCTAGTCTACACTAACACAGGTCAGTTGATGAGGTCAGTTGGATCTTGGCCAAAAGCAGAAAACACCACAAAGGTGTTTACTTGTATTTTGACTATGCAAAGGAATTCAACTCTGGGGATCCTAACAAATTATGGAAAACAGTGTGAATAATGGGAATTCCATAACATTTAATTGTGCTCATGTAGAATCTGTGTGTGGGGGGAGGTCAGATAAGCAGGCACTTCCCCCCCTGAGGGCGATCAGTTGCCAGGCTGCAGTAGCCCTGCTCCCTGCTGCTGGAGACAATGGACTACTTCTCTCTGAAGCTTGGGACCATTAGCTTGGTTCCTGTAGGCGGAGTTTTCACCCTACTGATAATGTTCCTATGGAGACCCAGAGACCACCCCCTAGATTACCCTAGACCACCCCTAGAGACCACCACCCCTCATTACTGTGTAACCTATAGTGCAACCCCTTCCTGTGACGTATGTCTCTACCTGTAATTAGTGGGCTGGCTTGCCCCCAAAAGGTATATAGGCATGAGTCAGCAATATAGCTCGCTTGGACTCTGATCTCCTTGCTGCTCACTCCCCTCTCCCCTCTTCCTTGTTCCCTTGCCCTCCTTCCCTTCCCCCTTTCTCCACGTGGACCACCAAGCTGGGCTGAGGTGAGCAATGCTACCATGTAATGTGTCTGACTGCTTTATTGTAATATCTCTCATGCTCTCGATGACTCTAATATATTTATATATCTCAACTGTACAATTGTACTCACTGAACCCAGAAGTAGTATTACTGAACCCGCGACTAGCGGTGGGGGCTGGTCCCCCACCTCCGTGTCACTTTTAATTTAATACTACATCTGTGTATGAAGGAACTTCAAAATTTTGAGGAAAAAAATATTTCAATTTCATTTTCCCATAAACTTTTTTGAAGCCAGCTCCTATACACCAAGAATCAGTCCTTTGAGTGGAATAAGTGGATTTTGTGTGCTTTAAAATTAGGAAAGAAAAAAAAATTAGGAAAGGTTTGTGCCTGGGTTGTATTCTTTAACCATACTTGTTCAGTCTGTTTCCTGAGCAAACAAATAATCCACGAAACTGGACTACATATTGAAGAATGTCACAGCATCAAGATTGGAGGATAACTCATTAGCGTCCTGTAATATGCAGATGACATGACCTTCCTTGCAGAAAGCCAAGAAGACTTGAAGCACTTGCTGGTGATCAAGGACTGCAACCTTCATTATGAACTACAATTCAATATAAAGAAAACTACAATCCTCAGAACTGGACCAATAAACAACATCATGATAAATGGAGAAAAGACTGAAGTTGTCAAGGATTCCATCTTACTTGGATCCACAACCAACTCCCATGGAAGCAGCAGTCATAGAATTTCAAAAATCTCATATGTACATGAAAGCTAGACAATGAGCAGAGAAGACTGGAGGAGAATCGATGCGTTTGAATCACTACATTGTTGGTGAAGAATATTCAATATATCATGAATTGCCAGAAGAACAAACAAATCTGTCTTGAAAGAATGCTCATTGGAAACAAGAATGACAAGATTTTATCTCACAAACTTTGGATATGTCATCCAGAAGGACCAGTTCCTGGAGAAGGACATCATGTTCATTGGAGGGCCATCCAAAAAGAGGAAGACCCTCCATAAGATGGATTGACACAGTAACTTCAACAGTGAGCTCAAACATGGGAAAAATTGTGAGGATGGTTGAGTTAGTTAATTGTGCCAGCCTGGCCAATAATCACATGTGGGGCTAATTGAAAGGCAGAGGGATAAATGGGTGGTGAGCCTCGCCTTTCTAGTTCTCGGGTCTCTTGTTTTGTGATGGTTGCA
>NW_022103945.1:489148-497597 GCF_000313985.2 Echinops telfairi
AAAAAAAAAAAATGTGATTCTCAATATTATGATGATATCAAAATATTAGTATGATGTCACAATATTATTTTGATATCACAATGGTAGTGTGATGTCTCAACGTGTTAGAGTGATTTCAACATGTCATGATGTTACATTATTAGTGTGATGTCACATCACACAGACACATATTTAATAGTATGTAACAATTTGTTACTGTGATGTAACAATGTATTTATATCACATTACTATGATGTCATAATGTTAGTGTGATTTTGTGTTCCTAACTCAATGCCCAACTTTCATATACATATGAGGCAATTTAACATGCCATGTCTTGTATCAGGCTCACATTAATCCTCAAGGTAACATCCTTACTTTTCAATACCCTAAAGAGGTGTGCAACATGCACGACTGGGCAGTGCTTCATTCTGTTGTACATGGGAGTCAAAGTCAACTCGATGCTTGCAAAGAACAAAAGGCAATTCTAGTGAGGGCTCAGAAGAAAGTGAAGCCATCTCTATTATCTTAGAGAATACATATGACCCAGCAACACAATGCTGCTACAAATATGGATGTTAAATGTGCTTCTGATAAAACTTTAAAAGAACATAAAGAATATGTGATTGGACAATGAAAAAAAGGAAGAAGACTTTAATGCAGTGGCAAAGAACTTGTCTGAATTATATTCAAATGTTTGATGGAAGGCGGAACTTACAAAAAATGAATTAGTGTATATGGCTAATGAGATTTCTAAGCAAGATCTTGAAGGGGCTGCGTGGTTTCTCCTTGCTACTTATAGTAAAATGCAAGAGGAAAGAGATTAACTTCAATATGAACTGTGCAAAGCAAAAAGAGAACCTAAAATTTGGGGGAATGTTTTTGTATAAACTGAGGACACATGTCCTAAAATGTTCAACAAAAATGTTACACACTCTTTTGTTAAAGAGATTAAGTTTGTGTTTCATGGATCTAATCATATACCTCAGCAAAAACCTGAGGAGATAAAAGAATGCTGGCTGCTTCCTAGGATTCTACAAGGAGGACACAGGCCAAATGAGCTATATCTGCTGTGCTCTAAGCTAAGAAAAGAACCATCCTTTTGGAGGACAGCAGATCAGTTGGGAGGTGCACAGGAAACAACCTTCTTGGGTTCAACGGGTGGGGGTATAGTCTCCAGGATCTCAAAGGGTGGGGCCTCTGAGATTCAATGAATCAGATCTTTGTCAATTTGGTTCCAGAGTATGGGGGCTGTCATTAAGGTGTGCTAGAGGGTTGGGATTGCCACCCAAATATGAGGGAATAGAGTTACCAAGGTCATGGTATGTAAGAAAGCGACCTGCTGGAGCTGACAGGGCAGGGTCAATACTCTTACATGCTAGGAGAATGGGACTGCCCCAAATCAGGGGAGAAGAGTTGCCATTCCAATGGACCTGGAAGGCAGAGCTGAAGCTCAGGGCCAAGGTCCAGAAAGCATGCTTTGGGTCTCCATTCCATACTCCCCCTCATTCACAATGATATGATTTTTAAAATTATTATTAAATAATTTTTAATAAATTCAATCCATACATTCATCCATTTGTACATATGTTGCCATCATCATTTTCTTTCTACTTGAGCCCTTGATATCAGCTCCTCATTTTTCCCTCCCTCCCTCATGAACTATTGATAAATTATGGATTATTATTTTCATATCTTACATCACCTGCTGTATCCTTTCACCCACTCTTCTGTTGTTCGACCCCCTGTGAAGGGGTTATATGTTGATCCTTGGGGTCAATTCCCCTTTTGTTCCCCCCACCTTCCCTTTATCCTCCTGGTATCTCTATTCTCATCATTGGTCCTGAGGGGTTTATCTGTCCTGGATTCCCTGTGTTTCAGGCTCTTTTCTGCAACAGTGTACATGTTTTGGTCTAGTCAGATTTGCAAGGTAGAATTGAGGTCATGATAGTTAGAGGGAGGAAGCATTAAAAACTAGAGGAAAGCTGTATGTTTCATCAGTGCTATACTGTACTCTGACTGGCTTGTCTCTTCCTTGTGACCCTTCTGAAAAGGGATGTCCAATTTTCTATAGATGGGCTTTGGGTCTCCACTCCAACACCTCCCCTGCCCCATTCACATTGGTATGATTTTGTTCTGGGTCTTTGATGCCTGATACCTGATCCCATCAACACCTCACACAGGCTGGTGTGCTTCTTCCATGTGGGCTTTGTTGCTTCTGAGCTAGATGGCCGCTTGTTTATCTTCAAATCTTTAAGACCCCAGATGTTCAATCTTTTGATAGCCAGGCTCCATCAGCTTTCTTCACCACATTTGCTTATGCACCCATTTTGTCTTCAGTGAGTATCACAGAATGTCAGGTTATTAGAACAAAGTGTTCTTCAGTTAAATGAGTACTTGAGTAGAGGCCCAAGGTTCGTCTGCTACCGGCTAAGCCCATTGAAAAAAGAGTTGTATACACATCATCACAATCAGTTCTCATGCTCCCTCCCCACTCCTGCATTCATTATTTGGTACCCAATTCTCCTCACTCTACCCACTGCCCTGCTCCCCCATCCCCATAAACCGTTGCATTGTCTCTATGCAACCACTCCTTCAATACTTCATAAACTGGGAACCCTAACAGAAACTATGAAAAACAAAAATTGAAACATAAAGAAAATAATAATATAAAGATTAAAATAAAGAGTAAGAAAGAAAAGACCACCAGTAATATTTAAAAAGCCCAGTAAGAAATATCTGTCAAGGAACAAGTGAGAAATATTTGAGCTTAGAGAAAATTTAGGTTGGGTCAAGAGGGAGGTCAACTGACCAAGTATCATATTACATGCCATAGTTTGATCCACCAATAATCAAGTTTCCAATAATCTCTGATAGTAAAGCTATTTCAAGCGAGAAATATTTAAGCCTAGAACAAATTCAGATTGAGTCAAGAGGGAGGTCAATCGACTAAGTATATTATACTGTAGTTTAGTCCACCATAATCAAGCTTACAATTATCTCTGTCTGATAGTAAAGCTGTTTGCGTCTCTAGCCTGTGGCCCAATGGGATCTTCCAGAGGTTTAATCTGACTAGATACTCTTCAGATGGATTTTGGGCTGCCACCGTCCTCCTTAGCCTTCTACAACTTAGGTGTTCACAATTTGAACTCTGATACTCTTCCCTTCATCATATTTGGATTTTGTTATTGTCATCTTTGTATCACGCAGCCTGGTGTGCTTCTTCCATGTGAACTTAGTTGATACCTCACTTAGATGGCAGCTTGTTTGAATTCAAACCTTTAAGACCCCAGACACTATTCTGATTGATAGCTGGGCATTGTTTACTTTCTTTATCACACCATGCTGTAGCATCCTTACCTTCAGTGATCATTTCATAAAGGCGAATATCAAGCAGGGACATGTTATTAGAACTAACTGTTCTTGGATTGGGGCTACAGTTAAGTGGGAACCCAGTAACCATCTACATATCCACAGGTTTTGAATGACTTCGGTTTACATTAACAGTCATATTATCATTTTAGGACAATACAAAACAAAACCAAAAAAGACAATGACAAAACACATAAAAAAGGAAAACATTGTCAATCATCTCCCTGAGGTATAGAATGTAAGATACTGCTGAGATGAGTATATATGAGTATAGTCCAGCTGAAAACTGCAAACCATGAGTTGCTGCTTTGTACAGATTGAATTCTTAATTGATCCAGCTCTGTTTACATTGACCATGGGGGTTGGTGCTAGGGTTAATTTCCTATAACATTCCTTACAAGGCCAGAGCCTTGCCTATCAGTTGTCATATTAATACAAGGGGAGCATTGAGGTACTAAATATATGGTGATTCTGGGTTGGTGGAATCCAGCTCCGGGAGGGTTGAACTGGATACCTGAAGGAGGTGTGGAGTTGGCGAACAGAGGAGACAGACACGAGAGATGTTCTGGTGGAAGCAATCTCTGCTGAGTTCTTCCAAACAGCTTTATTTATACCATAAAAAGTTTTGCAGACCACTACATAAAAACAATGCCTTATGATTAACTCCAAAGTCACCCTTATTGTTTCCACTAAAACCTAATAAAAGACCATTATAAGGTCTGTACTTTTTTCTATCACTTTCTGTCCTCTTCCTGGTTCTTTCTTCCTGTACTGTTTGTCTTATAGGTCACATGCTATTCTTGATTTAGGTGTTCAGAAAATTTGTTTAGACTCATATCCTACTCACTGCCCTATTTTTTGCTCACAATGTTTCTTTCCTGGTTGATTAACTTAACATAATGAAACTACCTCATATGCTACTTCAAAGCCTACCTTATTCTAAAAATATCTACAAGCAGGGTTAAATGCTTCTCAAATATTTTCCTTTATAAGCTCTCTTATGGTAACTGTTCCATAGTCTACCTGTGTCTCTTTTATTTTTTATACTCCTGAGGCACGATGGGGAGCCAAACCGTCTGATTCTTTGTCAAAGACTTAATGTTTCCCCTTTTACGTGTTTTCTAGTAATGTTAAGCATTCTCTCTCCTTCTATGTAAGCCCCTATCTAAGGTAAAGGGGCATCAGTTGGGAGAGGCAGTCTATAAGGTCCTCTATATCGGGGAGGCCAAAAGAGTCCCCCACTACCTAATCTGAATGGAATCCAGGTTTTTTTGGTGGGTTTCATTTTCTCCTCTGACCTCAACTTTTGAGTTTCTTCTTCACTCAATTCGCACATATCCCCCCCAGAATTCCCAAAGATGTCTCGCTGTCTAAGCCTCTCCAATGCTTCAGTTAAGGAAAGCCCCGTCATATTGAAGCAAGTTTTAGATCTGGTTTCATTCATACTTCCCAAGACTGCCCTCGCATCCACTCCAGGTGCAGTAAACATGACAATGCACAAAATTCTCAAGAATGGATTTAACAACAGCAAATATCTGAGGGATGTTGGAAACCCTCCCTGGGAAGCTCTGCTCTGCAAATGCTTCTTCCACCAGGCTGTAGCTTTGCTAGACAGCATGGCTGGGATGGCTCCCAACACTGGGTCCCCTTTAATTGGATACCCACTAAGCCAGGGGTCCCACTCAAGGTCCAATGACTGCCTGTGTTAGTCTAGGTAGACTAGAGAAACAAAATTCATAGACACTCATATGTATGTAAGATAACTTTATATCAAAGAGCAATTGTATATTGAGAAAATATACCAGCCCAGTCCAGATCAAGTCCATAAGTCTGCTATTAGCCCATATGCCTGATATCAATCTATAAATTTCTCTTCAGGCTCACACAATACATGCAATGACGCCAAGTGCAGGAATATCACAGGCAGTGGGTGCAAAGTCTTGTGGATCCAGTGGCAGTGGAAGCATCTCAGCACTGGCAGGGGTCTCCACATGACTCCTTCAGCTCCATGGCTGTAGGGTAGCTCCACGTGTCTTCTCAACAGGAATGTCTCACAGGAAGTGAGCATCTCTGGCCTCCACTGAGCTATTTATCTCTGTGGCACCTCCAAATGAAGCCATCAAGCTGCGACCTAATTGACAGGCTAGACTTCACAAGTTGACACCAGATTATGTAACTACCACACCAGCATTTCCAACAGTCTTGGGGTGGCCATCATTTGCTTTTTCTCCCATAACGGAATTTCAGTGCCAAGTCCAAGGGCGACAGGCAGTCTTGAGGTAGAGCCCAGTTCACTCAGTCCAGCTTCATGTCAAGTCCTTCTGGTGTGATTCTTGGGGAATGCCATGTCCCCTGTAAGACCAGTGTCTAAGGTCATCATAATACTTAGTCCACGGCATGGTTCACTGAGGGTTGGTTAGAAGCTTATTCAAAGTGTCTACTCAGGAACATAGAACAGCTTTTATTCTCCCCTTAGGTTCCCTACAATTATTTTTTTAGCATCCCTTCCTGATGTGAGGTTGCTCCTCCCATTTACCTACCATTCCCACCAACAGAAATACCAGTGCCTCCTCTGAAATTTGGATGATCCCCTTTCCTTGATTTTCCAGTGAGGTTCTCCTCTCATTCCTGTGGAGGGCCTGTTGATTTGTCACAGCCTTGTCTCAATGTTGTATGTCATCAAGTGGATGATCTGCTCTCTTTTCTCCCTTCTTAAAGGAGTGATCCTAGCCAAAATGAGGTCTCCTTTTTCGAGGAGATTCTGAGGAAGTGCATATAAGGTGGTGGTGGAGGTGGTGGTGGTGGTGGTGAGGTGATGTATGGTTCATGGACGGTAAGTAGATTTTCTACCCCTTTGTTTTGGGAATTAGCTTCTAATATTTGATTTTAATTGATGTTTCTCTTTATAGTAGTGGACTTATACAATATTTATCCTTTGGTGATTGACTACCTTCACTCAGCCTAATTGTTTCCAGGTCCTTCCATGTCATGTGATGTTTCGTGCTTTCATCCCTGTTTTTTAGGGATGCACAGTGTTCCATTGTGTGTATGTACCATAGTTTCTTTATCCATTCTTCCACTGTTAGGTATTTGGGCTACTTCCAACTTCTTGCTATTGTGAACTGTGCTGCTATGAACATAGGAGAGCATACCTCCACTATGATGCCTAATCATGGTATTGCTGGATCCTATAGGATTTCAATTCCCAGTTGCTTTAAATATCACCATAGCACTTTACATAGTGGTTGTATCTATTAACAAGCCAACCAACAGTGTATATGAGTTCCAAACTCTCCAGCATTTGTTGTTTTCCTTTTTTTTTTTAAAACTGGGCTACTATTGTGGGTGTAAAATGGTATCTCATTGTGGTTTTCATTTACATCTCCCTGATAACTAGTGATCATGAGCATCTTTTCATGTGTTTTTTAGCCATTTGTATGTCTTTTGCTCACTTTTTTTCCTTTTATCAATTGGTATTAATACAAATATCAAACCATCCCATAGTTCAATCACATCCAGCAGAATTGTACATTTACTACCACAATCAGTTTCGAAACATTCTTTTTCTGTATGGATTCCTTAACTTCATCACCTCTTCATTTATTGCCCACTTCTGAATCGGGTCGTTTGTCATTGTTTTACTGCACTGTTGTAGAGTTCTGTGGCATTTGGTAATTAGACCCTTGTCTGATGTATCATTGGTAAAAACTTTTTTTTCCCACTCTGTGGGCTCTCATTTTATTTTTTATGAACTCTTTTGATGTGTATAAGTGATGCAATTTCAACATGTCCTATTATGTCTTGTGCCGTGTCCTTCCTTTATCAGAGGGTAATTTTCAAGTCTTGATAGCTATTATAAATTACTCTGCTGGGTTTTGAAGTTGCTGAGTGCCCTTTATCTCTCCAATTTTTCACATCTGTAATGGGCATGTTGACTTTTTACCTGTTCTACTATTGCATTTTGGAAGAAAATAGCTTGCGTGGTAGATTTCAGGTTCACAAATGAAGAAAATTACCCCAGCAGAGAATGAATATATTGATCATTTCATCCATATTTAACTTGGGAATGGGTTCTAGTTATTATGCTAATAAGACAAGGTGTGACTTAAACTAATCTCTATTTGAGACATAACAAAGATTAAACAAGGGAGAGAAGGAGAAACGGAAGATGATAGATGACACACCATATGAAGATCACCACAGGGCCAAAGAATTGAAGATGAGAAACGTGGACCTTCTCCCAGAGCTGACATAGAGAGAAAGTTTTCCCTAGAGCTGGCACTCTGACTTTGGACTTCTAGTCTTCTAAACAGAGAAGGCAATTGGTTAAAGCTGCCCACTCATGGCATATCTGCTATAGATGAGCTAGATGATTGCCTTGAATTGAATTGTAGTCCCTCAAAAAATGGTTATCTTGACCGAGGCATGATTCTCAATGGTTCTCCCCATGATGCGATCTGATGCAGTCAACACGGATACAATAGAAAGATATTATAGTCGGATGCAACACCCTTAATGAAGTGACAGCCCTGAGCTAAGAAGAGTTTCCTGGTGTGTAGCCTGCGTCATCTTTTACACTAAATAAAAGCAGAAGCGAGCAGGAACAGAGAGACCTCTTAGCACCAAGGAAGGGAGGGACTTCCTTGGATCCAGGGTCCTTGAGATGATAAATTCCGAGATCAGGGGGAAGATCAATGACAAGGGCCTTTCTCAGAGAGAACAGAGTGAAAGCTGGCACTAGCGGCCTGAAATCAGACTTGTAGCCTCCTAAATGGTGAGAGAATAAATCCATTAGAGCTGTCCACTTGTGGTAATTTTTTTGTCATAAAATTAATTAAGGCAATAACTAAGGCAAGTGCCAATGTGCATCATGTAAATTTCATTTTTACAAAGAGAAATACGGTAGAGTTAAACAACTACAATCAATTTAGTTTAAAAACATATGCAATTTGACTTTTCATTTTGTGATGTTGCATAGATACAATGCCATCTTTCTTTTAAAAAAAATCATTTTATTAAGGGGCTCATACAACTCTTATCACAATCCATACACACATCAATTGTGTAAAGCGCATTTGTACATTCATTGCCCTCATCA
>NW_022103945.1:499893-505480 GCF_000313985.2 Echinops telfairi
TCCTCCTGTCCCACTATCATGCTCAGTCCCCACCAGGATTTCAGCACTTCCTCTTTGTTACATTCCCCTTGATCATGCCCTACCAGGTACAAAGCCATCTTTCAAGAAGAATTTAAATCTACAAATATTGAATCTAGAAATATAAAAATTGATATATGTAGCCCTTGGATAGTTGGGAGTGGGGCTGAGGGTGTACGTGTGTGTATGTAGACAGAGAGCATGGGTACTCAACAAAGCAAATAGGGTAAAATGTTAATATTTGCATCTAGGTAAAGGGTATATAGGTGTTCTTTGTACTGTTCTTATGCTTTCAGCTTTTCTGTAGGCTTGAAAATGTTAATTAATAATCAAAGGGACTAAGATAATAAATGTTGAATCATTATAATGAATATTTCTTCTGATACCTATCCTTAAATATAACTAGCTGCTGTTCTATTTTTTCATTATTTGGGCACACTCTGTTTTCCACCTCCAATCCAGACTGGATTCCAACACATTGAACTCACAGGTATAGGAATGAAACAACCGATTCTTTTCTGCACAAGGATCAGATGTGGGAATTCATGTGCCATGATTCTGGCGTCTCAAGCAGTCATTTTCTATTAACCATTCGGGCAAATTCTCTGTGATCTCTTATCACCATGAGCTGTCTTTCTTTCATTTCTGTGCTACACAGTGAGAAATTCTCACTACTAGTATCTGCAATCAAGTTATTATAAATGGCACATTTATTCAGTAAGTAGATGCCAGTGGAGGTCATTATGATGATTTAATCTATCAATAGCAAACTACAACAGATACCATCTTGGAAATCCTCATTACTCCAGAGTTGACACAAACAATACGGTATGTGGTGTGTTTTTGTGAAAAAATTGCAAGCATGCCATCAATAACAGAAGCTCATCACATGTTCCAGTCAAAAGAAGGTAATTTATTATTATTATCATCATCATTAGCACAAAACTAAATCCACTACTAAAACAAAAAAGACACCATAAAGCACGTGACTTGCTGACAGTGTCAATAACATTATCTTCATGTACAAGGGACAGCACCCTGAGGATATAGGCCATATCACAGTTTAATCATCAATTCAATAATTCAATCAACAGATAGTGAGCACCTAGGCACAATGGAAGATTTAAAAATGCATACAAGAATCCCTGCTTTCTCGGAGTTTTTGTCTAGTAGTAGGAGGTAATAAAAAACACCAAGAGTACAGGTCCACATGAAATCAGTGCCCTAAGAGATATTTGGATCACTAGGGGAGTAGGGCATCACATTAATTACTGTAGATTAATATCACATTCAGTTGGGGGAATCAGAAGAGGCTCCACAGACAATGTGGTATCTGAGCTCAGCCTTGAGGCCCTGGGTGGATTTGGGCAGACAACATATGGAGAAGGGCATTGTAGGCAGGGAGAATAATGTGGGCCAGAGTGGCATGCTTCGGGAGAGAACAATAATCCAATTTGGCTAGTATATGAGGTTTGTGCAGTGGGAATGGGGTGGTCAAAAGCTAATAAAAGTTATATAAACAACAACCCAAAAAACCCCCACATTCAGTGCCATAGAAACAATTATGGCTCTTAGAAACCCTATAGGACATTGTAGAACTGTGCCCATGGGTTTTCCAGACTGTAACTTTCTTTCATGAATAGAAAGCCCCGTCTGTCTTCTACAGAGTGGCTGTGGTTCCAAACTTCTGACCTTGTGGTTAGCAGCCCAGTGTATAACCCACTATGCCACCGGGAATCCTCCAAAAGTCACATAATCTGCAATCTATAGCTTGGTAACTGTATCTACCCACAGCAATAAAAGTTGCAATTACTTGTGAAAAGATAGGATCCTTTCATTTCCAGATCCCTTAGGGAAAAACAAGTGGTTTCTAGGCAATGTTATCACTTTGCTCTAACAAATGTCCTAGCAGATAAAGCCAAGCAACTTATAGATTTTCCTTGTTTGCATCCAAGTAAATCACTTCCTCAAGGTCTTTATTCTTTCCATCCAGAGACCATGCCTCTTTCCACTCCCGTCTTTAGTTCCACCAGTTTTTGTGGCCTGTGTTCAGTTTATGCACCGCTCTCAAGTGGATTTCTATACACAATGACCCTGTAAGATAGAGTAGAACTTCTGCTTAGTGTTTCCAGGACTGCAATCTTTAGCAGCCCATTGGGCCAAGAGGGCTCCTTCTGATCAGTTTAGGAAAGTCCAATTTATGATTTCCAGCCATAGTGGTACCTTTGAAACTAGGACCCACAGTCTTGTAAAGTGGGGTGGTGGTGGTCATGGTGGTAGGGGTCCTAAACAACGTCATGGAAATGTTGTCATCTGAGCAGTTTTATGGAGTTTCTCATCATAAGGCTCAAGGGAAGCTCTTTGAAACTGGAGTTTCTGGTCCTCCATTTGGTTTAGTTTAGAGGGCAATTCAAGGGACCCAGAACTTTCAGGACTTGATTAAGGTCATTCTTTGAAGTTTCCTCTCATTCTCGAGATATCCCTAAAAGTAGTGATATTTCAACTGGGTTACAGTTTTTTAAAGGCCTGCAGAGTGTGAGGCTACTGAAGCTGTAGATAGACTTGGGTGAGTTTTTCTTTCTGTCCAAGGAATCGTGTTGGATTTTGTTTGTGTCCAACAGGCTGGTAGTTGGGAACATCAGCCATGCAGTGACGGCTCACAGATGGCTGTCTTAGGTACCCAAGCCAAAGAAGAAAGCTACATAGAACCAACCCCAAATGCCCTGCCCACCCTTTCAGCAGTGGTCAGTCTCTGAACTCTTTCCTGGTGTAGAACTTCCTCTGTAGGAAGTCATGGATTGCAGTTGTGATGCCCCAGGTCACACTGGACCTTAGGATGACCAGGGAACCCCCACGGTAGATCAGGGACATCTTTCGGCCCCGAGTATCCCATACCTCCTTGACAGAGGCCCATAGGCTAGGCATGTCCTGCCAGCCAATATGGGACTGCATATTGGCCACAAGCACGATCAGAGGATACAGAACTAGGCAGGTGATTGTTCCATTGACGCTACCTGACACCAAAGCAGGAACCCAGTGGGGCAGACCTTGTTCTTCCAGGCCTTCCTTGATGGGGTCCTTGAAGGAGAAGTATAGAGCACTCCCCAGGCTGTTCCTGGCAAGGACAGGCCAGAAACCCCGATAGTAGCCCCGTGACAGCCGCCCCCAAAACCCATAAGAGTTGAATTCTTTGAGGATGCTGAAGGTGCTAGGAAAGCGGGCTTGCTTGCGACCATCCTGAAGCACATTCTGCACCCTTTCAAAGGGGCTGAGCGCCACAGCCTCGACCACACCAGACATGAGCCCTGCTTCCCAGCGTTGCCCCAGGGAGTGAGGCCCAACGGGGGAGAGCAAGCTCAGCAGGCTATCATAGGTCCCAAAGAGTAGAGTCCCTTGCAATGTCTTGGAGAGAAGAGGCGGGTAGATTCCCCGGTAGAAGTATCGGGGGCCTTCATGCCAAAGCTGTCTCACAGCCTCAGACACTGCCACAGCATGGATCTGTTGCCGAAACACGACCTTATAAACAGGAAAAGTCAGAAAAGTTGACATAAAGTTGGAAATAGCCCCAAGGGCATAGGCCTGAGAGGGCCAGAGTTTCTTTCCTGGAGTCTCTGCTCTCGTCCTGTGCTGGAGCTCCTTCCCAGAAGATTGGTTCTGTTCTCCCATACTGAAGACAACTGGGAGCAAATGGAGGAAACTGGCAAGAATGGAAAAGGAGATGTTAGGTCGGGCATTTAATTCTGTTGATAAGCGTTTTCAATGCTTAGGGGAAAAGGAGTTCCAAGCAATTCAGTTCTAAGGAAACTCTTTGGGCCAGGTTCTTAAAAATCGGCCCAGCCTTAAGAACAAAAGAACTCATCACATTTAAATAATGGTGGTTGAGATACAATGTGGTAGGTGAAAGGAGCACAGAGATGTGTGGGGAGGGGAAGGAGGTGGGAACATACATGCCGACCTGGGGGAATTCACACCAGAAATGACAGGGACAGGAAGTCTGGTAGGACCTACAGACCTAAAGCTTTCACACAGAAACCTCAGCTGTGCTGTCTGCCCTAGAGATTATACAGGTTAAGTCCCAGAGGAGGGTGCTAACATTCTAACATGTTAGCCTTCGATGGGCCACTCAGTCAGGACACAGAGGGTACAGCTGAGTCCCTGAGGAAGGGGTAGAAGTCAGAAGCTGTGAGGAGCCAGCTACAGCCTTCCCCAGGCTGCCCCTCCCACAACTGGACTTGAAGGGCTTCTCCTTCCACAATCACTTGCATTGGCTCTTGCTCCCAGGCTCTTGCTCCTGCTCCATTCAAAGCCCCTCAATCTAGCCTTACTACCACACGCTCCCCTGGAACCACATTTCATGAAGGAGGTGGAGTCATAGCCTTCTCCCTTTCTGCTCTGCCCCACCCCAACATTTGCAGTTCCACTCAAGCTCCTAGATTCCCAGGGCCCTCAAAATCCCTCAGCTCATGGCTCAGACTGCTGACCTTATGGTTAGCAGACCCCCATAAGCCACCACACCACCAGAGCTCCTGCCCCAAGTCTTACCTGCACGTAAATAATGATGGCTTGTGAGTTACATATCTGTCCCCTCTTCTGCCTCAGAATGCAATCATGCTCTACTTCCTGCCCATCTTTTCCTGAGCATGCTGTCAACACATGTTCACTGACTGCACAGGGCAGGCTAATGGAGCAGAAAGAAAATGACCAGCACCTGGGGGACGAGCATTCTAAGTGGCAGTTCTGCTATCACTGTCCTGTGTGGCCTTTAGAAAGGTATGGACCAGATTGCAGCCCCTTTGCCTCAGTTGTGAAATGAGCAGACAGGACAAAATGCTTTCGAGGCATTCTTCTACTGTGCAGGATCACAGCAGGTGTCAGAACAGTTGGGCCAATATTCAGCAGGGCGTTTGCAGCCCAGATTCCTTCTGCCATTTTTAGCAAATCATTTTTAGGAATTAAAGGTGAACAACACTTAAAAATCACTTTCCCTATTGAATTGAATTCATCATTCTAAAGGCATATTTTAGAAATCCAATTCTTTGTATTTGATTGTGGGGGGCACTTTTCTCTGATATATATATTTCTGGTGTTTTCGTAAAGATGCTAAATTCTGGGGACACATAGATGGGAGAGGTTAGATTCTGCCTCTGCCACTTATTTGGGCTTCCTTATTGACTTGACTCTGTGACCTTTGGTTTTGTGTTCTTAGCTACAGAAGAGGGACCAGAAGACCTACCTAAAAAGTTTCCGATGCATAAGAGTAAAATTATACCAAGTGGTTGAGCATCCCTGGCATGGTGCCCTTCATTAAAAACAAACCAAAAGAGGTTATAAAAAAAATAACCACCCCCACAAACACACAGAAGCAACCCAAGAAAACAAGATGCTTCCCACCTTCATTTCTGTCTCCTGGGGGACTAGAAATACTGGTGGTACAAATACATGCTCCTGGCACCTACAGGCTACTCTCAGGCCATTCACAAAGCAGTTGAAGGGCCTTTGTTAGTTCCTGCGGGAGGCAGAGACCTATTTTTTGTGATGCAAAGAGGCTATATAAACAATCCTGGAGAGA
>NW_022103945.1:505580-543911 GCF_000313985.2 Echinops telfairi
GCTGCAGAACACCCAGCAGCAGGAGCTGGGGGAGGGGAATACAGGGGGAAAAACAAACAAACAAACAAATAAATAAATAAATAAATAAGTGAATGAATAAATAAATAAATAAATAATCCTGGGAGAGTCTAGCCCCCTAACATGAATTTCAAAGTGGAGAACACAGGATGGGCCTGGACTCTGCCTTGAGATGTCACCTGTGCCTTATGATCTGTCTATTTTGAACAATCTAACAATAAAATGAACCCTAAGGGTCTCAGACTCCTCTGTCTAGTCTAGTGCAGATGGCTTCTATGTGGGCATTCCAGACCCAGCACTGTATTTGTCCATTCATTCATTCATTCATTCATTTTCAGGGCATCCCTCAGCCAGTGCTTTGGTCAACTCACGGCTATCTATTGATCATCTACTAAACCACTATGGAGCTAGAGATGAGCGAATAAAAGTTGGTTCCTGCTCTCAAGGGCTTAGGAAAAGCTGCGTGGAGAAGACAAGTAAACCATGAGCTAAACTAGCTATACCAAACCTGTTGCTTGGCATCTGGTTAATTCCCACTCGTGACAACTCCATGTGTTACAAGGTAGAACTACTCTATGGGATTATCTTGACCAATTTTACTGATGCAGATCACCAGACCTTTCTTGGGCAGTACCACTCAATAGATCAGTCCATTCGAACCACCAACCTTTAAGTTAAGTAGTTGAGTACAAACCATTTAAAGTCACCTAAGGGCCACTAAGGCAAAATAAAGGGTGTATTAGTGCATTAGTGAAGGTGAAGGAGCTCTGGTGGTACAATGGTGAAGCATTTGGCTATTAACTGAAAGGTTGGTGGTTCAAAGCCACCCGGTGGTTCCCTGGGACCCACTGCCATCAAGTCAATTCCAACTTCCATAAGTCAAAGTAGAACCCTCCACCCCAAGGTGTCCTGGTGGTGGAGTGGGTTTGGCAACAGGTTGCTAACCAGACGGTCTTTCATGTAAACCCACCAGCTACTCCTCAGGAGAAAGAGGAGGCTATTTGTTCCTGTAAAAGTTGATAGTCTCAGAAATGTGAAGGAGCAGTTCTGTTTATCCCATTGGATCCTTACAAGCTGGAATTGACTTAATGGCAGTGGGTTTGGTTTAAATATTTTACAGGGCATGCTTCCACATCTTTCTCCTGTGTTTGATAGGTTCACGATGCTGACCTTTGACCAAACGTGCTAGCAGCCAAACACTTTAAGCACTGCACCACCAGCCAAAAAAAAAAAAACCCCGTGGATCAGTTCTACACTGTCACATGGGGTCACTAGGGCTGAAACCTTGTAGATGGCACCCAGCAACAATCAAGGTAAAAGCAGAAATACAAGAGTGATTTAGTTCAACCAAAAAACCAAGCTCACTGCCACTGAGTCGATTCTGAGTCATAAAAGGAACACCAAAAAAAAAAATTTCTCATGAGTGCACTACTGTTAGGTGGAGGAGTGAGTACAGGTTTTCTAGGCTGAGGAAGAGCCCTGGCCAAGGAATAGAGGCTTAAAAAAATGAAAGTAGCGGCTGGTTGGAAGCTGTAAGAAAGCGACAGGGAGAGCAGAATCTGATAGGGAGGAGACAAGTAGAATGAGAGCTACAATTCCCACCCCACTGAAATGTATTGAACCTTGGTGGCATAGTGGGTTATGCATTGGGCTGCTAAGCTCTAGGTCAGCAGTTTGAAACCACCAGCTACTCTTCAGGAGAAAGATGAAGCTATCTGCTTTGAGAATATCGACAGCCTTGGAAACCCTCTATGAGTCAGACTGGACACCATGGCAGAAGAGTGTTTGCGATTGAGGGAAAGTCAGCTGCTCAAATCCACTAGCTGCTCCAAGGGATACAGATGTGGCTATTTGCTCTGGCAAAGATTTATAGTCTCAGAATCCCTACACAGGGTCACCATGAGTCAGAATCAACTTGATGACAGTGGGTTTGTTTTTCTGCCATTGAATTGGTTTATTTTATTTTTTGTCACTTCCTCCCTTTATGGCCTTGATCAAGTCTCTTCACCACTCTGAGACTCTGTATCCTTATCTGTAAACAGACTGTCATGGAGATTCCATGAGAGAAAGTATATAAAGTGCTTAGCCCTGTACCCTATATAGTAGGAGTTTTATTTTAAAATGGGATAATAAGAATAAAGGCAGGAATTCAACTAAATTGTTCTAAAGGCTGAAATATGTCTATCGCATTGGATCATCTTTAATATAGTTCCTCATGTTGTGGTGAACACACTGCATCCACATCCCTGTCTTCTCCCTGGTGAAGGCGGTAGCCCCCAACCATAAAATTATTTTTGTTGCTACTTTATAACTGTAATTTTGCTACTGTTATGAATAGAGTGACCCTGTGAAAGGGTCATTTGGCCCCCAAATGGGTTACGACCCACAGGTTGAGAACTGCTACATGAATTTGCATTTGTCTGGAAGAGAGCAGAGGCATTGTTCGTGGGTTTGGGGAGTTTGACAGCTCTGGGGTGAAGAGCCAGCACCTCCACTTAGGAGTTCTGTGATCTCAGACAAGCTCCCTAGCCTCCCTAAATGTTTCCCCTATCTGCAAAATGGGATAACGGTGCCTTTCTCAAATAAGAAACTTGCATGAGATAACAAATGGACCCGTCCTGGCAAAGAGGAGGCAGTCAGCCAAGGCAGCTATTATTGTTGCAACTAAAAGCTTTTGCTCCTAACCTTCGGGGCTTTAAAGTTTATTTGTTAAAATCAGACAACAAGGCCTCGTTAGAACCACCAATGAGAAACCATTCCCACACATGAGGCATGCGACATGGGATGAACGCATTGGAGCCAGTTTAGCAAATGCTCTTTTTTCCTCAGAGCTACAGGAGGAGACTCCATTTAGGGCTAAGGGTCCAAACCATTCACTTTTACAGAATCCCTTCCCTCTCACCAGGTCCAAATGCAAGTCACATGATTGAGCGATGTATATGCATAACAGGAGTCTGCCCAGACACCCCATCAGAAGAAATAGTGCTAGGGAAGGGTAGCTGGAGTCTGAATGAAACCCTAGAGCAGCAGTTCTCAATCTGTGGGTCGTGACCCCTTTGGGGGTCCAACGACCCTTTCACAGGGTTCGCCTAAGACATATTTCTGATGGTCGTAGGAACCGAGACACTGCTCCTCTATCTCAACCTTAGCACTGTTGTCGGCTTTTTACGGATACTGTCGCAAAATGTAGTAATGTAGTTTACTGTTGTTATTATGACTGTTATTGCTACACCATGCTTCAAGCAAAATTTTATTTATTTGTAATTAGAAATAAATATTTCACAATATATAATTACATATTGCCTTTGTGACTAATCCCTATGCTTTATGTTCAATTTGTAACAATGAAAATACATCCTGCATATCAGATATTTATATGATGATTCATAACAGTAGCAAAATTATAGTTATGAAGTAGCAATGAAATATTTTTATGGTTGGGGGTCACCACAACATGATGAACTTTATGAAAGGGTCGCGGCATCAGAAAGGTTGAGAACCACTGCCCTAGAGCTACAGCCAAGCAATACCCCTAGTTATGAAATGGGCATCCAGCCTTCTCTATAGCTCCACCCACCCCACCGTCATCTCGTGGTTCGACCCCTAAGAGAAAGGCTACAATCCTGAGATGGAAGGTGCTTCATCTTCAAAGTTGGATTGTTTATCCAAGGAATTGTAAGTATTTGGAGTCAGAAATTGGACGGCAGAAAGGAGCAGATGAAGTGAGTACCTTGACAGGCTGCAGATGAACCGCAACTGAAAGCTTTCAAGCTCCTAAGCATGGACTCATGTACAAGCAACGCAACTCCTTAGCAGCGAAATGGTGCATGCCAACCACCACCAAACAATTCCCAGAAGCCCGGCTACATTCTACATCAAGACCTGCTTCTAAGAACTGAGGAGCAGTAGTGGGTTACCGGGTGGGCTGCCAACTTCAAGATCAGCAGTTCGAAATCACCAGCTGCTCCAAGGGAGAAAGAAGAGACTGGCTTTGTATTCCCATAAAGAGTTTTAGCCTCAGAAACCCACAGGAACAGTTCTGCTCTATCCCTAGGGTCACTATGAGTGGGAATCAACTCAATAGCAAAGAATTTGGATTTGGATTTTTTCCCCCAAGAACCAGATATAAGGGGAAAAGGAGCAAGCTTCCCAGCCGCCAGTTTTGCAGGTCATTCAGGACAAGCCTGTATGCTGTTTCCATGGAGTTGCTCTTTCTCTGGAGTCAGTGATGCCAATTCTAGCAAGAGAGAAGTCCCCTCAAGAGCTCACCTAGCAACCTACCCTCAAACCAGGAAAAGGAAGGGCTCTATCAGCCGCAGAGAGCTGTGGTTTGGGGGTCTGGTCAAAGCAAGTTTCATTTCTCACACTTAGTCCTCAAGAACAAGTTGAAGGAAGTCGATGTTATAAAGAGACTGTAGGCGAGAGGTTCTTAGAGCTTTCAGGGTCAAGGATCCATTTGAAAATCTACAAGGCTATTAGATCAGGTCCACAATCTTTACACACGGTTTCAGGTAGGGGTCCATTATTGTCCTGAAATTATGTAAGATGGCATTCAGGACAGATTTGCTATGGATAGATATATTGGTGGTAAGTCCATTTACTTATTACCCTCAGCAAGAAGTGTCTTTAAAACAGTGGAGATTCACAAGCCTCCGAATCAACAACCCAAACCAAGCAAACAGGCTGTTTTCAGTCAATTTCAGCTTACAGCATCAACCTGATACAGAGTTTCCAGGCTGTTTTGGCAGCAGAAAGCCTCATCCTTCTCCCCAGGCGTGGCTGGTCGATTTGAACTACCAACCTGGTTAATAGCATGAGTTCTGGAGTTGTAGATACTTGATTCAAATTTCAGCTTCACCTTACACTTTCACATTCATTCACCACCATCAAGTGGATTCCGACCCATAGGGCAGAGAATAACTGCCCCTGTGGGTTTCCAAAAGACTGTAACTCTCTCCGGGTGTAGACAGCCTCATCTTTCTCCCACGGAGTTGCTGGTGGTATCACCAAATAGTTCCATCACCCCAGCAGGACTTACCTCCCTGAACCTTGTTTCCTTTGGAGTCATAATCACAATGCCATCAAGGGCGGTAGAACTTCCTTCCCCACCCCCACGCTAGCATGAGGCAGTTGTTGAAATGGTTTGAGAGAATTTATGTAAAAACCGTTTTCCAGGCACCTCAGCAGGGCAGAGTTTGCTTTTGGGAGGCAGGCTTGGGTGAAAAAGCAGACTTTCCCATTTATTTGCAAGATGGGGAACCTCGGCCTGTTTCCTTATCTGTAAAATGGGCAGCACTGTCCTTGAGCGTTAATTCTAGATACTCCCAGCGGCCCCTCCCAGCCCCCCCACCCCCAATCCCGTTTTAGTGTTTCTTCCTCAATCTCCTAGTCCAGAGGTGTGTTTACAAGGGGCCGGGCTTTGAAGTGAGACTTGTGGACTTGGGTATGAACTCTGAGCTCTGCACTTCCGAATGCTCACGTTTCCTGTCTGTTAAATGGGCAGACTGCTACCGCCTTCACCAGTGAGAAGACAGGGATGTGGATGCCAGCGCGTTCGCACACAGAAAGCGCCCAGGAAATCTTTCTTTCCCCCTTCTCCCCATACAAAGGTGAAGAACTCTTATTGTTCACTTGATTTCAGTCCCACCTCGTGTTGGAGGCACCGGTCAAAAGCGAGGCGGGGAATTCAGGTGAGGAGAATGAGAAGGAAAGCTGGGGGTGGGGTGGGGTGGGGTGGGGTGGGAAGCAAGCACACTGACGGGGGGAAAATGTAAATCGGCCGGGTCCTTGCTTACCGGCTGCACTTGACACTGCGCTCGCTCCGCTCCCGCGCTGTTCTGCCGCAGCCCCCGCTGCCTGCACACCCCCCTTCTTGCTGGTCTTCTTGAAGCGGGAGGCGAGCGAGGAGCCCGCCCCCGCGCCCCGCTGATTGGCCTAGCCACCCGACTCGTCACGCTCTCTCCTCTCTGTGGCCAAAGGATCAAAGCAACCCCGGCCCTGGGAGGGCGGAGCAGGGGCTGATGTGATGCCCCACGCACCGCGCCGCCTCGGCTTGGGGCCCAGCCAGACAGTTCCACAGCCTCAGGTCGCTTAATGAGGCGGCAGGCCTTATCTCCTGCAGCGTGGAGGCCCGGAAGGCAGATTGCACAGCTGCCCAACGGCCCGAGCGCCCGCTGATCCCAGGTTGAAAAAAAGGGCGCAATCTGCCGGTCCTAGGGAGTCAATAACCTTGAGGCCAAGCTGCACGCGCGCGCGCTCGAGAGCGTGCAGGGAGGAGGTGGAGCACTGCAGGATGCTGCCAAATGGGTAAGATTTGTCTGGATTGAGGGATGGAGAGCGTTTTCAGGGATGAGTTGGGTTAAGGGTCAGTGGCATTTCAAGCTGCCCCCTTTTGCGTTCCTGGGGGAGAAATAGCCGAGTGTGCCTGTCCAACTTCATTTCCCTTTCTCAGTTGCAGGCCATCAAAGTTGAACCTGAACATGAATTATGTGTAGCTGATGGCAGAGCTGGTAGGCCCACATTTTCCGGAGGCATGGGAGGGATTGGATGGGTGGGATATGTTAGCTGGAATTCAGAATGTGGGAGAGGAAATCTTATGCCAGGTGACAGCAGAGGCGAGTGTAGGGTATAGGGATGAGGTAGCTTTTGACTTCTTTCTGCCCATGGCCCAGTCTTGACACCTGAAAGATCCACGTCATCAACCCGGTTGCTGGGTAGAACAGAGAAGCTTACTGTACCCCCCAAGGGAACTAACTGTTCAGGCTAAGGGTACCAATTGCAGAGGCTGGAAGTGAAATAAAGGTATGTGTGTTCTTGAGACCCTGTAAGAATCTGTGAACAGGGTTAACTTTGAGAAGGGGGTGTACTTGAGATGGGACCAGATTAATAAGGTCTTATTTATTCCCACAAATCTGTGAGCTTTTAGATTATTCAGCTCAATTTTAAAAGCCCAGTATCCATTCCACACACTAGTTTGCCTGGAGGGTTAGCAAGGGTTGGATGGGGCTGGCTCCATATGTACCCTGCTCACACAAGACACTGGCCAGCCCCCTGAGGTTGTAACTGCCAGTCTAAAAAAAAAAAAAAAACCACCAAACCCTCTGCCATCAAGTTGATGCCAACTCATAGTAATCCCAATGGGCAGAGTAGAAGTGCCCCTGTGGGCTTAGGAGATCCGAACTCCTTATCTTTCTTGCATGGAGTGGCTGGTATATTTGAACTGCGGAGCTTGCTGTTACCAGCCCAACACACAACCACTACACCACCAAAGCTCTACTATTTTAGGGCAGTGGGGCAATTATATACCGTAGCAGATCAAGGGAGATAATGTGGCCACAAACTGCTTCCCTGCAGCTGCTACAATTACCTTTTTTTCTTTTTCCCCTCCCCTTTTCTTTTACAGTTCCCATTGAGATGCGAGGAAGACAGAGCCCAGGAACCGCACTTGGGGCTTCCTCCTGCAGAACACTAGGTGTTTCAGAAAAGCCTAAGCATTTTGTTACATTTAACTAAACGATCCTTGTCAGTTATGGCTAGCATCATTGCACGTGTGGGTAATAGCCGATGTCAGAACACACCTTTACCGTCTTGGGTCCATTCCATGCTGATGTCCCTGGGGAGGAGCCTTGGTCCTTTAATGGCCAATTTGTTGGAGGGAAATTTGAAGTTGTTCTCAGGGAGGGTGATGCCAGCTCAGGGGGAAGAAACCTTTGAAAACTGGCTGATCCAAGTCAATGGGGTCAT
This sequence comes from Echinops telfairi, assembly GCF_000313985.2. Classification (NCBI taxonomy): domain Eukaryota; kingdom Metazoa; phylum Chordata; class Mammalia; order Afrosoricida; family Tenrecidae; genus Echinops; species Echinops telfairi. The sequence continues at coordinate 513,342 of NW_022103945.1, forward strand.
GCCAGATTGGACTACCTCTGACAAGGAAAAGCTCAAGCGCTTGAGGAAAACCCTAAGGGGTCCTGCCCGGGAGGTCATGCGCTTGCTCCTGGCAGCCAACCCCAACCTAACTGTGTTGATTTCCTGCAGGCCATGAAACTGATGTTTGGGGAGTCTGTGAGCCGTGTGACTGCCCATGGTAAATTTCTGAAAACCTCACAGACGCAAGGGGAGAAAACATCCCTATATGTGATCCGTTTAGAAATGCAGCTCCAGAATGCTATTCAGGCAGGGGTCATAGTTGAGAAAGACGCTAACCAGACTCACTTGCACCAACTCCTCCAAGGGGCTGGGCTGGACACAACCCTGAGACAGAGGCTTCAAGGTTTTCTCAGGATGTATGCAAATGAGCAGGAGAGTCTTCCCATTTTCCTGGAGCTAATCAGGATGCTCAGGGCAGAAGAGGATGGGGAGGACACGTTTGCTAACCATAAGCAGCCCAGAAGAGCTGAGGCAATCCTAGAAAGGGCAGTCAGGACTGTGGCATTTCAGGGCCCTCAGCAATTGACAGTGCTAACTGTGAAGCGAAAGAGATAAAAGATTCCCCTCCATGACTCAGATGAGGATGTGATCCTGGTAGAGGCTCAGGACCTTCTACTTTCATCCACGGGTGCTCCTCCCTCCAGCTACAGGGCCAGACCTCAGGATTGGGTGCTGGCCAATGACTCCCCCAACAATTCCTGGGTCCCATCTCCTACCAGTGGTGGTTCTGGGAATATGAATGATGGCCCTAGGGATAAACGTAGAGCCAGGAAGAGGAAATACACAACCTACTGTTCATATTGTAGCAAGCATGGTCACTCAAAAGAAACTTGTGTTCATGAGCGCAATAAGGCCCAGGTGTTTGAGAATCTGATCATCACCCTGCAGGAGGTGACACCCAGAGGTGAAGCTGTCTAAAGAGGCTCCTGCAGAACACATTCTCCCCTCTGAGCCTAAATGAACCTTTCATGGTTTTCAGAGTCCAGTGGTACTGTGGGTGGGGTGAGTGTGAAATAAACCACAAAGTCTTTTTATTTGGGAGCAAAGGAGAACAAATCTTAGATACCATCACAGTAGAGAAGGATGGCCTATCCAATGTCCCTGCCCACTCCTCTGCCTGCCTAACAGTCTGCTCTCCGAGTGTGTTTATTTTCTTGTTGACTTTACTCTCTTGATAGAAGTATAACTCCTTGTTAACCCTTCAAAAAATAAAATACAGAAACTGAAGTACAAATTACCTCAAAATCTCCACCCACTGATGTTCTTCCTCCAAGATATTTACTTGTGTATCCTGATAAATATATGTATACATAAATGTGATCCATTACAAGAGGCATTATTTTAATACTCTTTCTTTAAACCAAATAATCTGCACTTCAATAAATGTATACTGACATCTATTTTAATGTCTCTGTTATATTACTTTAAAGGAAGAAATAAAATAAATCAGAAAACTATGAATAAATTCTATAATTAAGAGTAATACCATGGGATAGGGTTTTTTTTTTTTAAATCAATTTATTGGGGCTCATACAACTCATCACAATACATAGATCAAAGGGATAGGGTTTTTTTTAATCAACCTCAGTTTATTTGTGAGGAAAGGATTTGGTAATGGGCCATCTCCCAAAGAGCACGTTATCACAATTAACTTTTGTAGGTCAGAGAACAATAACTGGGGAGAACAGGGTATGCTTCTCGTGGATTTAATTGTGCCTCTCCCTTCAAAATTTGATCTTTAGTGGGCCATGATTCTCAGTGATTTGGAAGTCACAAAATGAATCGATGTGGCAGTTATGTACTGATCCCCCAATATGTGATCTGATAAGCAAATCCATTGTAAGAATATTAGTTTGGCATTCAGCGCCCTTAAATCCATCATATTCCTGATCCAATGTAAGTAACATTGCCCAGCATCTTTTATCTTACAAGAGATACAAGGGGAGAGAATCAAGTAGAAAGAGACCTATTATCACTAAGAAAGAAAAGCTTACCTTTTGGACCTATGGTTTTTGTACTGGGAACCTCCTAGACCCAGGGGAAGATTGATGCCAAGACATATGGAGACACCTAAAGAATACCAGACCAGCAGATGCTAAAGGAGCCAAGGCCCTTCCTCCGACATTGTAAGCCAACAGCACTTTACAGCTGTTGCCCTGAATTTGGTCATCAAGCTTCCTGAACTGTGAAGAAAATTAATTTCTGCTTGTTAAAGCCACCCACTTATGGCATTTATTCTAGCAGCACTAGATAAATGAGATAGACTTTGGAACCAGACAAGAGCGGTATGGCTCTAATAGATACCTAAAATATGGAAGTGGTTTTGTAACTGAGTAATGAGTAGAGGCCAAAAGATCAAATAGTGAAAGCTTAGGCTTCCTTGGAAAGACTGCTGGTAGAATTATGAGCAACAAATATAGTTCTGGTGAAGACTTACAATAAAATGAAGATCTGTAATACGGGAGACAGCACAAATGTTGAGAAGCAGCAGCAGGGAAGGGAAATGGTAGCAACAGCACCAAGAGATCAATGTAAGCACTTAGATTTGACCCATGGAGCAAGAGACTTCAGCACATTTAGGCCAAAGCTTATTCATAGAAGCACTTATCAGTAGAAATAAAGAGCTTTCTAACACTGAGTCAAGCAAGGCAGAGGCCAAGAAAACAGGTCTCACTTTTTGAGACCAAGAAACCAAGAAGGAGAAGCTGATGAGACAAGTAGCACATGACGCAGAGCTTCTTCAACCTCAAACAGTCAGGCCCTCTGGGGTCTCAACATGTGGGGGGCCATGGCTTTGGAGGCTCCTAAGGATGTGGTCCCAGCTCCTAGGTTTCAAAGAATCAGATATTCACAAGCTTGGTGGAAGGACTGCCATGCCTGAGGGAGCAGAATGAGGTCTGCCAGGTAGTGGGAGTGGGATCACCACTCAGGCAGGCTAGGAGAATACCCAAAGACAACAGAGCAATGTTGCAGTTCCAGTGGGCCTGGAAAGCAGAGATAAAGCCCAAAGTCGAGGGACCTCTACCCAGAATCCAAAGGGCATGTCCAGCACCAGAGTCTATAGGGCAGGACCACTGTGTACATGGTCTCAGAGAATTGGTTTCAAGCTTTGTAATGTGGCAGTTATGTAATGATAATGATGTTACCCTATGGGTCCAGTTGTGAGGATTTTTTGTGTTCTTGACATTGAGTTGTAATCCACACTGAAAGCTTTAATACTTGATCTGCATCAGCAAGTGCTTCAGTTCCTCCTTACTTTCAGCAAGTCAGGTTGTGTCATCTGCAATATTGCAAGTTATTAACAAACTTTCCTCCAATCCTGATGCCACATTCTTCTTCATAGAATCCAGCTTCTCTGATGATTTCCTCAGCACAGAGATTGAACAAGTATGGTCAGAGGATACAACCCTGATGGACACCTTTCCTGATTTTAAACTATGCCCTATGTTCTGTTCATATAACTGCCTCTTGATCCATCATATACAAGTTCCTCATGTAGATTGTGTTCCTCATGAGCACAATCTACTGTTCAGGAATTCCCATTCTTCTCAAGGTTATCTATAGTTGGTTCTGATCCAGACAGTTGACTGCCTTTGCAAAGTCAATGAAACACAAGTAAACATTTTTCTGATATTCTCTGCTTTGAGCCAAGATCCATCTGACATCAGCAATGATATCCCATGTTCCACGTCCTCTTCTGAATCCAGCCTGAACCTCTGGAAGTTTCCTGTCAATGTACTGCTTCAACCATTGCTGGATGATCTTAAGCAAAATTTTACTTGTGTGCAATATCAATGATATTGTTCTCTAGTTTGAGCATTCTGTTGGGTCAACTTTCTTTGAAATGGGCACATTTATGGATCTCTGCCAGTCAGTCTACATTCGACCATTTAAAAAGGTAGCATATGGACAAGAACCAGTGGTACTGAAGGAAGAAGTCCAAGCTACAATGAAATCATAGCCAAAAAACAAGGTTCTAGGAAGTGATGAAGACCAATCGAAATGTTTCCACAAGCTGCTGAAGCACTTGTCTATGCTAGGAAATTTGGAAGACAGTTACTTGACCAAGTGACTGGAAAAGATCTATATGTGTACTCATTTCCAAAGAAAGGTGACCCAAAAGAATGTACACATTATAAAATAATAATGATATAACATGCAACTAAAATGTTGCTTAAGACCATCTAACAACAGTTGAAGTAGTAGTACATTGACAGGAGCGGCCAGAAATTCAGGCCAGATTCAGAAGCGGCCATGGAACAAGGGATATCATTTTTGATGTCAGATAGATGGATCTTAGCTGAAAGAACAGAATACAAGAAAGATGTTTACTTGTGTTTCATTGACTATGCAAAAGCAGTCAATTGTCTGGGTCATAACAAACTATAGATAGCCTTTGAGTAGAATGGGAAATCCAAAGCACTTTATTGTGCTCAGGTGGAATCTGTACATGAATCAAGAGGCAGTGGTGCAAACAGAACAAGGGACTATTGGATGGTTTAAACTCAGGAAAGGTGTGCACCATGGTTGTATTTTCTCGTCATACTTACTCAATCTGTATGCTTCGCAAATAATCAGAGTAGCTGGATTATATGAAGAAGAGTATGGCATCAAGTTTGGAGGAAGGCTTGTTAAGAACCTGAGATATGTAGATGATGCAATCTTGCTTGCTGAAAGTGAGGAGGACTTAAAGAACTTGCTGATGAGGATCAAGGATTGTAGACTTCAGTATGGATTAAAACTCAATGTAAAGAAGGCCAAAATCCTCACAACTGGACCTATAAATAACACCAATAAATGGAGAAAAGCTTAAAGCTGTCAAGAATTTCATCTTACTTGGATCCACAATCAAAGTTCCTGGAAGTATCAGTCAAAAAACCAAAAGATGCATTGCATTAGATAAATCTGCTGCACCAGACCTCTTTAGAGTGGTGAAAAGCAAGGATGTTCCTTTGAAGACTAAGGTACACCTGACCCAAGCCATAGTATTTTCACTTTCCTCATATGCATGTGAAAATTGAACACTGATTAAAGTAGACCAATGAAAAACGGATGCATCTGAATTATGGTGTCGAGAAGAATACGGAAAGTATCATGGACTGCCCAAAGAACATACAGCACTGTCTTGGAAGAAGTACTGCCAGGATGTTCCTTAGAGGCAAGGATGGCAAGACTTACTTCCCCATACTTAAGACATGTTATCAGGAGAGACCAATCCTTGGAGAAGGACAACATGCTTGGTAAAGTGTAGGGACAGAGGAAGGCCCCTGACAAGATGGATGGACACAGATCTCCATCAATGGGCTCAAACATAAGAACAATTGTAAGACTGTCACAGGACCGGGTAGAGTTTCATTCTGCTGTACATAGGTGTGCTATAAGTCAGAATGGACTCAATGGCACCTAACAAGATCAAAACCACTCACATCTAGGCATTAGGTTCATAAAAACTTTAATTATTAGGTAAGAACAGTAAGCAGTGCCTTTAACTCATTGTGTTGACTCCACTGTTCTCTTCTGTTGCCCAAACGGTTTCAGGGCTCTGGGTAATTCAGTGTGCAAACTCGAACAGTGCAAACTGATAATGGCAGAGGTTGTGTAAAGCCAAAGAACTCAGCAGTCAAACATAGGACCACTGCATTGGACCCTGGTAAATGGTGTTTGCAACCTATACTTAATGTGTCTTTTGTCTGTAGATTGGTGCTTATAGGTGAAAAAACAAACTCAGTTATCAAGCCAATTCCAATTTATAGCAACTCTGTAGGGCAGAGTACAACTGTCCCCTGTGGGTTTCCCAGGCTATAAATCTTTAAGGAAACAGAAAGCCTCATTTTTCTCTTGTGGAGTGACTGGTCAGTTTGAACTATCAATCTTGCAATTAGCAGTCCAATTTGTAACCCACTACACCACTGGAGCTCCTTACAGGTAGGTATTGCTATATTGTTTTAGTCTATGGCAAGGATTTGCTGAGTGAGCCCTTGAAAACAGAAAAGCATCCTTTCATCCAGGAAACATAGCCCCCAAATGAGAATTTCAGGCAGTTCCATTACTGTTGACTTTGGGTGTACTCCTTAGATTGCCGGTGTTTTCTGAGTAACACTAGTCTCAATGACCAGTCTGTCCTTTGGGCTGACACTATCCCTGTCTCCTCCCCAATTAAGGAGAGAACAGCTAACTCATGAAAGTTTAGCAAAAGGAGGTTAAGACTTCTATGAACCTCACCTAAACTCCAAGCTAGAGGGCCCAGGCAGCCCTGAATCCAAGTTAAACTCACCCAACCAGCCCCAGCCTCCTTAAGCCTCTTGGGCAGCAGGAAACTGGGTGGACCCTTTTTCTTTCTGACTTTTGCTGAGAGCTAGCCAGAAACAAAGGCTCAAAACTTCTACTCCTTTTATCCTGCCAGGATACCTCTGGGTCCTAGATAGTAACCTCCATTTATTCAGAGCCAAAGAGGACCTTTTCCTCACCTCCAGGCAGGAGGCAGCTCCATTTAGGGTCCCAAAGCCCCAGGGCCTTCAACATCCCCTGGCTCTCAGGTTTAAAATATCTAATTTCTCTCTCCCCCTCTTCTAAACCTGCCTTTGGGGAGCATCTACCCATTCATCTATCCCACATAATAATTCTAGCCTCTGCTCAACTTTTTAAAAAAAATTTTAGTCTACAAGCACTTGTTGAATAATTTATCCAGATACAGTTTACCCTGTCATAACTTAATTCTGGCACCAGTAGGAATAAAGAGAAAAATTAATGCTTTATCTATCACTGCCCTCCTTTTGGGTGGGGGGCACTGGAGTTAAATTTGGAGGTGCAGTCCAGACTCATTGGTTTGAACATCTGTTCTGGGGTTTTCTTTCTTCCACCTTCTTCTGTGTTGTGCAAACTTGTAATTGTAATTGTCAACATATTTATTTCACCAACACCACGTAAACCTGACACTTCTTTATTTTTATTTCCCTTTGTCACTTTATTCGAGGGAATCTTTATTCTCCCTAATTGAAAGATATGGAACCAATAACTGGGAATCAGTCATTGGGCATTCAGTTCAGACTAATGGGGCTAGCTTAAAAAAAGCTTTTGAGAATTCTATGTCTGATATCCCTCATTTAGAATTTTGAGCCTTTTTCAATTTCAATATTGATAGAAATTCCATCAAGAATGCCTTTAAAAATTAAGAACAAAGGAAATTTTAGGAAGAAATCCATTAAACTAAAAATTTTCCTAAATACCAAAATGTATACCCACAAAAGGGAGAATAAATGAGTTATCACATAGCGTAGAACTATGTGTGTGTGTAGTTTTTTATATATAATATGACAGAACTAGGATTAAATATATTAGTCACAACAATAGCTCTGTTAAGGAAAAATTTTCATATGGTCTAGCAAAGTAAAATCCAACTCAATGCATATGAAAAAACAAACCTAATTAAAGAGATTCAGAAAAAATAAAGGTTTTAAAAATGAACAAAACTATGCCAGACAAATGCAAATAAAAATAAGGAAGGGGCTAGTTATTGTCTCAATATATGACAAGTAGCAGTCAGACCAAAAATCACTAAAATACATGAAGGAGAACATTTAATAATGCTAAAAGTTATAATGTAAAATAATCATTATTAATAATTATTGACATAAATTAATTTTCATAAAGTATAAACTAAAGAACGCTGAGAAACTGAAATAAATAAAAAAATTTTAGATGAACAAAAAAGAGTATGGCTACTATAAAGTCATACAACATTCCCTAAAGAATACCTGGATATACACTGAACACTAAATCCCTAATAATATGAAAATAAGTCAAAAAACATTGGTACTAAAAATTTTTTAATTTTTGAAAGTATTTCTATTAGGGTTCCAAATTCATATAAGAATGAGTTTGTTTCAAGCAAATTGAATTTCAATATATCTCTGTGATCAGTGGATGGCTGCAGCCTCGTTCTCAAAGTAGCATACTTGTTCTAATCTAGTTAGTGGCTCTTTGTAATAAAGGTCCATGAAAAGGAAAGACTTCTGAGAGGATCTGTTCAGCCAGTTAAATTCAAGCAGAGGTCTGCACAGATGGTTGTGACTTCAACTGTTTTTAAGTATTCCAAACGAGTAATCTTGATAGATTTTTTTTCTCAAAGCACATAGGAAAATCATGGGGGGGGGGGCTTATCATGTAGATATTTGCAGAAAATAGAGAATTGCATTGGTGAGCAAAAGGGCAGGAACATTGTGCCAGAAAGCACATGGTTTCCCCATCACAACACTGTGTCTGCTCATTTTTCTTGGGTAGCACAGGCTGTCCTCCATGAACATTGCTGGGAAGCCTTATCCTTTCCACCCACCAGCCCTGATGCTCAAACTGCCATTTCGACATCGTGTCAATTGAAGAGCAGAGAATTCTCCGGAGAAGGATTCGAGAGGTGGAAACACTATCTGTAGAAATGTATACACCTAGATGGAGGATTTGTCAAGAAACAATGTTTCACATTTGGGAATTTTTGTTTAATATAATACATTCCTATGGTTTTGTAGCAATTCCTACAGAGTATATATCCTTTTCAAGACATGTTGAAACAATTCATGAAAGTTGATCTTATCAGGTCACAAAAGCAAGCAGCATCATGCACGAGGCTAAAACAGCATCATGCACTATTTGAATTATGAAAGAGTGACAAGGACCCAAATGTGCATCAATGAAGGACTGAGTGAATGAAACTTTCACAGTCCCACAATTACACAATCACAAATAAGTGTCTATGGAGTTATCAAGGATGTATTGCTAAAATATATTGATTAAAATCCAGTGCAGAACAGACTGTATTATCTTTAGGAAGGGAAAATAGAAAAATATGTATCTGTATGTGTGTGTATACATACTAGCTCTCTGTCAAATTAATTCCAATTCATGATCCCATGTTTGTCTGAATAAAACTATACACCACAGTTTTTGGTGTCTGTAATTTTATGGAAGTATATTGTTAGGTCTTTCTTCTGTTGCATTGCTGTGAGGATTCAAAAAGTCAACCTTTCAGTTATAGCCAAGCATAAACTGTTTATACTACCCAGGGACTATATATATATATATATATATATATATATATATATATATATATATATACACACACACATATATAGAAATAGTTATGTGTTTTTCAAAATTAAAGAAAAGTATGGATAAACCAAAATTTATGAAAGGGTTATCCACCCGAAGAAGGAAAAGTAAATGGAAGGGACAGAGGAGAAATCTAAACTTCTCTGAATGAACCATGTTTTATGTACTTGACTTTGGAACAATGTAATTGCTTTAGCTAATTATAAAACAAAACAAAACAAAACAAAATGATGATGCATACAAAAGTGCAATCCATAAAAATGTAAAAGAAACCAAGGGAACTTCACAGTTAGAAGGGAAAATAAAACGATGGCGCTTTTTCCTTCCTTCTCTTCCTTTTTTCTCATTAGTCACTGAGATGAAAGTGTCTCTTTCATCCCATGAGAAGAAACTTGATATTATATTTCCTGAGTTTCCAGAACATTCATTTCATAGTTTCCCTTCCATGATCTTTGTGGTACTTATTTCTCGGTCTCCTTTGCAGCATCTTCTTTCTCTTCCTGATCCTTTCATAAAAGCTATATGTGGTAGTTACATAATCTGATGTCAATTTGGGACTTGAGAGGATTCAGAGTGAAGGGGTGGGATCTAGTCTATCAACCGGGTCATAGCCAACGAGGCCTCTGTGTGGGCATGGCCTTCCCCTGAGGATTCTGGGAATTCTGGTATTTCCTCCTTGGAGGCGGGAGACACACTCTCTCTCTTGGTTCACTCCCTGCCAGACATCCCTGAGGAGAAACCACATGGACCTACCCTGATTCAGCCCTGGGTGCTGGAGAAGCCACGTGGAGACCCCCGCCAGCACTGAGATGCTTACAATGCCACTGGATCCACAAGACTTCCCACCCCCTGGCCTATGATCTTCCTGCATTCGGTGCCATTGCATTTGTTTTGTGAGTCTGAAGAGGACTTTATAGATTGGCATCAGGCATATGGGCTAATATCAGACTCATTGACTTGATCTGGACTGGGCTGGGCTGTTTACTCAATATTCAATTGCTCTTGTATATAAACCTCTTGTCTCTATGAATTTGTTTCTCTAGTCAACCCAGACTAACACACTATAAAAATAAAAATCAATACACCTGTGATGTATTGAAACAGCATTATGAACAATGCTAAAACCAAAGCACTATTTAAATTATGAAAGGGTGACAGTATCGGGTATCTTCTCCCAGTCTCTTTAAATGCATTTGTTCCATAATTCCTCATCTCTCTCTCTCTCTCTCTCTCTCTCTCTCACACACACACACACACACACACACACACACACACACACAACTTGCCACTCTAATTCACAGAACTTCCTATGTGTCAGAGTAGAGCTATGCATCACAGGATTTTTAATGGCAATTTTTCAGAAGCAGATCACTAAATCTTTCTTACAAGGTACCTCTGGATGAACTAGAACCTCCAACCCTTCATTTAGTAGCTGAGCACATTAACTATTTGTAGTACCCGAAAACTCCTTCATCCAACAGCAACCCTATAAGATATCATTTTCATTATCTATTGCTGCTATAGCAGTAAGACCACAAGTAGATGGCATTAACAATCATGAATTTATTGTCTAACAGTTTAGGAGGCCAGGATTCCAAATTCAGGGTGCCAGCACTAGGGGAAGTCTTTTTCTGTTGGCTCCGAAGGAAAGTCTTTGTCTCCTTTTCAGCATCTGTTGGCTCAGCATTTTTTGGAGATGGACATATATCTTAGCATCAATCTTCTGGATCCAGGAGACTGTCAGCAGAGAGACCCAGGGTCCAAAGAATGCACTCTGCTCCTGGCTCTTGGTGGTAATTCCTTTTGTCCCATATTTGCTGTAAGGTAAAAGGTGATGCAGGCCATACCTCCAGCAAAACTCCCCTTAAATTGGATCAGTGCAGTGATCTGAGTAAGCGTGGGGATTTAAATAAGAGTAATTTAATTCAGCCTTATTAACCACAGGCAGAGTTTATAGCTTACAGCACAAAATAAAATGAAGGATAATTATATCAGATCAGAACAAGTGGACAATCGCACAATACTGGGAATCATGCCCTAGACCAGTTGACACATATTTTTGGGGGATACAATGCAATTGACTGTGTTAATTGACTCCAATGTACAACTAGAGTGCTTTTTATGAATTCCTTTTAAAAAAAATCATTTTATTGGGGGCTCATATAACTCTTATCACAATCCATACATACATCAATTGTGTAAAGCACATCTGTACATTCATTGCCCTCATCATTCCCAAAACATTTGCTCTCCACTTAAGCCCCTGACATCAGCTCCTCATTTTCCCCCCTCCCTCCCCACTCCCTCAGAAACCCTAGATATTTTATAAATCATTACTTTGTCATATTTCACACTGTCTGATGTCTCCCCTCACCCACAATTCTGTTGTCCATCCCCCAGGGAGGAGGTCACATGCAGATCCTTGTAATCGGTTCCCCCTTCCCACCTCACCCTCCCTCCATCCTCCCAGTATTGCCACTCTCACCACATGAATTCTTTTTTTTGATGAGTTGTATAAACAGGCAGGAAGAGTGCTTATGTATGGTCATATACCTAATTATATTTACTGTGTTGGAAATCAAAGAAAAATATTTGCTAAATTATTTAAAGCAATAAATGTATGACCTATTAACAGCTATATAGTTGTTTGTTCAGAATAACAACAAAAAAGCACTTAGAAATGTACACTTTTTGAAAATCTCCTAAATGCATGTCTTAGCACAAGATAGATGGATTTTCATACCTGCTTTTGCATCTTATGTATTATAATATGTTGTTTCATTTGAAGTATATGAAGAATATTCAACATCTTACAAAGATGTCTCTGGAAAAGAGAGGATTCCTCAAATCCCTTGAAAGGATCTCAGAGTTTCTCAGAGCACACTTGGAGAATCACTGTGCATGAAATGGGACCCACAAACTGCCATTGACTTGATTCTACCTCATAGCAACCCTATATAAGGTGTCCAAGGCTTTGTAAATCTTTATGGGAGTAGACAGCCTCCTTTTTCTCCCACCACCGGGGTTAAAATACAAATACCAGCAAAAAGAAATATATGCACGCACACACACACACACACACACACACACACACACACATATACACACGTACACTTACTCCTGCTAATGGTTGAAGCTGTATGCTGAGTACATGGGACTTAATTATACTAGTCTCTGTAATTTTGTATATGATCATAATTTTGCATAATAAAGTTGTTGGTTTTTAATGGGTTATTGCTGCTTTGGATTGCACTTTCCTGAGTCAACATTTTCTGAACAGCATATGGATGTCTGCACCTATCAAAGTGACTTTCTAGCCCAAATAGCCACCCACCACCAACTCCATCCTCTACACACCCTCTTGAGTACTAGTATTACTCCCTGCTGAGGGTGGGGAAGAATTGGAAAGTCAGCAGCTCCTTCTCTTTTGAGAGTTCTTGGGTAATGATTCCAGAGACAAGGGAAAGAGGAAGTAAACCCTACACTGAGAGTCCACAAAACCTAACTGCCTCTCTGCCTATCAAGGTGGAACTGTGGCATCAGGGAACACACATAGCTTTGGCAGAAGGCAACCTGAATTCTAGGCCCTGTGCTGCCCCTGTGTGTCACTGAGCAAGTGAAAACCACTCTCATAACTTGTCCTTCCATATTTATAGCCCTATATTGTTTGGCATTTCCTCTCTCCTGACTCACCCTGTCTACTGTGCCTAATCTGAACCTTTCCATGAGCTCTCTAAAATCCACATGTCAAAAGAGAAAAATTACCTCTTAGCTCTGCCGTTTAACAGAAACCTAGCCCTCCCCTGAGGACACGGCATATGCTGCAGCCCTTTCACTCAGGTGCCACGGAATTAGAGTCCATATTCTTTTTGCTCCTCAGTGAGTCACACATGCTCTCTGAGGTCTGTGTCTTTCGTTAATAACATTCTTCTATGGCACTGCCAGCTCACTTTTACCTTCATTGTAGAACTCAGTACCTCCGTTTCTTCTCCATTCTCCCCACATATTTTGTCATCATCTTTAGTGACTTCATGCGCCACATTTTCTCCCCCTCTACAATCTGACCTGTTATACCCTTGACTGCCTTATTTCCAATTACTTTCCTCCATGTCCATACCTTGATCTCTGTGATATATTGAATTCTTTAGGCTTGAAAACAATATTTAATCTATTGCTCTGCCCGCTCTAGCTCATGTCTTCTTCCCATTGCACCAACTGTTCAACCTTCTCAAGACCTCCTTTAATAGCACTACTTTGCTTCCAGTCTGGCTTCATATTTCCTTGTTTATTTAGCCGAGTGATTAGGCTCAATTACTTCATCCTATCTGATCAATATTCTCATCAAACCCAGCCCCCATGTCCCTCTGTTACACAAGTCAAAGAACCTACCCAAACACTGGCCTTCTTCATGGTATGTCAGGGTATCTAAGAACTGAATAAGAAAATAGCAGTGTCTTAGTCTGGGTACTTTAGAGAAACAAATCCACAGAAACTCATATGTATAAGAGAGAGTTTTATATAAAGGGTAAGTACACATCAAGAAAATATCCCAACCCAGTGCTGCCCAAGCCCACAAGTCCAACATTAAACTCATTATGTCCAACACCAATCCACAAAGTCCTCCTCCATCTCATAAAACAGACGCAATGATGCTGACTGCAGGAGGAAAGTTGAGTCAGTGAAGGTGTAAGCATCTCAGTGCTGGCAGGGTTCTTCACACGGCTGCTCCAGCACCCAGGGCTGCATCGGGGTAGGTCCATGCGGCTGCTCCTCAAGGCTGTCTTGCAGGAAGTGAGCCTCCTCAGCTAAAGCAGGGAACTGGCTAAGGCAACTGCACTCTGGTCCGATCATCACAAAGCAAGAGACCTGAGAACTAGAAAGGTGAGCTCACTGAGCCATTTATCCCTCAGCCCTTCAATTAATCCCATATGTGTTTATCTGCTAGGTTGGCACAATAAACTATGTCACATAGTATAAAGATTGATACCATCCAATTATTATAGTTCAATCAAACAATACTACCTGAAAATCCTCCCATATAACTGTTACCAATTTCTGCTCTTTTTTCTCAAGACGGTTCTTCCAAACCTTAATAATTATCAGTAAACTCTATACCTATTCCTACTTCCCATCTTTTCCAAAAGAAAGAACCAGCCCCTAGTTAATAAAGAAAACAGAGGCCAAGTATGTGGATTTTAATGATTTCTAGCCTGGGTAAGTAAACCAGAGGAAGGGTCTAAGCCAATCAATTCTTGAGCAAGACTAAATTCTGCTAAATCTTCACATATTCTCTCAAATCCAGTACATAGACAGGCTCAACATTTGCAACAACCCAGAGGCTGGAGTGACCCCCCATTCTCAGAAATCTCCTGCATCAGCCATCTCCTGTCTTTTCAGTCTTTTCTTTCTCTGAATCCTTTTCATTAGCATGTGAATATTGTCAAGTGTCTGCCAACTTTAAATACCACTGCTCTGTGAATCAGAATCAACTTGAAGGCAGTGTGCTCGGGTTTGAGAGAGGCCATAGGATCTTTCCCTTTCCAAGCTTAATTGGAAGCGTGATATCCATTTATAGTCTCTATCATCTCAATGCCCAATGTTCCCATTATACATTCCCTGTGATGAATCATCTCCAAACTTGGGGCTTAAAACAATAATCATTTTTATTTCTACTCATGCTTGCATGTAAGGAATTTAGGTAAGGCTCACTAGCTGATGCTTCTGCCCTATGTGGCATCTGCTGAGATCACCCAGTGTCCAGGTTGGAAGGTCCAAGTCAGCTTCGTTTCTAAGTTTCACATCTTGATGAAGATATATGGAAGGTTGGGCTGCTTTTTCCCCCCACGGGATCTCATGGCCTCTCCATATAGTCTATACAACATGGTGGTTAGATTTCTTACATGATACCTCAGGGCTCCAAAAGATCAGGGCAAACGTAACAGGTCTTCTTGTAATCTACCCTTTGGAGGCAGGTAGCATTATTTCACTGCATTCTATTGGTCAAACCTACTTATTCCAGCCCTACTGAAATCCAAAGGGCACAACTAGGAGGAATGGTACACTCATCCACTCCTCTAACTACTGTCATCTAGTCACATTCCTTTCCACACCACTGAAATTGCAATTTCCAGGGTAAAGAAAAGGAGAAAGACTTGTCTTTTCTACTCCCATGGAATCAGTCTTGGAAATCCACAGGGACAGTTCTACCCTGTCCTATAGAGTCTATGAGTGGGAATTGACTCAATGGCAGCGTGAGTTTGGCCTTTGGTTTGGAGGGTAAAGAAAATTACACCCCCCCACCACCACCAATTACCACCTAATCAATTCTGACTCATAATACCCTATAGGTCAGAGTAGAATCGCCACCTGTGGGTTTCTGTGGGTGTAAATCTTTACAGAAGCAGGCAGCCTCATCTTTCTCTTGTGGAACAGCTGGTGGGTTCAAATGGCTGACCTTGCGGTTAGCAGCCCAATGTGTAACCAGGGCTCCCTAAAGAAAACACTCTTATCCAATGGATAATTTTGAATAGTTTTTGCTTACTTTTTCTACTGAACTAATGCCTACTAATAACTAGTTCCTTAATGAAACGTTACTCTCGTCCCAGCTTCTGTAAGAGGGTAAGGACATCAAAAGGTTTGTGGCAAAATACCATCATTTAAAAATCCCATTTTTGTCCACAAACTTTTTGAAGCCCTCTGGCCTACCACTTTCCCTGCTTTTTCTTCTACTTTTCTAAGCTATTTCTCCTAAAGTAACTAATTTCTTATGCTCATCCTTTAGCTACTAGGTCTTGCTTGTTATCAGTTCTTTTCTCATTCTGCACATGATGTCTCATCCTATCATCTACATCTATGGCCTCATCTATTACCTATCTACTGGAGATTCCTCATTATACATCTGGATCTGAGATCCTCCTCCAGCCCTCTGTTCTGCCTACTGCATGTTTCTATGTGAATTCTTTTCTACATACCCTATAAATGGAGCCCAGGTGGCATAATGGTAAAGCACTTTTGTGTTAGTCCAGGTTAACTAGAGAAACAAATCCAGAGACACTCAATGTGTGTAAGAGAGAGCTGCATAGGAAAGAATAATGGTATATTAAGAAACCTCCCAGCCCAATCCAGATCAAGTCGATAAGTTTGATATTAGCCCATATGTCCAATACTAATCTATAAATTCCTCTTCAGATTCATGCAACACATGCAATGATGTCAAATGCAAGAAGATCACAGGCCAGTGGGTGAAAAATCTTGTGGATCCATTGGCAGTAGAAGCATTTCAGAGCTCTGACTGCCATCAGCATGGCATGAAATGACTTGTCAACAGGAAGGTAAAGCAAAGAGAGAGTGTGGTCCACCTCCAGGGAGAAAGAAAGCAAGTTCCTAGAATCCTCATGAGAAGTCCATGCCTATAAAGAGGCATCATCAAGCTGATGACAGGCTAGACTCCACCCCTTCACTCTTAATATCCTCAAGTTGACATAAGATTATGTAACTAACACAACTTGGCTATTAACTGAAAGGTTACCAGACTTCTAATCTGCTTCTGTAAAGACTCCACACACAAAAAGAAAAAAGGCCTCACTGCCATCAAGTGGATGTGGACTCACTTCATGGCAGTAGATCTGCCTCTGTGAGTTTCCTAGACTTGTAATTCTTTACATAAGTAGAAATCCCCGCCTTTCTCCTGAAGGAGTGGCTGGTGGTTTCAAACTCACAGATGACAGCTCAGAGCCTAGAAAACCCGATGGGGCAGTTCTACACAAATTATCAGCTTGACAGCACACAACCTCAACAACAATCCTACAGGTACTTCAAACAAGGCCAAACCTGGGTTAATCTTCCCTCTGCAAGGTGAATTCTTTCTCTTGTGTTTTGTTCTTTCTCTCTTCCATCCTGTATGCACCATTCATCTAGCCAGAAATCTGGAAGCCATCCTTAGTGTTACACTTTCCCTTTTCCCCCTTCATCTTCATCACTAACTTCTGACCATTTTACCTGCTAAAATCGATTTAATTTAACCAGTCCTTTCCAACCTGGTGTAGTGGGTTACACATGGGGCTGCTAACCACAAGGTCAGCAGTTTGAAACCATCAGGCATTCCATGGGAGAAAGATGGGGGCATTTTACTCACGTAAAGATTGACAGTCTAGGAAACTCATAGGAGCAGTTCTACCCTGTCCTATAGTGTTGCTACGAGTTGGCATGGACTCGAAGGCAGGGAGTTTGGTTTTGAGTTTCTCCACCTGAGATATAGAGAACTGGATGGGGGTCTTGGCCTGATATTCTAACTTATAAACTGTACAGAAATTAGTGTACTCCAATAAAGTGAAAGGAGGCTTTAAAAAACATTTCATTGGGATATATTTCACAGTTATTTATATATTTATAATATATATATATTTCAATAGTTTAATCATATGAAAAGGTGCTTTTATGTATTTTGTAATATAGTGGTGTCTAGGAGGTACTGGGAGAGAGATATTTCATGAGTGAAGTTCCTTTTGAAGAGAGGCACTCAGGTTGTTTGTAATGGGATTCTGCTTGCCCACAGCGAGGTCATATTAATATCTATGGGTGCTTATCAATTTCAGGTCACTAAGTGAGGGCTTATTGAGATTCTCACAACCTTAAGCATGTCATCCTGATGCTAGACCACCGGAACATTTTTGCTACTAATACTACAGGTTAGAGGCTCACAGGTTATAGTATCACTATTATATATTCACCAGTGACCAGACAGGTTCTGGCTTCTGGTAAATGCCCGGTAGCTTCTATCAGATCCATTCTACTTCCAAAAACAATAATATACCCTGAACAACAACAAAAACGACTGGAAAATACTAAAAATAACTCCAAACAAGCAGACATTGGAAGAATCTACACTTAACAGGGGCCAGAACTAAATGAGTTTCCCGTTTTTTAAATGCTTTTAAGCCACAGGGAAGGCTGCATTCAGTTCCCTGAAAGCTGGTGAAAATTGACAAGAGTTTAAGATTGCCAAAGCAGTTGGAAAATGTAGGGGAAGAATCCTGGAGAAAAAATGCTAGGAAGATGCCTAAATTTTGTGTATGAACTCTTCCTAAGTTTGGCTGGCTTCCCAAATCGGGTGGAACTATGTGTTTGTGGAACAGACTGCAAGCAGCCCTGGTGAAGCTATTCAATCTTTTTTTTTTTTTTTTTTTTGAGGCTATACAATCTTAATAGTGATTTCCACCACAGAGGAAACAGAGTATGGAGTTCAGTCACATCAACAGCTTGTTTAAAAAATTAAAAACCAATGCTCTTCAGGAGAACATAATGACATTCAGATTCTCTATAAAACATCCTTTACTACGTCCAGGAGTCAATCTAAAATGACTAGAAAGATGGGAGGCAAAAAATGTCACGTGTTGTCAAAAGAGTAAAGGCAATCAATGACGATTCACTCTCAGATTATCCAGATGTTGGAATTAGCACACAAGGACTTTTAATTAATTATTATAGCTACTGTAAATCTTTATGGGTGTAGAAAGCCTTGTCTTTCTCTGGAAACTCACAGGGGCTGTTCTACCCTGTCCTAAAGGGTGGCTATGAATTGGTATTGGCTTGATGGCAGTGTTAGGTTTTTTGTTTTGTTTTAATTTTTATAGCTACAGGGAGTGTGGGGGGAGGTCAGATGCTCAGGCATTCCCCCCCTGAAGGCAATCAGTTGCCAGACTGCTGTCTCATCCCACCACAGGGGTGGGCCTGCTCCCTGATGCTGGAGCCTAAGGCCATTAGTTTGGTTCCTGTGGGCGGAGTTCACACCCAACTGATAATGGTTCCTATGAAGACCCAAAATCAAGTTAAGCTGTTACCAGAAATCTAGGATCCGCCTATCTTACTGCATGTACACCCCCAATCCCTCCTCCTGTAGTGCATATGTCCCTAAATCACCTCCTCCCATCACTGTAATACCTGTAGCACAACCCTTTCCTGTGACATATGTCTTCACCTGTAATGTGGGGGCTTGCACGTCCCCAATGTCCCCAGAGAGTATAAAAGCTTGGGGAGCATTAAAGTTCTCTCTCTCACTCCCTCCACGTGGACCACCAAGCGGGGCTGAGGTGAGCATGCTAGCATAAAATGTCTGACTCCATTTATTTCTATATATCTCTTTTATCTCTCATGCTCTCTATAACTTTACTATAATATTTACTTATTATCGCTGTACAATTGCGCCTACCAAACCCGTAGTGATTGTGCTAGGAGCTGGCTTCTTCTGGCAAGGGAGAAAGAGGAGGATTATATTCACATAAAGAGTTATAGTCTCAGAAACCTATATGGGCAGTTAGACTTGACTCAATGGCAACGAGTTTGAGTTATTATAGCTACAAGGCTGCCTGAGTGGCACAGATTATAATCAGATAGTAACATAAACTTTGGCAGTTCAAATCCACCCATCAAATAGGTAGAAGAAATGACTGACCATCTATTTTCCATAAAGATGAGAACAAAGGAAACACTAAGGTTCAGTTCTACTCTGTAATATGTGGGGTTACCATGAATCAAGGCCCAACGTGATGGCTGCTCACAATTGTAACTACACCCGTGGACAGACAAAAATTCTCATAATAAACAGTGACCATGCAAAGATTCAAAGTAACCATGTCAATGTGACTAACTTGTGGAAGAAAGCAATTAGCTCAGGGTTTAGGACAAAATGGGTATGGCAACCTGGACCAGAAGACTCTCACTGTTTCTCGTATGAAAGTCATTGTCAACAAATTGATTCTGACTTATAGTGACCCTATTGGACAGAGCAGAACATCCTTTGGGTTTGAAGTGTCAACCTGTGGTTAGTACCTTGCACTACCAGAGTTCTTCGTGTAACTCATATAGAGTCCTAAAGTCTCAGAAACGGTTTCTCTGCTTCTGACTACTATTTATTGGATGATCTAGCCCCCACTCAGGCATACACACAGGTTCTAAATACATCTTCTACATTGATACCAGAATTATTTATTTTTCAGAATTATTTTTGTGGCAGGACTGTATAGATCACCAGTGACCAAAGACAAACCAAAAAAAAAACCCCTTAATTTTAGCAAAAGGGGAAATGTAATGGAAGTCTCATATAATCACGGGAAGGGCAAAGATATAGGTGGGCCTCTAGGGCAAACAAAACCAGACATCTGAATACCAATAGAAACTTCTCTCCCATCTCTCATTTATACATGTTGTTTGCATTCTCTTCAACAAGCTGGCTCCCTGTGGCTATGGAAGAGCCACTACTACTGGTTCTTCCTCACATGTCTCCCAGTTTTGTCACAGAAGTGGAATACACTAGTTTCCCTCAAATTCACTTAGAAAACAATCCAACAAAAGGATGATTATCCTGACCTAGGTCATGTCCACACTTTAATAAGTCAAATTGACGATGGTGAGGGAGACAGGGTACTAAGACTAGAAAGCCGAACTACAACTACATGGTTGGAAGAAGAGCAGCAGCAAGCCCGAACCTGGGTTTCCAGGGGAAGGGGCAAATATTGAACAAACTAGCCATCAAACAGTATCTATTATGACACATTTCCTATATTCTCTATCTCAACTGGTGACAACACTTATCCATGCATGCAATCTCTCATGTCATCAGAATTTTGGGATTTCTTGTAGGAGAAATTGCTAAGTAGCCCCTAATATCTATTGCCCCTTTCCCACCACCACGCTTGCTGCTCAGAACTTGGAGCTCCACTTGTAACCTCGAGGGCTAGGGTTGATGAAACAAAAGAAACTAATTTTTATCCTGTTTCATCTACTATTATTTTGGATCTCTGATAACTCACAACCAAATCTAATACTAGCTGACAGCTCCTTTACTCCCCACATCTAATCAAGACAAAATAATAGAGAAACTAAGAGTGTGGGTTAGAGCCCAAACACTCAAGTTTGAGTCCAGGTCCTGCCACTTACTAGCTGTGATCCTGAGCCAGTTACTTTTATTGTTCTGCGCCTCAGTTTCTTCATGTGTAAGATGAGGATAACATGCAATTTAATCTACCTCATTAATTGCTTGTGAGGATTAAATAATTCACATAAACACTTAGAGCAGTGGCTAGCACATCACAGTTGCTCAATTATTGTTAATTACCATTTTCCAAGCTGCTTAGCAATTTGCTCCTTCCTTCCTTCACAGGCCAAGTGCCACTTTTCTCCATTCCAATCCCATGCCGCCAAGTCAGCTCTACACTGCCTCAGCCCTCAGCCCATCCTTTGGAAAACACCCCCATTGAGACCAGGGCATTCTTATTTGAAACACTTCAATGGCTCACCATTGACACTATAAGTCACCATGGACTCTTTGGGATGAGGATCCAGGCGGCTTCCCTTTCCTTTTTAATTTGAAAAGGGATTTTTATAAAAGAAAGAAATTTAGTTTGTAAGTATAAACAACTGTAATAAACCCACAACATCCAAGGGGGCTTCAAAAATTGGTTGATAGAAAATGCAATTAAAAGATAAGGAAAGGTTTCCATTAACTTTTTGAAGTCCCCTTATATATAAATCAGACAATGAACCTTGTCATTTTAATGTGTAGACCAGTTCTCTTCTTTAGTCACCTTTGCATCCGATTGCCAGGGGGCTGAGGGCATTTGGAATGTAAAATGGCTCACATTGCTATTTGTATCATTAGGAACTGTAAAGTTGGGTCAGGAGGTACCAGTCTGAGGACGTTAGGAAAAGCTTGCCTGCCCCTATCAGACCAAGACGGATAATTTGGGGGGGGGGGCGTGCAGATCAATAAGCTATCAGTCTAGGTGCTAAACTGATCAAAGCGCCACCCTACCTTGGAATTTTTATGGGTGGAGGAGGCTTACAGCTCCGTTTCTACCCACTCTCTTTATTGCTTTATCCTCCTCCCCTCCTGACCAGCTTAAAACTCGCTCTCCACCACAGATAAGTGTTACTTCTCAGTCCCTCCAAATGGGGCCCTTGGAGTTCGCCCGGGAGTTCAGGGATCCAGTCTCTTTCTCTGCGCAGACTAAACTTCCCCTTTTCTTTTTCTCTGGCCTGGCCTCGGTTTATCTTGAGGCGAACTTACCTGTCTTTCTGTCTTCCCTGCCAATAAAATAAAATGATAATTGTTTATGTATGTGCTTTTCCTTTAGATTGTTTACTATAATATAGATGGAGAGCTAACAGAGAAATTAATCTGAAATTGAAACCTTCCAGATGTTGGGATATAAGGGAAGTAAATGTAAAGGTACCCAATTAGGCCACTACTTCACAGAAGTTGAAAGTTAGCAGCACTAACCAATCAATAAGTTTAGCCCATTGTCTCAACTTTCCTCAAGAAAGTGTTTCAGTAACTCAAGGAGAAAGGTCACATTTCAAAATGTCATTAAGCCTTTTCTTGCACTTGATTTTGAATTTGGATATCAGAAGGGTGGGAGCAGTGGGAGGAAGAAAAATAATTTATTGATTAAAAAACATTCTCAGGAAGTTTATGTAAAACCTTGAACATTACAACATATTAAAGATATGGATGTGAAAGATGTAAAATTAAAAATTTCATCCAAAATTTGTTGCTGAGGAAATCACTTATTAACTATAAGTGTGCATTACTGAAATTTCTAGGAAAAATGTTCCCTTTCTCTTTTTCCATAATTTACAACTCAGTAAAATGTTACTTTACAATGAACTCTTTTTACTTTCACACTGTGGTTATGTTTCCTAATTCTTGTTGTTTTATAGAGGAGTTAAGATAGCATAGACTATATTAAAACAGTAAAATAGAGAGCAATTTGAAACTAGAAAATCAAAAGGAAGACTCTTTGCATTCATGCAGAGAAAATATGGAGTGTGGGGGTGGGGGCAAAAGTTAATAGAAAAGCTCAGTATCTTTTAGTTCAATTTTCCACGAACTTTTTGAAGTTCGCTTATACAACTGAACATCGGATTTTTGTGAAAGCTAAAGAAAAAAGGATGAGATAAAGTCATTTACATGACTGTTATTACAAAAAATGTTTGGATCACATTAGTTCCTCAAAGGAAGCAACACTTCCAAGAAGTACATTCTTTGAAGTTTTAAAAATGGAGACCTATGCTATGGCACTAAGCAATAATCTCCTTAAGAAGTCTGCAGTTTATAATTAATGCTTTGTATTATTTTCAGGAGTAATTTGGATGTTCCAACCCAAAACAACAAGAAAGCATTATGAACTGACTGAAACAAATTTTTCTTTTTAATGGTATGAAAACATTTTTATTAATTTTTCCCCATATCAGTGGTCTCATACAATATTTGTCCTTTGGGGATTGACTGACATCACTCAGCATAATGTTTTCCAAATCCATCCATGTCATGAGGTGTTTTCGGTTTCCTCATTATTCTTTGGCGATATACACTATTCCACTGTGTTAATCTACTAAAGCTTATGTATACATTCTTGCACTGATGGACATTTAGGTTGTTGTCATCTTCTTCCTATTGGGAATGATGCACTGATGAATATGTGTGTGCACATTTCGTTTTTGCTGTAGGACATATACCAAGAAGCATGATTTCTGGGTCATATAGTGCCTGAAGAATAAAACCAATTATTCAATTCACAATGATTTGGTTATTTTTGGTTGTTTTTCTAGTGCCTGGTCCCATGAACCCATCCACGTGCAGAATTAGAGATAACTGAAAACTTTAAGTTCCCTCTTTGACATACCAAGTGGTTACAATGAAAACAAATTGCTGATAAAATCCAGTACACAAAGATATATTACCCAAGAGATCCAAAACTATTTAAGCAACTTGTTCTTTAAACTAGAAGAAATTGTAGCTTTCTGTCCCTCAGTCACTGTCCAATAGCATGCATGAAAGGTTCCCTTTCCTGGAGATCCAGGTCAAGTCATAAAGCTGAAGTAAGATAAGAGAGTCCTTCATTACAGCATGGGAAAGAACGGGAATCCTAGGACTAAGGCGCTGCTTTTAAGAGTATTAGGCCACAGGCTCCTCAAGTTTTCGTATCATCTATACAACAGGGGGTTAAAAAGATTCTAAATATCCTTTATGCTCTATTACAGATAGAAATAATATTTGAAATCACTGTACTAGTAACTACTTTTCCTGAATTGATTCCAACTCATGGTGACCCAATGTGTGAAAACCAGAGGATTTTGGAGGCAGATGCCCAGGCCTGTGTTCCCAGGTGCCTCTGGATAGATGCGAACCTCCAACTTTTAGGCTAGCAGGCCAAGGCTTAACTCTTTATATTACCCGGGAACCTCTGAAATACTGATTAGGGACTTTCAAAGTTTATCTGATTACACATTGGGAGAAGATTTCTAATTAGAATATGTCAAATGCTAGTAATCCACTCTAGTTCATTTAACCACCTACATATCACATTGTAGATTGACAGCAGTAGCTGCAACAGTGAGCTCAAACAATTGTAAGGATGGCCCAGGAATGGGCGGTGTTTTCTTCTGTTGCACTTATGGTCACTGCAAGTGGGAACCCAATTGATGGCACCCAACAGCAACATGCTGAAATAGGAGTCCTAATGATTAGGTAGGTGCTTGGCTGCTAACTGAAGAGTGAGTGGTTCTAACGCAGCAGCAGCTCTTCAGGGTGAAAGGTTACAGCCTTGGAAACTTTATGGGGTAATTCCGATTCCGTCCTACAGGGTCATTGTGAGCTTGGATCAGATCAAGGGCAATAGGCGTAATTTTGGTTTTCTATGCTGAAATATCTAAAGTGAATTGCAGACACTCCAACAAGAGTTGTTACAATATACCCAAGAGAAGATGCTGAGTTTTTTTTTGTTTTTTTTTAAGATTGCTATGTCAGCTCTTTCCCTTGAATGTCAGGTAACACAAATATACTTTTTAATTAATTACCAACGTTTATTTTGTAATAATAAACAGTCTTTTCACACTTTATGCATTGAGTTTTATGCCAAATATCATTTCTCACGTCATTTAATTTGTCCGCTGAAACCTTATAAATTGGAATACAGCTGAGATCATTATCACATTCCATGAGAGGTCAGAAAGGCTCACCCAGGTTAAGTGAAGCACCTAGAGTCACACAGAAAATCAGCGATAAAGCATGCATTCCGAGTCTGGTAATTTTCCACTGTGAAATTTTTTTTTAGAAAATTGGTAAATAGACCAAGAATAAGTAAAAAAAATGTATTGCTGGTTCTAGTTCAGATATATATCTAGATATAGATATATATCCTCAACAAAGTGTGTTTAAACATGTTGCTGTCATCAGTGGGTGGCTACAGACAAGTTCTCTCAGTAATATACTTGTCTTAATCTCCTTAGGTTGTCTGCAAAGAAGGGTCCAATTGAAATAATGACTTCCAAGTTGTTCTGTTGGGCTAGCTACATTCACAGCAGAAAGGTCAGGTGAATGTTTTTTTGAGGAGTAACCTTGATAGATTTTCTTGAAGGACATATGATGATCATGGGGGTTTATTAGGAAGAAATGGGTAGCATAGTGGTTATGTGCTGGGCTACTAACAACAAGGTCAAGCAGTTTAAAACCACCAGCCCACTCTATAGGAGAAAGACAAGGCTTTCTACTCCTGTGAAGAGTTAGAGTCTCGAAATCCACAGGGACAGTAATACTCTGTTCTATAGGGTTGCTATGAGTTGGAATTGAGTCTATGGCAGTGAATTTTGTTTTGTTTCTAATGGAAAAGTGTATCGGTAAGAAAAAGGTCAGGAATGTTGCACTGAGGAATTTTTTCCCCCCACCATGACAACACATCTGCTCATTCTTCAAGAGGAACAAGGGTTGTCCTATAAAAATTTAATGGGAAAACCCTACCCCATCCACCCTACAGCCCTGATATTGCCCTTTTAAATGTTTTCTTGTTCCCAAATTCAAAGAACATTTCAAATGAATACAACTTGAGTTGTCTGAGAATGCCAAAACTGCTGCTCAGAAGAGTGCCAGATTCTTCAGGGAAGCGTTCGAGAAATGGAAAGTGTATATAGCTAGATGGAGGCTCTATCAGGAAACAATATCTTCATGTTTTAATAATTTAATGACAGTTGCTGTGATTTTATAGCAATAACTTTTTTATTTAACCCTAATAATGGAACAAAATATTTGCAATTTTACTTTTTTCTTTTAACATGTAGAATTCAGTGAACTTAATTATACTCAGCAACTAACCTTTCTGGGCTCCCTTCCTGCTGGTTGTTCACCTTGGCCACACTGAATATCTCCTGCTGCCTTTTGACCTGCCTCCAAAGTGCTGACCACTTCCATTCCTTTCTTTCTGAATTCTATGCCCTTGGGCTTCTTTGGGGCCACATTTTCATGGTCCACCCCCCTCCCCCGCCCCAATATCCCTGGCTGTTCCTTCTCCATTTTTCTCATGACTTTTCCTTCTTTGACCCTTCCTTATCAGGGTTATCCAAGGTTCCATCCTCAGCTCGCTTCCTGTTTCACTGCATATGCTCTCCCTGAGGGATAACATACACTGTCAGACTTTTCACATCCACCTTCATGATCATGGCTCCTAGATCTTCACTTTTGAGCTGTCTCTCCTGATGTTCAGCATCATAGACCTGACGGACAAAACCTCCAGAACACTGGATACTCCAACCTTAGCAAGTCCAGAATGGAACTCATCTTCCCCACCCCAAACTCGTCTTTACTCCGAGAGCCCTATGGAACACAGTTCTACTCTGTAATGCATCTGATTGTCAACTCAATGGTGATGGGGTGGGTTTTCTGGCTTTGGGTTCGTGGTACCACTACAACGTAAGCCAAATATCTGGAACTCTTCACTTTTTCTCATTTTCTCCACATCTAAGAAATTACCAAATCTGATCAAATGTACGATCTCAGTAGGTTTTCAGTTTGTTTCTCCTCCTCATGTTCACTGTCATTGCCCAACTTCTGGCCCTTGTCTTTTCTAGTGTGGACTCTGCAACAGTCTCCTTCCTTGTCTTCCTGCCTTCAGTCTATTATGTCATATCCAGTTACCACTGCTACAATCCAACTGGCAACTTGAGTTACATACCTGCAATGTAAACCTGAGCATGTCACTGTCTTGCATGACTGCTTCACTTGCATCACTGCTTCCCACTGCTCACACCAAATTATTCAATGTTCTCCATAGTTGTTAAAGACCTACTAAGTACTAGGGCTATGCCAGGCATTACAAATACAATGGCGGTCATGAAAAGTTTTTAAAGGACTTTATCTGGGAAAGCATAAACACATACTAAGAACAGATACAGCCACTGAGCATTTCGGAAACATAGGACTGAATCCCTTGAGAGCAGAAGCTCTGTTTATAATTTTTATATCTCCAACACCTGTGCCAGGTCAGATTCAATATAATATTTATTAAATACCAAACATATGGTCCTCTCAGATTCTCAGTTTCCCTCTGTAAAATGGTTCGCAATTCACATATCATATACATGCAAGCTATGGACCTTTTTTATTCTGATTCAAATTAACCAAATACAATTTCTAAAAATGAGACAACCAAGTAAATTTGGACATTGACTAGGTATTAAATGATATTTGAGAATTAATGTTGGTTAGTTTTTAGTATGATAATCCTATTGTGGTTGTGGGTTTTCTTTTTTAAGCCTTTATAGTTGAAATATAGATATCAAAGTATTTATAAATGAAATATGTAATGAAATATTGTCTGGTATGTGTCCAAAAACGACTCAGTGGTGAGGGAGTAGGTGAGGGTGTAACGCATAGGTTTCCAACCACCTTATTTGGCCAACTACCCCCTTATCAGAAAAAACATTACCCAGTGCCCCAGTGGCAATTAAAAGCTTTTGTACTATAGCCTACAATCCATGATAAAGTATAAGACTAAAAATCCAAATTCACTGCCACCAAGTCGATGCCAACTCATAGTGACCCTATAGGACAGTATAGAACCCTCCTCTGATCTTCTGAGACTGTAACTGTTCATGGGAACAGAAAATCTCATCTTTTCCTTTTGGAGCTGGTGGTAGTTTCAAACTTCTAACCTTTCGGGTGGCAGCCCAATGCATAACTAATAAGCCACCAGGAATCCTTGGATAAAGTACATATACCTGCTTTTGCAATCCCTCTGGTGCGTTCCAGTGCCCGCTAGGGGGCGATATCACCCACTTTGGATTGGTCTCTGGCTGGAATGAGCTAGTCTTTTCCTTTGCTGTCTGAATTTCCTCTGGAATATCACCATAGTAGTTAGCTAGCATCTTTCCCTAGTTCCCAACGTATTTGCTCTGGATCTCTGTGTTGTGAAAAGCATGGAAGTGAAATGTTTCCTGAAGTGTTCAA
The DNA here is from genome assembly GCF_000313985.2 of Echinops telfairi. Classification (NCBI taxonomy): domain Eukaryota; kingdom Metazoa; phylum Chordata; class Mammalia; order Afrosoricida; family Tenrecidae; genus Echinops; species Echinops telfairi. Next base: position 541,741 of record NW_022103945.1, read on the forward strand.
ATGTAGTCACATCTCCACCCCACCCCACCCACCTCACCAAAGAAAACCAAAACTAGATGGTGCCTGGCCACCACTACTGCTGCTCTGAAAAGGCTATTATTAGAAAGTTCTGGGTAGAGTGAGAGGAACATGTGGAACAAAACCCAAAATCATAAAAGAGATCAGGATTAGATAGAGACTAGTGGAACTCACAGGACCCTTAGCCACCCTTCAGGTCTGGAACTGAAAACGTGCGTGCATGCACTAGAATAGTCAACCACTTAAGATCGAAAGGGCAGCACTTACCAAAGATCAAAGTAGTACAGAGGGTTAGGAAAGAAGGAAAGATGGAAACAGGAAGCAGTTTGTATGATAGTACATTGAGGGGGCTGCACTGGAGGAGATGAAACAAAATAGGTATGAACCCTTGAAGGTAAAATTGATGATGTGCTCTATAAACCTCCATATAATTCATAATAAAAACAAAGTAACAAAGTTGGTCTATCTTCTTTCATGCCCTGCCAAGTACCTGGTACTCAAAACTCTGTAATAGTACCTGTCATTGTAGTGCAACTGCTTGTCAGCAGTCAGTCATTCATTAATTCATGCTCTCAACAAACTTTTTTTTTTACCATTTTATTGTGGGCTCTTAGAGCTTTTTAAAATTAATCATTTTATTTGGGGGCTCTTACAAATCTTATAACAATCTATCAAGCAATTGTATTAAGCACACTTGTACATATGTTGCCATCAACATTTCCAAAATATTTTCTTTCTACTTGCTTCCTCTCCTACCCTCCCATCCTCGTGAATATTTTTAAAAATCATTTTATTGGTGGCTTGTACAGCTCTTATACTAATCCATCCATACATACATTGTGTCAAGCACATTTGTATGTGTTTCCCTCATCATTTTCTCTTTCTACTTGAGCCCTTGGTATCAGCTCATCCCCCACCCCTCCCTCATGAACCTTTGATAATTAAAAAAAGTTTTTTTCATGTGTTACATGGACCACTGTCTTCCTTCACCCACTTTTCTGTTGTTCATTCCCCTGGGAGGGGGTTATATATTGATCACTGTGATTGGTTCCCCCTTTCTCCCTGCACATTCCCCTTACCCTTCTATTATCACTACTCTCTCATTATTGGTCCTGGGTGGTTTATCGTTCCTGTATTACCTGTGTTGCAAGCTATTATCTGTACCAGTGTACATGCTCTGGTCTAGTCGGACTTGTAAGGTAGAATTGGGGCCATGATAGTGGGGGTGAGGAAGCATTAAAGAACTAGAAGAAAGTTGGTATGTTTCATTGGTACTATACTGCACCCTGACTGGCTCGTCTCTTCCTTCAACAAATTTATTTTATAAGCAAGCAACCTTCTCTAGGATAACAATGAATTAAGCATGGAAAAAACAATGTCGAACAATGCTGGTTAAGATTGAGCAGAAACATGTAAACAGAGAATTAAGAGTCACTCTCCTGCCCACTCTTAAAGTAATAGTGATTATAATATTCAACATTTGTCAAGTACTTAATCCACCATGGCTAGATTACAGGAACCAGGTGGATTCAAAAGATTCTAGGAGCTTTCCTAAATTCTTTTTCAAATACGTGTATTAGCTCATTTAAATCTTACAACAACCTGTAAGGTTCTCACTACCATCCCATTGATACTGACTCACAGCAACCCTATAGGACAGGTTAGAACTGCCCTGGTGAGTTTCTGAGACTATAATGTTAATGGGAGTAGAAAGCCCCATCTTTTTCCCTCAGTGTAGCTGGTGGTTTTGAACTGCTAACCTCAATTACCACAGCCCAACAACTACACCATCTGGTAAGTACTATTATTCTCCACATATTACAAATAATCAGTTAACATCCAGTAAATTCCAACTGTGTCATCTATGTCAGAGTAGAACTCTGCTTTACAGGGTTTTTGATGGCTAATTTTTGGAAATATAGTCAGGCCTTTACTGATGACCTAGTAGGTCACGTGTTGAGCTGTTAACCAAAAAAAATCAGCATGTTTCAGGGTGGGGCACAAAGAAAGGTACCTCCCCCAACTACCAGGACCCCAATTCTGCCTTGCAGATCTGGCTAGACCAGATGATGCACAGCGGTACAGATGGGAATTGGAAATGCAGGGAATCTAGGACAGATGAACCACTCAGGACCAGGGGTGACAGTGGCGAT
>NW_022103945.1:544126-551196 GCF_000313985.2 Echinops telfairi
GGAGGGGGACAGAGGAAGGGAGGGGGAGGGGGGGAAAAAGGATAATGAGCTGATTCTGGGAACCCAAGAGGCAAGCAAATTTTGGGAATGATGAGGGCAACAAATGTATAGATGTGCTCTACACAATTGATCTATGTATTGTGATGAATTTTATGAGCCCCAATAAATTGATTAAAAAAAATAATTCACTCGGCACACGAATGCTAAATAAAAATTGTTTCTACCTGCAAAAAAAAAGAAAAAAAAAAAGAAAGGTACCTCATTGCCCATTCATCATGGCTAGATTACAGGAACCAGGTGGATTACAAAGATACTAGATTTTCTTTTCATGCATGAGAAAGAAAAACCAGTTCTGGTCTATCCCCCTGTCCCATGCTCCTTGAAAACCGGAAGCCTCACAGCCATTACTACTGTCTAGTAGTCACTGGAATAAAATGAGAGGTAAAAGAATTTCCCATGAACTTTTTGAAGCCCCATTTATTTTTATGCCACCACCAACAATAAAGTAGAGTAGCAGCTGCCTAAGTGTGACCACACACCTCATGGAATTTATTTTTTTCCTTAGGAGATTTAGGGTCATGATTTCAAGGGGCATCCCACACACTTGGCCTAATAACTCCTACAGTGCTTCTGTTCTACTTCCTAGTTCACAGAGTAGATCCCAGGATCTTAAAAGTTTGCTAACAGCCATTCAAAGACTTGCTAACTGGTCTCTGTTTGCCTCTAGCAACAAAACTAAAAAGAATGTGACACCTTTAGTCAGGAGGCCAGAACTGCCTAGTCTCAGGAGCCGAATGTTTCCCTTCCCCCTCCATTCCCTTTGGCTTTCTCCTGGTTTTTCAAACAAGCTGCTTTAGAGTTCTACCAGTGTGGGTTTGTTCCTTGCTGGTTTTCCATTGCCCAGGCCTAGGCCAAAGGCGTTCGGAACCCTAGCCCGAGTAACTGTTAACGTTCACCTTTCACTGATGCTGCCTCCGGACTTTTTGGGACAGCTCTTAATACAGCTCCTGCCACCGATGTTCCAGCCAGAAATTCCAGTTTCCCTAAAGGTTCCCTGAGCTGCTGGATAGACATCCCTTCCCTTCAGAGATTTGGGGGTTTGCTCCTGCCGGCAGGCGTCTTTGAAGACCATGGGGCCACACCAAGCAGTAGCCCTCCTAGCTTGTGGTCTAGAAAAGTCTGACCTAATGTCAGCTGCAGCCATTGGTCTTTGACCCCTTCCCTCGGGGCGAGGGCACCTGCCTGAGGCCTCAGATTCACAGCACCCCAGAGGTGTGCTGAAGCTGCAGTTATTGGCCTTGAGGCATCAAGCTCTCAATAGCCTCTTTGTTTGGTGTTTTCTAGATGGGACTTACCAGCTCGGTACCCAGGAATTGCCCCCTTGGATGTATCCTGTCCAATTGGGATAGATTTGATCCAGAGAGGCTGGACAAACAGAAGCTGATTTCACTTAGCAACTCTATTTGGCCACAGTATCTTTTAGAGAAAAGAGAATCATGGCCAGCCAATGGTACACTTTCCCTTCCAACCCTGAACCAGCTAGACCATTTTGGTGGAACGATGGGAAAGTGGGCAGAGGTCCCATATGTTACAGCATTTTTCCTTTTGAGAAGAAGCAAAGATCTTCGTTCCCAGGGCACCCTAAGGGACCCTGGACGTAGGGGCAACTATTCCCCCAGCCCTGAAACAGCCCTGAACATTCTACCTGTAGTAGAGGCAGCAGGGGAATTTGGTCCCCAGGCAATTTACAAGCCTTTTACTCTAATTGAACACAAGCAAATTAAAATGACTTGGGCAGTTACTCTAATAAACCCAAAAAGTACATAGAACACTTCCAGCACCTTGCCCTAGCCTATGATTTAACCTGGAAGGATGTAATGGTCATACTGGGACAGACTATGACAGACTTTGAGAAAGAACGAGTGCTCAAAGGTGCTAGGAAGTTTGCAGACGAGTTACATGTGATGAATGAAAAGTACCCTGTAGGGGAAACTGCTGTACAACAGACCCTGCTTGGAATCAGTGAGCCTCAGGACAAGTGGGCACGGGAACATTTCCTGGTGTGCATCACAAATGGACTACAGTCAGGTAGGCAAAAGGCCATTAAGTATGCCAAAGTGACAGCGATTCACCAAGGACCTACGGAGTCTCCTGTAAGCTTTTCAGAGCGGCTAAAGGAGGCCCTGAAGAATCATACTGCTATAGCTACAGAATCCTATGAGGGGCAAGTCTTAATCAGGGACAAGTTTCTCATACAGGCTGCACCGGACATTCGCAAGAAGCTCCAAAAATTATTGCAGGGACCTGAAGGAGCTACCCTAGAGGAGATGGTTGCTTGTGCTAATACGGCCTTTTACAATAGGGAGCAGAAAGGGGAGGCTCAAGCCCAGAGAAGGAGAAAAGGAAGGCCATCTGGAATGTCCAGGTATTGGCTGCACTTAATAACCGATGCCTGTTGAATGCCTCCCAGGTTTCTCAGACCTTTGAACCAGGTACCAAGTGCTACATTTGCTGGTGACCGGGTCATTGGGCTAGGAACTGCCCTAACTGGAACAAACCTCTTCAGATGCCATGTTTCCATTGCAAGCAAAGCAGCCACTGGTCTGGTCTCTGTCCTAAGGCCAAAAACCTGGAGGAGGGGTGCCCACAGGCCAATGTGCAGCTGGTAACGGAAGAGGAGGATTGAAGGCGCCCAGTCCGGATGGCCCAGCAGCAAGAGATAGCTGTTACTTGTCTGGAGCCTAGGGTGAGTATTGATGAGGCAGGTAGGTCAGTAAATTTCCTTTTAGATACTGGGGCCACCTATTCTGTCCTTATTTCCTTCCCCAGACTCCTGGCAACCCACACCTGCTCCATCCTGGGAGTGTCAGGAAACCCTGTAGTTAAACATTTTACTGAATCTCTCAGGTGCCTACGGGATAACTTCTATTTTTCTCATAGCTTCCGAGTAATCCCTGATTGTCCAGCTCCTCTCCTAGGCCAAGATATACTGTCCAAGATACACACGTGCATAGTCATCGGGCCTCATCCTCGTCCCTCTACAGCTTTCCAAATATTCCTCTCAGTGGAGGAGCCACAGATTCCCCCACAGGAACCATGGGGACAAGCCATAACTCCTGAAGTTTGGGACATAAGAATCCCTGGCAAAGCTCCCTCTTCCAGATTACTCGCCAGAAGAAGTGGAACAAGCGAAGACACAGAATTCTGTCTTCGACCTGATGGAGGGTGAGAGTAAGACAACAAGCTCCTCTTGCCACAAAGGTTACAGTGGAAAGTCGTGAAAGCCTTCCACGATATGACTCATCTTAGCCATAAACCCTCCTTGACCCTGCTCACTCAGCAGTTCTGTGGGGCCAACTTAATGTCAACCATCAGGTCAGTAACTTCCCATTGTCTCACCTGTCAGACCAACAGCCCCCAAGGGGCACTCAGAAGTCACCTTGATCAACCTGCCCAGCGCAAGGGATCCTACACTGGGGAAGACTGGCAGATAAATTTTACCCAGGTTCCTGCTGTCCAGGGATTTAAGTATCTTCTGGTGTTTATAGACACCTTTACTGGGTGGACTGAAGCATATCCCACCCGCACTGAGAAGGCTCATGAAGTGGCTAAAAAACTACTTCAGTAAATAATTCCTCAATTTGGGCTTCCCAAATCACTGCAGAGTGATAATGGGCCTCCTTTCATCTCCCAAATCACTCAAGCAGTCTCCCAACACTTGGGAATAACTTATCATCTCCACTGGGCCAGGAGGCCTCAGTCTTCGGGTCAGGTGGAGAGAATTAATCAACACCTGAAGTTAACCCTTAGAAAGCTGACACAAGAAACTCAGTTGAGCTGGAAAGATGCACTACCCATATCTCTGCCACATCTTAGGATTGTCCCACAGCAACCTACATGTTTGAGCCCCTATGAAGTTTTATACAGGCGGCCTTTTCTTTTAACAGAGTCAGCTATAGACTCTGAGGTAGCCTTAATACAGCAGTATGCCACCCAAGTAGCCCAATGTCAGGAGGCATTCCATCAGTTTGGGCTCACTCAGACCCAAGGGGAGGAAAAGTTACCACCCTTGTGCCCGCCAGGAGACCTAGTTATTATAAAAACATGGAAGGACGGGTCCCTTAATTCCCAGCTCCAGCCAGTCTGGAAGGGACCTTTTTCCAGTAACTCTCTCTCCCCCCACTGCTGTCAAAGTTCCAGGGCAGAGTGATTGGATCCACCATACATGGGTGAAACCCTGGAAACCATCGCCATCGGACCCCTCTGAGACAGAGACTGCAGAGGAATACTCCTGTGAGCCACTGGACGGTCTTAGGATGGTATTTCATTGCCATTCCAGGACAGATGAGGGCTATACAGACGACTCTACCTCAGACCCCTCACAGCCTTTAGACCAGTGAATGCCTTTACCCCGTTCCTGTGTTTACAGTAACCAACACTCATACCTGTTAGTCCTAAGATTTTTATTTATTTCCTGTGACACTAACCTAACTTCAAGGGCACTGCCACCTCACAATCTTACCCTTGTCTCACTTAAACTGTTCACCTGTTAGTCCTTTTGATTGTTTTTCCAGAAGATCTCAGGTTACCAAGGCCTCTGAACCAAGTGTGCCAGCTCCAGGACCATCATCTCCTGGACCACCTCAACCTTATCCATTCTGGGCCCTGAATGGACAACCCCTTCCAACAGAGTAGGAAAGGTGTGGACTCCAAACCCCACCTCGCCCCTTTTGTCAGCAGGAAGTAGCTAGAGATGTTGTCGCCCAGTAGGCAAAGATTTGGGTCCATATCTCTTCAGGGGGGAATGTTAGGTGCTCTAGCTTAGGGGTTGGGGTGTCCATTACGTATGCTCAGAGGTCCGAGCTATGGGCCCATGAAGGAGTGGTACACTGCGCAAGCTCAGAGTTTCAGGTTTCTGGCCAGGAAGGGGAGGTACACCTGGGTGGGCGCTGCACCTGGATTGGCCCACCTAGGCCAGGTAAATTCAATTCAGCCAACGGGGTTGAACAGGGTCGTCCACCACACCTCCCCTCGGAATAACTGAAAAGGCAGGAGCCTGGAGCCAACCGCATGACTTTACGAGCAGCTTCTAGGGAGGTTGCAAGGGTGAGGAGCCCTGTGGGTGCCTGTGTAAACCTGAAACTTCTTCTAACTCTCATAAAACTCACTTGGATCAAAAACCAGGCTTTCAGCCTGAATTCTTTCTTGCGTGGAGCCAAGGACCGAAGTATATTTCTACCCTGAGAGATCTAACAAAACCTTGAAACTATTGTTGATTTAATCTTTAAGCTTTACACTTTAAACCAAACATATCCAGCATGTCTGTTTAAGACCAAACAATATGAAGGCGATTTCATCATGTGTTGAGGGGGGATGGGGGGGTGGAGATAAAATGTTCTGAAATTGATTGTAGTAATGATTGCACAATTCTTGATATGATTGAGCTATTGAATTTGCATGGTAAGTGCCAATAAAGCTGCTAACAAACAATAAAACCTGTCAGGTTTCTCAGGTGGGAAATATCTTGGTTCTTGGCTTCCCACAAGAAAGAATTCATGCAGAAGCCTAGTTTGTGATCCAAGTGGGTTTTTATAAAGGAGAGGAGTTTCAGGCTTTACATTAACTGAACACGGGCAACCTCATGGGACTGCACACCCACACGTGGTGGCCTAAGGCCAGAAAGACCATGGCACGGCCTAGTGGAAGGACAAGGAACACCTGGAAAAGGGGGCAGTGGACTCCAGGTTCTGGCCTTTAGGGCTTTCAGCTGGGAGGTGTGGTCAACAGTACTGGTTGACCTCATTGGCTGTGGTAGACAGTACTGGTTGACCCCATTGGCTGAATTAAGCCTACCTGGCCTAGTTTGGGCCAACTCAGGCTTACCGCCCACCTAGATTTACCACCCACCTGGTGCATGAATTGGCCCATGACCCTTCACCTTCATTGGCTTCTAACCTCCTGTAGGGGGCCTTTAGTCATGGAGAGGTACAACCCCCCCACCCCCATCCTACTACCTAACAAAACGAAAATCCCACTGCCACTGAGGCAATTTCATCAACCCACAGCAGCAAAATTATAGCACAAAGTCAAGTAAAACTGCCCCTTAGGATTTCCAAGACTGTAATGCTTATGGGAAGAAACTAGCACAGCTGGTGGGCTTCACCTGCTGGTCTTCCAGTTAGCAGACAAGCACTTAACCACTGTACCACCAGCTTGATCAGTAATCAATGTTTGCCTTGAGCATTGAGTTCTTTGAAAGAATTATCTATATGTGATCAAAGTGACAACAACACAAAAAGTTAGATGAGAAACTTAGAGTATAGTGAGCTGATGTCAATGTTGAAACAATAAATGTGAAAATAGAAGAGAATGGTTGCATAACCTGAAGAATGCATTCAATGCCTAGTAAAAGTCCATGAAGATCAATACCAGTAAAATTCCAAGGAGAAATTATTGAATTTTAGCACAAATATATATGTATTTGACTGTATACACACACACATATGTGTGTACATATATGTATATAGGAATATATGTGTGTGTATATTTAACTTATTAAGCTCCCTGAAAAGGCTCTGTTTGCATGACTTGTCCTTATTTGACCTGATTTAGAAGTTGCTATGAGTCTGAATCAACTTGATGAAGGTGGGTTTTGGTGGGTTAGAACTAACTCATTGGGGAAAAGCCTTACCCTCAGGGCTTTTGTCAAAAACATCCAGTGGCAATTGTTTTTCACAGCAGCTACCTCAGGGGAAAACAAGAAGTAGGCCAAAAAAGTATAAAAGGAATACTGGTATCTGGAAAGTCAGATGTTCATAAGGATATTTGAAAAGTGGAGAGCAAATGTTTTGAGAATGATGAGGGCAATGAATGTACAAATGTGCTTTGCACAATTGATGTATGTATGGATTGTGATAAGAGTTGTATGAGCCTCTAATAAAATCATTTTAAAAAAAGATAACGGACCAGGGCTCAAGTAGAAAGCAAATGTTTTGAGAATGATGATGGCAACAAATGTACAAATATGCTTGACACAATGGATGTATGTATGGATTGTGATAAGAATTGTA
>NW_022103945.1:552858-559175 GCF_000313985.2 Echinops telfairi
CAAGATATGACAAAATAACAATTTATAAATTATCAAGGGCTCATGAGGGAGGGGGGAGCGGGGAGGGAGGGGAAAAATGAGGACCTAATGCTGGGGGCTTAAGTGGAGAGGAAATGTTTTGAGAATGATGAGGGCAATGAATGTACAAATGCACTTTACACAATTGACATACGTATGGATTGTGATAAGAGTTGCATGAGCCGCTAATAAAATGATTAGAAAAAAAAGTGGAAAAAACCGGGGATCTGATTTCTAGAGTTGTCATATTATATTATTCAAATCACCTAGTTTTCAACTAATGTTTTTTTTGCTTTTTTTTGTTTTTCAAATTTAAATCATTTTATAGGGGGCTCGTACACCTCTTATCACAATCCATATATATATCCAATTTGATGAAAAACATGAATCTATACATCCATGAAGTACAACGAATTCTAAATAGGTTAAGAGAGCCACACCTAGATATAACACCAGGAACACAGTAAGAATTTCTACTCTTACACCTCCTACTCAACATATAGTACTAGAGGTACTAGCCAGGTACTAGTCAAGAAAAAATAATAAAAGCTCCATATTTGAAAGTAAGAAGTAAAGCTCTAATTGTAGATGGCATGAGTTTAGCTATATAAGGTACATGAAAAATATATACAAATACGTAAACTCCTTCAGAACCCACTGAATTACTATTAGAATAATTATGATTAGACTAAATAGGGTTGCAGGTGACAAGTTCAATATGCAAAAATCAATTGCATTTCTATAGAGCAGCACATATGGTGACTTTAAAGGTGAACCAGATTAAAAGAATAAAACTCTTATACATATCACTGGAATAATATTGTTTGTTTACATCAAGTCATCCAATGAGATCTAAGTGAGCCACCTTTCCTCGCCCTCTGGTAATGAAGTATGAGGGGATGTCTAAAAGTTTGTGGGAAAGTTCCATTCTTTTAAAATTCCGTTTTCCACAAACTTTTTGAAGTCCCCTCATAGTATTATCGAGTAAGACTGAAAAGCTAAAAGACCAGATAAAAGTAGAGTTTCAACACTAATACCACCAAAGCATCTTATGTAAATACTTAAAATAAGGTATACTGAGCATTCAAATAACCACAGCAAAATGAAATGAATTTTTAAAATAACTCAAATTGATGATGGACTGAAAATAATGAGTGGAGCTTCCAAAAATACATAATTATATGGCATAATACATAATTATAACATTAAATCTTGTTATTCCTGGAATAGTTTGCCATCAGTAATAATATTCCTACACCCTGCGTACAAAAATCCCTACATATTTGTGTTAGTTGTAATTAGAATGTTCAATTAAAGAAACAATAGTTTAAGATCTTATTTGAAAATCAGTTACAATTATCAACAAAATGTCTACCTTTATCATACCTGAAATTTCTCTTTCCAATTTTCCCTCTTCTGTCCAGACTTCACAAGTCTGAGGTCTCTGGAACCAAAGCCACTTGTGACCTAGCCACTTTCTTCTCTGGCAACACCTTGCTTTCCTTGCTCCCTTTATTAACCAAACTTTCCCCCTGTGATCAGGTCACAGTAAAGTACCACACCAAACATATAGGTTACAATGATAATTTTACTCTTGAATTCTGTGGTTCAGACACTGTGATAGGGAACAACAGAAATTACTTGTTTCTGCTCCATCATCAGTTGGGAAGACTCAGAATCAACTAGAAATGTTTTCACTCACCAATAATTCTGGTTGAAACCTCAGTTGGGCTGCTCATCAGAGGACCCATAGGCAGCCTCACCATGGGTCTGGGCTTTCTCACAGCATAGCAGCCCCAAGGTAATAAGACTCCTTACATATCGCTCACCACCACTCCCAGTTGCCACCAAGCCAGTTCCAACTCATGGCGATCCCATGTGTGTCAGAGTAGAACTGTGTTTTGTAGGGTTTTCACTGGCTGATTTTGAGAAGCAGATAACTGGACTTTTCTTCTGAGGTATTTCTCGGTGGTCTCAAACCTCCAACCTTTTGGTTTAGCAGTTGAGCCTGTTCACCAGGAGTCCAAAACTGTATGTCCCTGCAAATAGGGCAGAAAATGACATCACTTTTTAATGCTTTGACTCATTTCTCCCTATTCTATTGATCAATGCACTGCTAAACAAAAGGTTGGTGGCTTGAAGCCACCAGCTACTCCCCAGGAGAAAGATTAAGCAGTCTACCCCTGTAAAAATTGACAGCTTCGATGAGCCAGTCAGGTGTACTATAGCACCGACAAAACATACAACTTCTTCTAGTTCTTTAATACTCCCCCCCCCCACTATCATGGCCTCAATTCTACCTTACAAATCTGACTAGACCAGAGCATCTACAGATAAGAGCCCACACTCAGGGAATCTGGGACAGATAAACCCCTCAGGACCAATAATGAAAATAGAGATGCCAAGAGGATAAGGAGAAGGTGGGTGGAGAAAGTGGGAATCAATTGCAAGGATTGATATTTAACCCCCTCCCAGGGGAATGAACAACAGAAAAGTGGGTGAAGGGAGACAGAGGATGATGTAAGATATGAAAATAATAGTCTATAATTTATCAAGGATTCATGAGCGAGGGAGGGTGGGGGAGAGAGAGAAAAAATCAGGAGTTGATACCAAGGGCTCAAGTAGAAAGAAAATGCTTTGAAAATAATGATGGCAACATGTACAAATGTGCTTGACACAACAGATGAATATATGGATTGTGATAAGAGCTGTAAGAACCCACAATAAAAGTATTTAAATATAATGAAAAACCCGATGGAGCAGTTCTGCTCTATATGAGGTTGCTATGAGTCAGTGTTGACTAGATACAGTGGGTTTGGGGGCAGTTATTTGTTCTCAATGGAAGGAGGGCAAGGTCACACTGTATACAAGTGTGGGATGAGCAATACTGGCCTAGCCTTCTTTATATATATATTATCTATCCCATTCTCCCATGTGCTCATCTTATGTAAGTATACTTTGCTATGATTTTATTTTTAAAGAAAAAGGAATGCCAGGGAACCATTATTTTTATCTGAGGTTCCTGACTTCTGTTAAAAAAAATTAAAAAGGCAAACTCATGGTCATCAATTCTAATCCAACTGATTGTAACCGTCTAGGACAGGAAATAACTGTTCCCTGGGATTTCCAATGCTGTAAGTCTTTATGGAGGTAGGCAACTTCGTTTTTCTCCTGAAGAGTCACTAGTGGGTTTGAACCGTTGACCTTTTTGGTTTGCAGCCTAACATTTAAGGCACTACACCACCAGGAAACCTTGAGGGAATCAAATACATGTAATCACAGCCAATCTCAAACCTGTTTTGCTTATCATATCAGATCATTTGTGTACTAGAGTATAGGAGTTCTGGCAGAGAGTGAGTTTAGTGTCCTATGGCTGCTGAACTGATCTGAGAATAAAAACAGCCCCTGTGAGTTGGCAGTAACTCAATAGTAGTGGTTGGATGCTGTTCTGTCTCCAAGGGCTGGGTTTTGGGGTTCTTCTGAAGAATATGATCTCATAGAACATCAGTAGCTGACAAGGTCACTCTGTGATCATGCTGGATCAAGACAAAAATCAAGACCACTAAAATGAGACCAAGCATGAACTCTGGTCAAACCACCAAAATGACACAACACCCTCTTATTCTGGCTAATAAGAGTGACTGCAGCTTCTTTATGCTTTGCTTTAGCTTCATTCTAGTCTATTGTCCTAGATCAGTGCTTCTCAACCTTCCTAATGCCGCGACCCTTTAATACAGTTCCTCATGTTGTGGTGACCCCCCCAAGCATAAAATTATTTTTGTTGCTACTTCTTAACTGTAATTTTGCTACTGTTATGAATCGGGCGATCCCTGTGAAACGGTTGTTCAACCCCCAAAAGGGTCGCAACCTACAGGTTGGGAACCGCTGTTCTAGATAAAGCTTAGTAAGAAATCCACTTATAGAATTACTCCATTGCCCAACAAAACCCAAATCCAGAGAAAAGCCTTGCTTTTCTTTAAATCCTTCCCCAAATCACCTGACGCAAGGACACGTCTTATAATGAAGTCCTTTATAATTCCTTCAACTGAGGTTCCCCTGGAGTTTCCCATGGTGGACATTCTTCACTGATGCAAAATGTAAAAATACAGTGTGTAATCAATACAACTTGCCCAACCACACACAGGTCTTGGAGTTCTTCGGCTAAAGTACAGTGATGATTCCTCTAAAGATCTTCACATCAGAGAACACATTTCTGCCCGAGGTAATTTCTGACGCCCTGTCCCCCCCAGCTTTCACTCAGTGTTTGGATTGGTAAAAATATTAATTCTTTTGGACCTCATGAAGCTACTAAAATGTGTGTGTGTGCCAGATTAAGATGTCCTCCAGGTTTCTACCTAATCAAATACAGAAAGATTATGCTGATAGCAATGGCAACTGCTGCCCTGCCTCCAACACAGTTGAAGGACCTAAGGGTAATGTGGCTTCAGGAACACAGGTGTCTAAGCTTCTGCTGTAGGAAAATACAGATACACAGGACTAATGGTTCATCAAATGCAAGTACCAGAATCCGGAACATTTCTGCCTCCTCCTCCTCCTCTTGTCATTGAGCTCAGTTATCTCCTAATCTTATTTTGCAAAGATAAAATGTGACAGTATCGTATTTACCCTTCTTTTGCCTCTCCTTTTGCATATCTCAGGACCCCCAGGTGGCACAGTGGTTAACTGCTCATCTGCTAACCAAACGGTTGGTGGTTCTAATCCACCAAGTACTTCTCAGGAGAATGTGTGGCAATCTGCTTCCACAAAGACTGACAACCTTGGAAACCATATGGGGCCTTTCCACTCTGTCCTATAGGATCTCCAAGAGATGGAATTTGACTCAATGACAATGGAGTTTGAATTTTTGAGTCTATACTTCTCAAGCAAGGAACCCTCATGCGACAGTGGTTAACCCTGGGTTGTTAACCTAAAGGTTGGCAGGTCTAACCCAGTAGCTACTCTGTGGGAGACAGAGATGACAGTCTGTGTCTATAAAGATTAGTGTATTGGAACCCCTATGGGGCAGTTCTATTCTGTCCTGTAAGACTGCAATGAGTTAGAAATGATTCCATAGGAATAGATTTTACACTTCTCGCTGACTTGACCTTCATCCTTAGAAAAAGGACTCCAAATAAAACTCAGACCCCCACTTCAGGTTAGAGCCACATACTAACCCTTTCATGATCGACTTATTTTATATGTCTTATAGTTGGAGAATATAAAGTTATTCAGTAATGGAATGCATGCTAAGTAACTGAGTCATGTTAAAATACTGTTAGGTAAGTGCTCGCTTTGGCAGCACATATACTAAAATTGGAACGATACAGAGAAGATTAGCATGGCCCCTGCGCAAGGATGATACACAAAATAATGACTCATTCCATATTTTGAAGAGGTGGAAGAAGGGGGAACGTGATGGTGGGGCAGGAGGAGGCAAAATGAAACAGAGGAAAAGCTCTAGGAAGAGGTATTAACAGAGGTGCATACTTATGTAAATACATTAATCCATAAAAATAGAGGTATTGGCCTATGTACATATATTTATAAGGCAATATATTGAGGCTTTGGACAGACCTTGGGTCTCAGCTTATACCTTCCCTCAATACAAGAACCCTTTGCTCTAACAAAATGGCATTTTGTGATACTTACCACACACACAATTGCTGAAGACAAAATGGGTGCATAAGCAAATGTGGTGAAGACAACAGTGGTGCCCAGCTATTAAAAGATATAGTGTCTGGGGTCTTAAAGGCTTGAAGTTAAATAAGTGGCCATCCAACAGTGAAGCAACAAGCCCACATGGAAGAAACACACCAGCCGGTGCAATCATGAGATATCATTGGGACCAGGTAAGAGGCATCAGAAGATTCATAACAAACAACAAACAAAATGCATTGTGCGAATGAGGGGGGTTGGAGCGGAAACCCAAAGCCCATCTGTAGATAATGGAACAACTTCTTACGGAGGGGTTGCAGGGAAGGCATGAGTCAATCAGTGTGCAGTAGAGCACCAATGGACCATGCAATATACCTCTGGTTCCTTGAGGCTTCCTCACCCCCCACTATCATGACCCCAGTGCTGATTCCCACTTTGGACTGGACTGAAACATGTACATAGATATAGGCAAGATATAAAGTTCACGACACACGAAACACAGGAATAGGAATGGGAATAGCAATACCAAAAGGGTATGGGGAAGGAGGTAGAATAGGAGAGGAAATGGGTGCCAATCACAATGAATGGCACATAACCACACACACCCCTCCAGGGGGGAAGAACAACAGAAACCAGAAGGGTAG
>NW_022103945.1:559275-564629 GCF_000313985.2 Echinops telfairi
GGAAGAGGAGCTGACCCCAAGGGCTCAATAGAAAGTAAATGTCTAGAAAAGAACAATGGCAATATATGTATAAATATGTCTGATAGAATTGATGTAAGGATTGCAACGAGATGTAAGAGTCTCCAATAAAATGATCTTTAAAATTTTTAAATTAAAAAAGTATTGTTCAGGGAACCAAAAGAGAAGTCAGAGGAGCCGGCCCCAATCCTGACTATGTGGACACACCCCACCCCTCAGAAGAATGCTTTTCAGAGGACAGCACTGGGGCTACAGCTTGGGGAGAGGGGCCCATCGGACTAGAGCACACGGGAGAAATGCAAAGGGATGGAGAGGGAGGAGAGGACATCCTGGCCCACCAAGCCCCGAGGACGATGTTCCTGCTCAGAGCAGGCAACCACATGGGGAGGACCGTAGGGCTGGCCCCACCACAGAACATGGCATCCCTCACTGAACCATGACCCTGTGGGGGATGGCACTGGAGGCACAGTGCAGAAATAGTGCACGGTCTGGCCCCATCAGGCTGGGGCAAGGCACTGAGGGCATGCAGCAGAGCAGCAGGGGGCGCAAGTGATGAAACCCCCGGGGAATACCAAAAATAGACTTTGGAGACAGAATGGGGCACCCCATCAAACTTGATTGGAAAAGACTTGTAAAGGCCAACAAACAGAACTTGAACTATTTATAGGCTTTTCCATTTTTGTCATTGGCTTTCTTTTTGCTATTGTTTTTTTTGTTCTTGCTCTCCAGTGTAATCGTTTTGTTGATTTTGACTTCCTTTGTTGTTTTGTTTGGCTTTGCCTGGTTTTAGCACTTATTAATGTATCTGCATGTCTATCTAGATAAGATAGGCGGGATAAACAATTTGGAGATGAAAAGAACGGGACCAATGGTTCTGTGGGGATACAGGAGAAGGGGAGGTGGGAGAAAGGAAAGGGGGGGGTACCAACCCAGGGACAAGGGAACAACAAGTGAAGTAAAATCAATGGAAGGAAGTTCGTAGAATGCCTAGTGGGACTCAACCAAGGGCAATGTAGCAGCGAGCAAATACTAGACCCAAATGAAGGCCAAACATGATGATGGGACAAGAGGGAAGTATAAAGGAAATAGAGGAAAGAATCAGGAGGCAAAGGACATTTATAGAGGTCTAAATACTGGCATGTACATATGTAAACATATATATATATATAATGAGATGAGAATAGAACTATGTACTCATATCTATATGTTAAGAATTAAGGTTGCAGATGGACATTGGGCCTCAACTCAAGTACTCCCTTAACACAAGAACACTTTGTTCTAACAATCTGGCATTCTGTGATGCTCAACTTCCTGACACAATTGCTGAAGACAAAATGGGTGCATAAGCAAATGAGGTGAAGAAAGCTGATGGTGCCCAGCTATCAAAAGATAGAGCGTCTGAGGTTTTAAAGGCTTGAAGATAAACAAGCGGCCATCTAGCTCAGAAGCAACAAAGCTCACATGGAAGAAGCACACCAGCCTGTGTGATCACAAGGTGTCAAAGGGATCAGGTATCAGGCATCTAAGACCCAGAATAAAACCATATTCAAGGTGAATGGGGGTGGGATATGGAGTGGAGAACCAATGCCCATCTGTAGACAACTGGACATCCCCTCACAGAGGGATCATAGGGAAGAGATGAGCCAGTCATAGCAATGATGAAACACACAACTTTCCTCTAGCTCTTTGGTGTTCCTCCTACTATCATGACTTCAATTCTACCTTACAAATTGGGTTTGACCAGAGCAGGCACACTGCTACAGATAAGCGTCTTAAACACAGGGAATCCAGGATAGATAAACCCCCCAGGGCCAACAAGGAGAGTAGAGATACCAGGACAATTAGAGGAGGGTGGGGGGAAGTAGGGGGAATCGATCACAAGGATCAACCTATAACTCCCTCCCAGGGGGATAAATATCAAGGGTTCATGAGGGAGGATGGGCAGGGGAGGGAGGAGGAATGAATGGGAAGCTGATATCTGGGGCTCAAGTGGGAAGAGAATGCTTTGAAAATGATGATGGTGGCATATGTGCAAATGTGCATGACACATTGGAGGAATGTATGGATTGTGATAAAAGATGTAAGTGCCCCCAATACAATTATTTAAAAATATATACTGTTAGGTAAGGTGAATTTTGATAAATAGTATGTGGGCCCTGGAGGTACAATAGATAGGATGATGAGACATGAGAAAAATTGTGCTTAACAAATTTACTGTCTGAAACTTTTGAAAACATGGGGTAACACATAAAGGCACCCTAAAACAGCTGCATATAATGGTTCACATCTGCTTCTCAGTGCTGTATCCTCTACATTTAGATTCCTTGACAGGTAAATGCTTTCCAACCTGTCAGAGCCATGTCATTGTTATCTGACCCCCTGTTTACCCCTAGCTTGCTCTTCATAAGAAGGGTTTTCTTCTTTTGATGTCATGGTCCATAGTAAACTGACTAATGAGCATGAGCCTGAAAAGAAGCTGGTCACATGCACCCCATTGTGAAATGATGGGGTAGTCAAAAATGAACATAGCATGCTTAGGCAACTCAGATAGGGGGTGGTGGGCATGGTGGAAGCACCTGGCAAATCAATGTAGAAGGTGCCTGTGATTTGTATAAAGATGTGGTACTGTGCCTGATAAAGTCATTAATTTGAAAATCCTATCATTACCAAAACCACAACTTCCAAATGACACACACGCTGACCTCACTGTACACACACCAAGAAAGGGCAAAAGTCTTATACCGTCACATCCCCCGGATGTACCCCTTCAGTCCATACCCTCTAAACACCATGATGTGGCATCACCAAACATTTCCTCAGTTATATTCAGCATCTCCCTGCTGGTTTCCAGCATTTAAGTGGAACTGTAGCATCTCAAGACGAAAGACCTGCAAAAAAATTAAGTATCCCATTGGCCACAAAAGGGCTAATGTAAAGTATTTCAAGGAGTCAACTGTAATTAACAGGAAATATGGGTTGAAAACAATCCCATCTAAACCTGAATTTTGGTGTAATTCTGTGTTTCTCTGACACACATGGGCCAAAATTCTCTTTAATATCCATCTGTCCACTCTCCCATGTCCCAGAGACATTCATGGAGTGGTCATACAACAAAATCAAATCATTCCTACTTAGGCATCATTTAGGAAACAGTGCTGTGTGGCCAAACCAATGTAGCTTTGCTACATTTCTTTTGCTCTTCCCCACATTTTATAACAAATTCAACAAGCTGTAAAAATAGGAATGAAACAGATACAGAAAACAACCGGTGTGGAGGAAGAGAGATTAACATGTATTATGAGTATCCTACTTCCTCCCTTGAAATGTAAGGAGCCCTGGTAGGGTAGTGGGTTACTTGCTGCGCTGCTGACTGACATGTCAGCTGTTAAAACCCACCAGCTGCTACTCAGGAAAAAGATGAGGCTTTCTGCTCCCATAGTTAGTCTTGGAAACCCACAGGGGCAGTTCTTCCCTGCCCTATAGGGTCAAGATGAGTCATAATCAACTTGATCACACTGAGTTTGAGTCTCTTGGCACGCAGTTATGATTAGATCTTTGAGATGTCTGAACCACTAGGGCACTGGTCAATCTAGCATCTTGCTGGTTCCTGCAAAGATTCATATATAGCTCCAGGTTTCTTTGGACTTTTTGTTGTATGAAGTGCCTGTGTTTGGTTTGGGGATTTCATTGGTTTTGTTTTCCATTGGACTGGGGGAGAGATTTGGGATCCCGCACTGATATTTCTGAAAATATGTCTTAACCTTTTTCAAGCCCCTGAAAAGGGGCTGCGCGTGGATGGACTGTGGGCAGCTACTCTATGTGAGTGTGTTTGGGGTTAATAAGCACTGACACAACAAAAGCCACCGCTGCCATTGGACTGCGATTCACAGTGACCCTATATAGCAGTGGTTCACAACCTTCCCAATGCTGTGACCCTGTAATACAGACCCTCATGTTGAGGTGACCCCCCCAACCATACAATTATTTTCATTGTTACTTCATAACTGTAATTTTGCTACTGTTATGAATCGGATGACCCCTGTGAAAGGGTCTTTTGACCCCCAAAGGGGTGGCGACCCACAGGTTGAGAACTGCTGCTATATAGGGTTTCCAAGGCTGTCAAATCAATCCTTTTTCCCCCCTGCCTTTTCTTTTATTAGCGTTTGTTTTAAACTTAATTTATTCCAGAGCCATCAGTTTTTGCTTCTCCCATTTATTATGGGGTATCTTTTTCTTCTGTGCAACCTCCTCTGTGAAATCTCCAAACACAGGAACAATCTGTTCCTTTTCAGTAAGGATCATTTCAATGTGGCAGAGAGAGCTCATGTATGGGTTAATCTGACCATGAGCTCTGCAAAGGTGTTGACAATGAGAGCTTTGTTCACCTACAATGCTCAATGACCAGAGAACCCACATCTAAACCCTTTTAAGTTCAGCATTACCCTCTGCATTTTTAAGCACATGCAGTAAAAATCTAGCACTTCTTGAGCTGCTGATCCTGTGTCCAACTCCACTCTTTGGCCAGGGCACATCAATTCCACCATTGGGACATTGCAACAGCATATATTGCTTCTGCCAAGGGACATCTTTCAGATACTTGGGAGGCTGTTCATATATGCAAACCCATTGACCACCTGGGCAGTTTCATGGGTATTCTTAAATTGGACCCAAAGATTTGAACCTCTTGATTTGGAAGATTCTGTGTGACTCTCTGGGTCACATGAGAAGTGAACTATCTTGTCAAATCATCTTAGGCTGAGAAAGTTGTAAAACTTTATGGAAGCCAACAGTCTCATCTTTCTCCCTAGGACCAGCTGGTGGGTTTGAACCACTGATCTTACCCAATAGTAATAGCAAGGCTGACAGAATAGGATTTTTAATTCTCACTCTGTGCTCTAGAGTGAATGAACTGATTATTTCTTCTGAGGCAAAAAGGGTTTTATTGAAGGTATGGAGGGTGTGTATGTGAGGGGGAACCATCATACATCTCTTCTCAATTCTGATTCCTAAAACTAATTTTTCTGTCATAAATATCGCAGTTGTTTGATTTTTAAAACTTCAAGCATAGCTTTATTAGTGGAAGTTAGAAATGTTTGTTTTTGTTTTGATGAGAACAATAGAAAAATAAATGGCCATGTGAGTTCCATGGTGAATAATCCATCCCATTGATAGTGTGTTAAATTCTAAGTCATAGCAACTCTCTAGGACAGGGTAGAGCTGCCCCATACAGTATCCAAGGCTGGAAATCTTTTTTTAAAATCATTTTATTAGGGGCTCATACAACTCTTATCACAATCCATACACACATCAATTGTGTAAAGCACATTTGTACATTC
>NW_022103945.1:566121-589807 GCF_000313985.2 Echinops telfairi
TGCGGAGACAACAACATGCACAAAAACAAGACAGAGCAAAACCAAGCAACAATGTACAACAAAACAGCGACAACACCATGCCACTGACAAAGAACAAATTAACATATACCAAGAAAGAAAAGCTTGTAGTTAGTTCAAGGATTGATGGCCTTTAAGAGTGTTTTCCAGTCCAGTCTGTTGGGGCACCACGCCCTGTCCCCAATGTCCACCTTCATCATTCCCTGGGGATCTTGCTGCTCCCCTCCTCTGCTGTGGCTGGAAATCTTTATATGGAAGCAGACTCCCTCCTGCAGAGCAACTGGTAGGTTTGAATGACTAACCTCTCAGTTAGTCACCAAACATTTAACCACTACATCAGCAGAGCTCTTTTGTAAATAGCCCAACTACTCTGCTATAACTCAGAGAGCCCTGGGGGTGTATTGGTTATGTACTGGGCTGCTAATACCAAGGTCAGTAGTCTGAAACCACTAGCCACTCCCTAGGAAAAAGATGAGGTTTTCTAGTCCTGCAAAGGGTTAATGATTTCACAAACCTAGAGAGGCAGTTCTATCCTGTCCTGTCGGGTCACTATGAGTCAGATTCCCCCCAATCGTAGTGAGTTGGGTTTACTTTTCTGTTTTTGCTTTTGGGTATAATTTGGCATGAGATTTGAATAAAAAACAGCTACTTGATGTCTTTTTAAAAAACATATGGTACAGGGCATTCTGACATTTTAATATTCAAGAAAAAAGTGATACATACTTCCTTTAGTTTATTCAGGAAGACGGACCTTTGTTTGACCATCCAATACACACAAGCAAACAACAAATGTGTTTTATTTTGTATTTACCAGATGCCACAGGGTTAATTTGTATTCATGGCAACCCCATGGGTATCAGAGTACAACTGTGTCTTATAGGAGTTTCAGAACCTGATATTTTGGACATGAACTGTCAGGTCTTTTTTCCAATTGCCTATAGGTAGACTCAAACCTACGACCCTTCAGTTAGCAGCCAAACACATTAAGTGTTTGTATCACCAGGGACTTCATTCTACACTAGTGTACTGAGACTTACTTCAGACATACTTGGACTTTACGACTGTGCCAAGCCTTCCCTACAGATGTCCTTCAGGTTTACTAGGGTCAATTCTATTTTAACCAGCAGTCTTCCAAGTGAGATCCCAGCAGCATCCAGGGTCCAGTCCAGAGCAACAGAACCAGCAACTCTATATGTGGTACCCAAAAATCCACCATTCAACAAGTCCTCCAGCTGAGTCCAATGCACACTGACATGTAAGAACCACTGACTTAGATGGTCTACAACACTATTTTTTCTCTGGTAAACTAGCGACCATAGCAGCATATCTGATGATCCAGAAGCTATAAAAGTTTGCTTAGCGTTTCTGGTTTGTACAAATTCCCTGCTGTGAACTGTGTTGGGTGGAAAATCAAAGAATCAGCACAGAAATGGTTCCAACACTCAGACCCCAAATCTGTGGGTCTTGTGTTATAGTACAGTCCACAGCAGTGGCCTTGCTCTCAAGTGAGATTGTTCCACAGAGGTCCTGGGAAAGTTCTAGGGTGCTGGGCAAAAGCTCTCACCAGAAATAAACTCATTTACGTCCTTTAAGAACTACTCATTTCTCAAGGCAGCTGTAACTAACCTAAGCTAAATTTGGAGTGGAGGTGGTTGGGAGGGTGCTTGGGAGAAAATTGCATATAGCTATTTTTCTATGCTCATATTTTATATTGAAAAACTCAAATTACCATTTTAAAGTTGTTATAGTGTTTAATATTGTCTACTTTCTTTTTGAGTAAGGTTTTCCTCTATTTTATATTGTTGTTTTTCTGTGTATGAAATCCAGGATGGTAAATCTATAGCTACAGTAACTGAATTAATGGGGAGCTCATTGAGTACAAGAAAGAAATAAGTTCTAAAATTGTGGTATCATTGTACGACTGTTCTTGATATTGAATTGTATGATATGTGGCTTAAGTACTAATAAAACTGTTTTAAGAATAGTTCAAATTACTGCATCAAAGAATCATCCCATATCCTACTCCTTGGTGAGTTTGGTAGAACCACAGCAGATAGGTATTCATTTCTTCTACTTGTAATTAAGGAGCCCTTATGGCACTTAGATAAGCTTTGGACAGCTAACTGCAAGGCTAACAGTTCATATCCAGCCACTCCATAGGAGAAAGATGAAGCTACCTGTTCCCCTAAAGATTTACAGCCTGGAAATCCCTATACAGGGTCGCTATGAGTCGGAATAAACTAGATGGTATTAAGTTTGGATTTTTGGTTTTGTATTGTAATTGTCCATCTCCAAATCCAGGTCAGTTGCCCCTGAGTCAACTGATTCATGGTGTCACCACGGGTGTCAGAGTAGAACTATAGTAGAGTTTGGTGACTAAAATCTCAGAACCTAAAAAATAAGAAAATTTCAGAACTAGATTGCCAGGTGTTTTCTGGGTCCTCTGTGTGAACTCAAACCTCCAACCTTTTGCGTAGCAGCCAAGGCGTTAACACGCATGCACTATCCAGAGACACTCCAGATAGCAATGCACAGGCTGAAAGTGTCTAGAACTAAGACTGACCCCACATAGGACTGATCCTATAGGGTCACTTTGATTCGGCATCGCCTCGATGGTAGTTTGTATCCAGCACAGAGCACATTGGTGAGTGCGCGGTCATTTGTTAAAGGAAGTCAATCAACTCATCAAACGAAGAATGGGAAACAAGGGCCCAGGTCACTACAATAAAATTATCCCCTGTAAGTACAACTCAGATATGCTGGTGATCGGACGGTAATACGGTACCCTCCATTCATCTGTAGCCGCCTCTCCCGTAGCCGCTGCCTGTTCTCGGCATCAAAAACCCCGACGACTTAAACATCTCAATGTTAACAGACATGCAACACGATTGCATATCCCCTTAATGCTACATAGACGCCATCCAGTCTCGGCGCCGGGTCCGTCAGTCTTTCTGTTCCCCCTTCTCTTCTCACCCTCTCACTTCCGTTCCCCCGCCCGCGGGAGGCAGGATGTGCCTGTGACGCTACTTCTCTTTCGGCCCGCAGAACGTGGTACAAACCTTCCGCATCATCCGCTTTTCGGGCGGTGGCCTACAGCCCCTGCCGTAGGGCCTCCAAGAGCAGCGGCAGTGGTAGTGACCAGACCCTCGGCCGCCCTTCACCAGAGGCAGCCATGATAGAGAACACTGGACCTTTCCCAGGCGCCCACGGGGTGACGTACAACGGAATTCCCACAATCCTCTTCATTTCAACTCTCCCCACCCACAACTCTAGCATTAAACCTTTCATCATTGGCGCATCTGCGTTCGCCAGCACACCGACCGGTGAGCAAGCGAATGCTTATCGCCTATCACCCTTGGAAACGACTACTGTTTTTGCCCCCTGTCCCTCCAGCTTTTGTTAGTCTAATTTTCCGAATATTTTTGTAGAACAATAAGAACTGACCCTCAGAGCCAAAAGATAAAATGTAATGTGGAACCTTTCAGCACAACGGCAAAAGATTTTGTGGAATAACAACTACAATTAAACAAAAGTATCGGTTTGGGTTATTACTCAGAACTGTCTTTTGTTTGGTTAAAAAAAAACAACAACAAGCCAGACCTGCCCGCTTAGTTATAGCCATATAGTGAACTGTTTTCTAATTTGCTTGTAAGTTGACTTGCAAGCTTTTCAATCATTTAATACAGGGACTGACTTATGTAGATTAGCTACACCAAACAAATTCAATTGTTCGTTTCTGACCTGTTCACCTTGAACAGGTGTCCGTTCTGTGTCCATTCTCCATCTCCTAGAGGTTTGTTCCGCACTCTTTCATTGCTTATGCAATAGTAAAGGGCACAGGCTTTAAGAGAAATACCACAATTAGATGGCACTTCCTAATCGCTTATAGAAACATTGGGTACGGGGAGGGAGAGGGAAAAATGAGCTGAAACCAGGGGCTCAAGTGGAAAGTGGGTGTCGTAAGAATGATGAAGTCAACATATGTACTAAAGTGCTGGACACAGATGACGGATGTACAGATTGTGATGAGTTGTATGAGCCCCTAATAAAATGATTATTAAAAAAAATACAATAACTAAAAAAAGAAACGTTGGGTAGCATCACTGGAACCTGTTGGGAAGGTGCTCAGAAGAGGGAACAGTAAAATTGGATATTCCACAGGTCACTGCATAGTGGTTATACACTGGGCTGCAATCCGAAAGGTCAGCAATTCAAAACCACTAACCAGCTTGGGAGAAAGGCAGGGCTTTCTGCTCCCATAAACAATTAGAGTCTCAGAAACTCACAGGGATAGTTTGACTCTGTCCTATAGAGTCACTATGAGTCAGCATCGACTGGACAGTCGTTTTGTTTGGTGAGACCATTATTGTGTTAATTCCTCAAAAGAGAGCATCAAAGTACTGGACAGAGTACAGAAAAAGTCACCAAGGACATATCATACATCCTGAAGCAGCCTCAAGTTGTGCCGTGGAGTTCCTGCTTCTCAAAGCTGGCTGCACATAATTTCCCAAAAGACCCCAGTGCCTAAAGCAAAATGTTCTCCCCTAAGCAGTTTACTAAGCTCTTGGCTTGATCCGAAAGTAACTCCAGAGAATCATTTTCTTCTGGAATAAAAGGCACCATAAGATGGATTGCCTGTGCAGGTCACATTAATTCTTTGATCCCAGAAATCTGAATTCCAGGAGAATCAAAAACAATTTTGTCACTTAAAAAGAAAACAGGTATTTATTTTTCTCAGTTTAGGAAATAATAAGTCAAATTTAGCTTGAGGATCAGCAGAAGTTCCTTCTTTGTTTCCTCCAGGTGGGCAAGCTGCAGCTCACCAGCCATGTGCTGCTCTTTCAGTACATACATGTGGCTTTGAAGCGAAATGGAAAATTAAAATAAAATTATCGTAGTTTCACTTAAGGGATATTATTCATATAATGGTGACTTCATTTGTTTGTAAAAATATATGTATAGCTCTTGAATAATTGTTAAATTATCATAAGGGACAAGATTGGCTCTTCCGTCGCATAAATTTGCCAACCCCTGGTCTAGTAGATGTATCTGCATCCTTTATCTGCAGATAAGGTCTCTTTCCTCTGTTACCAGTTTTCTCCTGTGTCTAATCATCTTTTAAAAACTCAGTGGCAAATTTAGAGCACTTTCTAACAGTTTCATCCACAAGTTAGAGGATTTTAGATTTCAGCACATATTTGGGGGAGGAGAAAACAATTCAAACACTGGGCAAATTATTTGAGCCTTGATTCTTGAGCTTCTTGTGTAGAATGGATATAGTTAGAATTTTAAAAGTTCACATGTGAGAAGCACCAAAAGCATTGTCTGGCACAGAATTGAACATTATATGGAACTAGAAAGTATACTTATTGGCTTAAATGGAAATGCCTTCTTGTCTAAGACCTCTCCCCTAATAATGGCTAACGTTTGAGCATCTCTGTATCAAACATTTTGTGAAGTGTTTTAAACCTATATATATATTTGTTTAATCCACAAAAAATCTCTAATGGAAAGTTACAAGTATTATCACCCTTCCTCTCTTCTTCTTCCTCTTTTTAAAAGCAGCTCAGGAAGTTTAAAGGTGCCCTGGTGGCATTTTGGGCTAAGCACTGGGCTGCTAACTGCCAATCAGTGGTTCAAACCCACTAGCTGCTCACGGCAGGAAGATGAGACTGTCAGCTCCTTTAAAGATTTACAGCCAACACTGAGCAAAAAAAAAAAAAAACCCTCAAAACCCAACAACCTATAATTGTAAAAAAAGAAAAAACTATTTGCAGGCTCAGAAACCCTGAGGAACAGTTCCATTCTGTCTTATAGGGTCACTATAAATCAGAATCAACTAGTTGGCAGAGAGTTTGCTTTTGGTAGGAAACTCAGGGCAGTCAGATACCAGATAACTCAATAACTTGCCTATAGTATAGAGATAGTAAGAAACAGAGCCAAGATGTAAACTCCGTGCACTGTAGTAAAAGTCTGTGCAACACTCACCACATGATTGGATGGGACCATGCAGATAGTGTGTGAGGACTTGTAATAGAGGGGATTGGTCAGTTTTGTCCTTCCACTGGGTACAAAGTGAGCCATTTCAGAAGCAAGAATAGAAAATCTCACGACCAGCAAGAAAGAAGCATTCAGAATGAGTGTTTCCAAGATTCCTGCTTGAAGAAACAGCAGGGGAAGAGCAGTGAGAAGACCATAGACAGAGAAGAGGAGCAGAACAGAGACTGTTAGGTAGCAGGATAGAAGGTTGTTCCTCTCCATGCCTAGGGGCCCCTTAAAGGAGGTTAGAAGCCAATGCAGGCTAAGGGTATGGCATGGGCCGATTCAAGTCTGAGCCAGATGAGCAGTACGTCTAGGTGGGAGGTAAACCTGGGTTGGCTCAAACTAGGGAAGGTGAGTTTAATTCAGTCAATGGGGTCAACCAGCACTGTCGACTACGCCTCCCAGCCAAAAGCCCTGAAGGCTGGAACCTGGAGTCCACTGCCCTTCTCTTCAGCTGCTCCTCTGCTTTCTGCTCAGCCATGCCGTGGTCTCTCTGGCCTCAGGCTGTCACGTGTGTGTACTGTCCCACGAAGGTGCCTGTGTTCAGTTACTGTAAAGCCTGAACTTCTATCCTTTATAAAAACCCACTTGGATCACAAACCAGGCTTCTGCGATGAATTCTTTCTCCAGAGAAGCCGTGGATCGAGTTATTTCCCACCAAAGAAATCTAACAAGACCCGGAGGCAGGGTGTTGGGCTTCTAGCCCATGGAATAAGTAAAGCTGAGTGCTCGGGGGCAGGAGGCTGGCTTGCAGAGTGAAGAGGAGCAGCAGCAGCTGGACCAGGAGCTAGAGCTTGACAGAGTGGTGAACTTCCCTGCCCACAGAGCAAATAAAGCTGAGTGCTTTGGGGCAGGAGGCTGGCTTGTGGGGTGGGGTGCCTCTGAGGACTTAATTGGGGGAGATGGGTTTGTTGACCCATAGATCTGGAACTGGGTGCCTTTGAGATGATGCTTATAGTGGAGTAACATGCCTTTGGTGGATTTGTTGGCATCTCTAAAAGAGCTTTGTAATATGGCCTGTGCAGAGTTGCCTTAATATTCATGCAGGTCAGGAAAGTTAGGTTCGTCTCAGAAGTAGAGGGCAGCAGGATCTCTCCTTTGATGGCTGGCAGCAAAAGGGATAATATGTATATCATTGGCCACAGTCAACTGATTTACTCTCCTCACTGTGCCATATATAGTCCTCAGTACTGCCTGCCCTACCTGAGGCCACAGGAGATAAAGGTGCAGGATCCTAACTCACGCCATCATTCGATAAAGTTTAGATATTACCAAAACTTTTGCCTATTTGAGTTGGGCTGCTAACAGAAAGGTCACTGGTTTAACCTATCAGCGGCTCCTTGGGATAAAGACAAGGCTGTCTGCTCCCATCAAGAGTTAAAGCGATGGAAACCCAAAGGGGCAGTTCTACCCTGTCTGATAGGATCACTACACGTGGAAATGGACTCCACGGCAGTGGGTACTGTCAAAAGAAAAAAACCTGAACATCAACTCAAACCAAAAGCACTGCCATATAGTCTATTCTGATACATAGCAATCCTGTAGGACAGGGTAGAACTGTCTCTTTGGGTTTCCAAGACTGCAGCACTCTACCGGAGTAGAAAGCCACATCTTTCTCCTGTGGAGTGGCAGCTGGTTTTGAACTCCTGACTTGTTGGTTAGCAGCCCAACAGCATAGAACTCCTGACCTTGTGATTAGTAGCCCAAGCACAATTATTCTGCCAGCAGGGTTCCAAACAATACATCAGTTAGAGGTAAAAGATTTTATTGGGCAGAAAATAATTGTTTGTAAACAGGGAACATTCCTTTGAAGAGATAAGGCCATCACATCACAATTTTAAT
Organism: Echinops telfairi; assembly: GCF_000313985.2. Taxonomy (NCBI): domain Eukaryota; kingdom Metazoa; phylum Chordata; class Mammalia; order Afrosoricida; family Tenrecidae; genus Echinops; species Echinops telfairi. The sequence continues at coordinate 574,024 of NW_022103945.1, forward strand.
GGATTTACGTACAGTACAAACTGTTAAAGGATTTCTCCAAAAGGAACTATTAGAACAATGAAACCTATGAGAGCTGGAATTTGACAAGACTGCCTTATTTTTTCCAAGTGTTTCAAGATTCCCTCCTTTGACAGGATGTAGTCTTATCAAGTTTCTCAAGTTTATTTAAATGAAAAATATTTTAATTTTCATTCTCTGACCAATTTCTGCATTACACAGGTTCCAGCTTTCAGTCAAAAAACAAAACAAAACTCACTGCCATCAAGTGGATTCAGACTCATAGGCAGTCTATAGGATAGAGTAGAACTGGTCCTGTGGGTTTCCCAGAGTGGAATTTTTTACTGAAGTAGAAAGTGGCAGTTGTGCGTCAGGGTTGCATCCTCTCACCATATTTATTCAGTCTATATGCTGAGCAAATCAGCAGAGAAGGTGATTTATATGAAGAAGGCCTTAGAGGATTAGAGGAAGGTTTATTAAAACTGCAATATGCAGATGACACAACCCTGCTTGTTGAAAGTGAAGAGGACTTGAAACACTTGCTGATGAAGAGCAAGGATTGCAGCCTTCAGTATAGATTAGAACTCAGTGTAAGGAAGATCAAATTCCTGACAACTTGAAGTTGTCAAGGATTTCATCTTGCACGTCTTTCTTAAAACTGTTAACATAGCAATGTATTCAGTACCCTAGCCTATCTAGAGAATTGCATATTTTGGACCAGGCTTCCAGTGGCAGCGCCAACACTGGGTTTGGGATAAATGCTGTTAACGGTTAGTTTTCTCCTTTGTCTGCCATGAGGTAGAAGCCTGGTGTGTTAAAAATGTATGTCTGTATTGGGAGAATTGTATACTAATATTAAAGTAATTTCTTATGACTGTGAAAAAAAAAGGATTAACTTGCTTGGATCCACACTCAATGCTCATGGGAACAGCATTAAGAGATCAAATAACATATTACATTAGGTAAAGCTGCTGCCCAGACCTCTTGAAAATGTTGAAATGCAAGGATGTCACATTGAGGGCTAAGATGTGCCTGACCCAAGCCATGGTGTTTTCAATCACCTCAGATGCTTGTGTAAATTAGACATTGAATAAGGAAAACTAAAGAATAATCAATGCATTTGAATTATGATGATGGCAAAAATATTAAAAATACCGTGGACTGCCAAAAATGAAATCTGTCTTGGAAGAAGAAGTACTGACAGAATGCTCCTTAGAAGCAAGGAGGGTGAGATTTCATCTCATGTACTTTGGACATGTTGTCCGGAGAGACCAGTCCCTGGAGAAGGAATCATGCTTGGTAAAGTGGAGGGGTAGTGGTCAGCAATTCAAAGGCCCCAACTTTCTCTTACAGTTGTTAGATGCCATCGAGTTGGTTGCAACTCACAGGAACCCTGTGTACAACAGAACGAAACACTGCCTGGTCCTGTACCATCCTCACAATTGCTCTTATGTTTAAGCCCAGCGTTACATCCATCTTGCCTAGGGTCCACTGTTGCAGCTGTTAGGTGTCTCAATAAAATTGGGGTTAGAAATACCACGGTCCTTAGCTTCACGCAAGAAAGAATTCACACTGAAGCCTGGTTTGTGATCCAAGTGGGTTTTTAAAATAAAGGATAGAAGCAGTTTCAGGTGTTATAGTAAACTGAACACAAGCCAGAGAGAGAACCCACAGCACAGCTGTGCAGGACCGTGGCCCAGCTGCGCTGAACTGTGTAGGAGCTGCTGGGAGTGAGAGGGTGGTCTCAACGTTTCTGGCTTTTTCAGGCGTTCCCCCACCCCTGTTGTTGGAAGGCGTGGTAGATGTACTGTTTGACCCTATTGGCTGAATTAAGCCCATCTGGCCTAGATGGGGTCTTGTCCGGGTTTACTGGCTTCCTATCTCCAAGGCCTGAATGTGAGCATTCTCTCTATCCTTAAACAGCTTCCAACTTCCTGTAATGAGGGAGAGAGGTTTAGGCCCATAGAGGGACAACCCCTCATTCTGTTTCTAGCTACCTAACACAGCCACTATGTCCGTGCTTCTCAACCTTCCTAATGTGACCCTTTAATATAGTTTCTCATCTTGTGGTGACCCCTCCCAATCATAAAATTGTTTTCGCTGCTACTTCATCACTGTAATTTTGCTACTGTTATGAACCCGGAGACCCCTGTGAAAGGGTCCTTCGAAGCCCAAAGGGGTCGCAACCCACAGGTTGAGAACCACTGCACTGTCAGTCCAACTCCTTGAGGGCTTTCCTCTTTTTTTGTTGCTCCTCTATTTTACCAAGCAAGATTTCCTTCTCTTTGGACTGGTCTTTTCTGATAACATATCTAAAGTATGTAAGATGAAGTCTTGCCATCTTCTTCCAAGACAGATTTGTGTATCCTTTTGATGGTCCATGGTACTTTTAATACTCTTCTCCAGCACAATTCAAATGCATCAATTCTCCTTCAGTCTTCTTTATTCAATATCCAACTTTCACATGCACATGAGGCATTGAAAATACTGTGGCTTGGGTCAGGCACATCTTAGTCCCCAAAGTAACATTCTTGCTTTTCAATTCTCTAAAGAGGTCTTGTGGAGCAGATTTCCCTAATGCAATGAGTTGATGTATTCGTATACATAGTTTCCATATTAGCAGCTGAAAGAAAGATAAGTCTATTTGTTCTTGTCAAGATTTACAGCCTTGGAAATTCCATATAGAGTTGTTACGAGTTTGAATCCACCAGATGGCAGTGGGTTTGTTTTTTGGTTTTGTTTGTGTAGTCTGAGGACACAGGAAAATTCCCTCTTTCCCAGACTAAAACAGAAAATAAATTCCCTTCCTGGTGGCATGGAAATTGGCTTATGTATTGGGTTGCCAACTGCAAGGTCCAGTCAGCACTTCAAACCCGCTAGCCATCTCTTGGGGAAAAGATGAGGCCTTCTATGCCTGTAAAGTGTAACAGTCAGGGACACCCCAAGGGGCAGTTTCCCCTGTCCTAGAAGGTTGCTATGAGTTGGAATTGACCTGATTTCAGGCAGTGAGTTTGACTTGGTTAAGTTTTCTTCCTTCAGTCTACAGTCCCCAGGATCTTGCTCCATAGTCACCACTCTCTCAAAACACTTTCCCCAAGACTCCACGCCCACCATTGTTACTTCTCATCCTCTCTTCAGCAAGTCAACAATGGTATTTTCAGAAGGCCTGGAGAGGATGAAGGCACCGGGGAGGGAGGAAGAAGAAAACCTTCCTGTTTGCTGAAGTGGCACTGCCTCATCCTCAGCCCTGCAACACTTTTGGCATTTCCTTGATGGCCCCCTCCTTCATAATCTTTGAATTCCATTTCCCACAAATTTTTACCAAATTCCTTTGTAGGAAGGCCACTTGGCTTGAATTGCAAATAAACTAACTTCGTGTATTTGTATTTCTTTGCTTTATTTCCCAACATCCAGTGGACAATAACACTGATACCTGGGCAGGATCCAGTTAAAGTGGATACATTTACATATATACATACATATACATTTACATATATAAAGAAGGATAGCACAGGGGATTTCTTTTTAACACTGAATTATCCCTATTCTTTTCTAGTTGTAGAACTACTGGGGTGGGGCAGGGTGGGGGGGGGTGCTTGGGGGGTAGGGACAGGGATTGATTACTTACTTATCCATGTTTGCCTTCCTTATTGGTTATTCCATCCCTGTCCACCAACCCAACCACCCACTGCCATCGTGTCAAGTCGATTCTAACTCATGGTGACCCTATAGGGCACAATAGAACTGCTCCTGTGAGTTTTGGAGGCTGTGAATCTTTCTTTACAAGAGCAAAAAGCATCATCTTTCTTCCACTATGCCACCAGGGTTTGTAAATCTGAAAAGAGGCTTTGATGCTGTAGGAAGGTGTGGTGGGGTCGGGAGAGACAAGCATACCTAGAAGCAGAATCTTTGATGTGATGTAATCTTGTGAAATTGTTCACTACAGATTAACAAGTAAATCCATGGTAACCTTGTTTACTGGTTAATCCAACACTGCTTTAAAAAATTTCAGTGGAGGGAGGAGTAAAACAGTTAGAAGCCCAGTTACAGATGCAAGGGTGGATACAAATCCTGGAAAAAAGCAAAAAGTGTTAGCTGAGGCATGACAACGAGAAAGGGATTCTCTAGATCCAATAAAAGGTGCCCTAGTGGAGCAGTGGTTATGCATTGGACTGCAGCAGCTCACAAAACAGCAGCAGCTCTGCAGGAGAGAGATGGGGCTTTCTGCTCCCGTAAACAGTTATAGTCTCTAGGAGCCAGCAAGGACATGATGGCAGTGAGAGCCAATAAAAGTGAAGAAAGGGGAAGATTGAGACATGGGTCTCAGGCACAAAACAATTCATCTTGGCCCTTAGAGCTGCTTTCACTCCAAGTTCTATACCCTCATTCCAAAGATTTCATTTGCCTTAAATTCTCCTTTCCAATCCAGTTTCTTTACTACTGGGCACATTGCCCTGATCACAGAAGCCACCACCAGCTGCCACGGCTTAGCAAAGGAGGAAGGTGAGGGAGAGGAGGGGGTGCTCCTAAACCCAGTGCCAAAAAGGGAGATGTGTTCTTAGCCATTCTAGTTATCTTCTGAGCATATTATTTTAGAAACAACATCTCCTATGGTTTAGGTCTTCAGGTTCTGCAGGGTTTTCAGTAGTATGCTTCAGTGATAGATTTCTTAAGGACTTATCTGGGCCCTAACATGTATATGGTAGTATTTTCACACGGTAGTACATGTGTACTCAAAATATTAAAGCCCAAACCCATTGAGTTATGCATTATAGGCTGTTTTAGGGGGGAAATGAGAAACAAAACACACACTGTCATTGAATCAATAGCAACCCAGAGCGACCACTATGCCACCAGGGTTTCTGTTGGAGGGGAAAAAGAGACCCCAAATTCAAATATATTTTATACAGATCCCTTTATTAAGTCTTGAACAAGACAAAGGGGAAAAATAATCTGAATGAAGGAGACCATCAGCTTGAGGTCAAAATGGTGTCCAAGGATTCCTAACCATGTGGCTACTTAAATTAGACATGGAAAATAAAGAAAAGTGTCACAAAATCATGATTGGTGAGAGATCAATTAATCACAGTTGCAGGCAGGACCACAGAAGCAGGAAAGGGACCATGATTGGGACATAAGTTATGGCAGATAGAAAAATTTACAGGCAGGGTTGCTTTTGAGGCCCTCTTACCATTTTGGTTGGGAGTGGGAAGACTCATAACCTTGTAACACTAGTAACCCAATAGCCATCAAAGCATCCTCAGGATGTGCCTGAGGATAAGACTGCCCCTTTCTGGGGCCTAGCCTGGGGAGTCGCAGGAAGCTGGTTGCGGGAGGCAGGAAGGCCCCCAACAAATCATCATCACTGGTCCGGTAAGCACAATTGTACAGTTGAATACATATATACACATTTATTACAATATAGTCATAGAGAGCATGAGAGATAGAACAGAGATTGAAATAACGGGAGTCAGACACAGTTCATAGTCACATGCTCACCTCCTAGATGGCCATGATGTTACCAGCCAGGTCTGCAGACAGCGTGGGCCGAGGCAAGGTGGGGCGGAGACCCGGCAGGAGGCTCAAGACCCCGTTTATTGCTAACCAAGGGTTAGATCTACTTAGGGGGGCTTGATTACAGGTAACCACACGTCACAGGAAGGGGCAGTACAATAGGCAATACAAGCAATAGGAGGGGGATATACAATAGGCATAGGTGTAACAGGAAGAGGATGAGCTAGGAGTATACACATGATAGGAAGGGGTGGAGCTAGGGGTATACATGTGGCAAGAAGGGCAGACCCTAGATTCAATATGGCAGCCTAACCTGGGTCACCCTTGGGTGAGTTTGACCTCTCAGGGTTCTCCTACAAGGAAACAGTCAACTACTATCCTTATCAGAAGGGAGTGGGCCCTACTTGTTGTGGGATAAACAGTGGTGACTACTTGCTCTAGATGACTATTAACCCTTAGGGAGAATAACCCCTGACCTACTTCTATTGACCTCAAGTGTATAGTCATTTGCCAGGTGTAGCAAGCAGCTAAGTTTGGGATACATTTGGGGGAGACAACTTGGGAGAAATATTTGTTTCCCACAATTCCCCATTTTGTTTTATATATAAAATTCAAAAGAGCCACAGTGCCTACATGGTTATTTTCTATCCATTGAAAGCTGGCAAGGCAAATTTAATGACCAAATTAATATAGGCAAGCCAAAAACTCAGGCTTATGGTAAACATTTTGAATCCAGGCAATGGGGGATAAAGTCCTATGGGAAACAGAAAGATTTCTCCCAAGTGGTCTCCCCCAAATATGTAAGACTTAGGACACTGCTTTCAGCTAATGATAAAAGTTATTTCCCTTGAGGCAATCAGCTATCAGACTGCTGTCTCGCCCCACCATGGGGTGGGCCTGCTCCCTGCTGCTGGGGACAATGGACTACTTCTCCCTGAGGCTTGCGACCATTAGCTTGGTTCCTGTAGGTGGGGTTTACACCCTACTGACAATGTTTCTTATGCAGATCCAGAGAACAGATCAACCCCACTCCGTGACATCCAAAGTTAAGCTGCCATCCTGAATCTAGGATCCGCCCATCTTGTCACATGCATACCCCCAATCCCTCCTCTTCCTATTGCATGTATGCCCCTAGACCACCCCCTTCCATTACTGTATAACCTATAGTGCAACTCCTTCCTGTGACATATGTCTTTACCTACCTGTAATTAGTGGATTTGCATGCCCACAAAGGTATATAAGCCTGGGTTAGCAATAGAGAGCGCTCCCTCTCTCTCGGCATCTCCCTTGACCTCTCATTGGTTCCCCCTCTCCTCTCCCTTCCTTGCTCCCCTGTTCCCTTTCCACTTGTCCTCCTTCCCTTCCCCCTCTCTCCACATGGACCACCAAGCAGGGCTGAGGTGAGCATTGCTACCATGAAATGTGTCTGACTCCATTATTTTAATATATCTTTTATCTTTCATGCTCTCGATGACTTTAATATAATATTTATATATCTAAACTGTACAATTGTGCTTACTGAACCCGTGATTAGTGGTGGGGGGCTGGCCACCCACCTCCAACCACAAAGTTCCCCTAAGCCCATGTACTATTTGGGGATGGTATGAGAGGGGCTGGATGCTGCAGCGGGAAGAAATAGACCAAATGGGAATGTCTGCTTTTATTGGGAGATAGGTTCAACCATTTGCTCACTTTAAGACAACACAACTTTAAGGGGAGAAACTGTGGAAATGATAGACTACCGCAGGAAAATGTACTCGGACTATATCCAACTACCAGAGGGACGGCTTTCCTACCATGGAGCACTGGCTTTCCAGTTTCCCTCCATACCAGTCAGGGAATAAGTCCCAATTCTATTTCCCTTAGTGCTAGTATCCCACATTTTCCCCTTCTGCATTACGTTTAAGATTTAATAGTGTCACGGAGGCAAGATGGTCTCTTTTCATACCTCTTAGCTTTCTATAGAAGCGACACGAGACTGCAAGCATCAAAATTATGATGATAAACAACATAGTCAGACTGTAACTTAAGCTATGTGAAATGCTTTGAGCCCAAGCTCACGGGTCCAACCCTTCCATGCCATTCACCAATTTCTTAATCATATCAGAGTCAGGAGCTGCCTCAAGTTTGTCTTTGAATGTATAGAAAATATCCTTCTTAAGCTGATTAACATCTAATGAAATGTTTCCCTTAAACCCTTGCAAATGTTTTCTGATCAAATCCCAATCATGCAATGTCTTATTATAAGGATAAGGGGTTATACAAAATTCAGTTACATTCCAATCACATTTTAATATTAATTGATGTTGAAAATCCATGACTTGATCTCCCAACCATTGGACAGTTTGCTGCTACTCTGCTACTCACACCCCCCTACCCTGAGGTCATCGACCACCTTTGCCTGAGTGGCCCAGAGCTGATGTGAGTTCACTTGCCACTTCTGCATGAAAAAGTTCAGTTTTGATGGGCTTTTGTAGAGCACTCCCAGCAACAGCAGCAGTGGTGGCAATAGCTATGAGTCCGATTATAGCTGCGATTAACATTCCCATGAATCGGTGAGGTCTTTTCAGCATCTCCGACACTACTTGCATCATGAAGGCTGATTATGGACTGCTTTCCCATCCTGCTCTTTAGGATGAGGATGCTTTCTTTAGAAAGGTTTACAGGCAGAGCATGGTTAATGCAAGTGAACCATTTACAATTATGGCAAGTGGCACTGTGAGCAGTTTCATTTATGATGATGTTTCCTAAAGCAAGCATATAAGGCAACTTTATATATGAGGCTATGTATCGAGTCTCATTCTTGGGAAAAGTATAAGTATAGTCAGATTGACTGGTTCCAGTAAAGCTTCATGTATAGCCTGTTAAAGGTTTAGTGGCAAGCCATAATTTCTACAGGTCCCACTGTTCAGGTCCTGTCACAGGCTTCAGTACCCTGGGGCGGGGAGGTGCAAGGCTTCCTTCATGACAGGCCATCAACTGACCTGGTAGTGACAATGCCATCAGGAGACTTTTGCCACTCACAATTATTTATATAATCATATGAGGTGAAATTGGATTCTTCTGAGCAGTTAGAAACTTTCCATGGGGGCCCCGATCAATGATAGTTATAGTTTCTTTTCTTAACACCTTTCCATGTGGCCCCTGACATTTGAGCCATTTGAGTCTGTCAGCAATGACATGCCGGTGACTCATACCTTTACAGGTTTCCATATCTCCTCTCCCCTCCACAGTAGTGGAGTTTTCATATTCTGCAAATGCTTCGCCCATTATCATATAGAAGCCATAGCTGGTTTTGTTAAAATCCAGCCAGTTATTCCATGCCTGAGAGTTAACAGCTAAACAGCTAGGGCTGGGACCCACAAATAAAGGCAGAATTTCAAAACCCAGAGTGAAATTAAGATTTTTGCCTTCCTCATCAGAATGTCTGGTTGTTCCCTCAACTCTTGGAGCACCACATGAGCTTCCCTCCTTTCTTCTGGGCCTTGCTGGCTGAAAAGAAATGCACCTATCTCCTTTGCCTGTGAAAACATAAACAAATAGCCCCTCTCTTTGGGGTGTCAGCAACCTGGAAAAAGAATCAGGGTTAAGATTTTGTGGTTCCTTCATGTTCTTCATCTTTCTCCAAACGTGGCTGCATCCTTTTAAAGGGAGTCCCTCAGCTTTACTCTGCAAAAACATAAATGTATAGACCTTTCTCCAGGTGACAAATGGACCTGGATCCCAAACGCGATTTCCATCTTCTTGGGACTCTGTAGACGTGAAAATGTGTTTATCTGCCCTAATTTTGTTACAAGCTTTTAATAAGGAGAGAAATTTTTTAGTTAAAATGACTAAATGAAATTTGTCACACATAAGATTCCTCTTCTCCCCCTTCTGTTTTAACAATTCAGATTTCAAAGCATAGCCAACAATCTCCATTAACTTACTAAAGGTTTTGAACCAGTGTAACTAGATAGAGTTCATTGTCATGTAAATGTTGGCTGCCAGCTCTCAGAGGTTCAAGAGAGCTGACTAATTTGGAGAATTTCCTACCATACTTTGAAAGACTGAGAAAATTCTTAATAAAGTTGTTCAGCTGTTCTTGAAGTAACTTACCAAACAGACTTTTTTTTTTCTCTAAGTCTACCAATAAGGTTACAGGTTCAATTAAACCGTATTGCTCTTTAGGCTTCTTACACTAGGATTTTACAATCTTGCAATATTCTGGCTTGGTTAACTTGACTCATTTCTTCCAAGCTGGATTTAGAGGAAGTTAATGGGTGGGTTTTAGGCCCTTGTGAATGCCCTATGGAAATGACCCCATATGCAGAGTTTAGAAACCTTTTCCTTCCAATTTCTAATTCCATGTGGGGGCGCTGTTGTTTCCCCCACAACAGCATTCCAAAAGACCCCTTGATTTAAAGGGTGGTCAGACTTCTCAAGTACTCTTTCCTGACAGGTATACATTTAAACTCTAGGGATGCAAGGAAGCAAAAATTGGCTTAAGTGATCTTCCTTTATAAACCATGGTATATCAGATTTTATCACTACCTTAATTTCTTCATAATGCTGATCAATAATTCCAGCAACACCTTTAGAATTTAGGTTGGACTTTCCTAGTAAACTCCTATAGTTCTTTTAGGTAGCAGACCCCAATTACTGCTCTTAATAATTTCTGATTCACTCACAGCTTTTGGCTTTTCCTCACAACTCTGATCAACTCCAGTACCAATTTTAATTCCTTGAGTACTTAGGTTAAACCCTCCTGATAGAAACTGTATTACTCTTTCAATAAGAGGCTCCTGCTTTTTAGAATCAACAAACTGCTGTGAGGGCTTCTGAGCATTTTCTTGGTTAGTCAAACTTACTACAGCGAAGACAGAGGCTTGGTTTTTGCAAGTTTGGCTTGGTCTGGTCTCCTGTTGTGAGATTGGGGGATACCTGTGATTGCTGCCATTTAAAGATTCTTTTGTTTTGTTAGGCAGAGGCTTTGCCTTTGGAGCTCTGTTGGGCGGGGCTTGGATCAAGCCCCTTACACCATTTTCCCCTGCCTTTGCTAAAGGCAACCTTTTACTGTTGAATTTTGAGCGACTTCAACTCACCCAATGAGTTCCCTTCCTGCAGCAAGGGCCAAGTTCAGGTACTTTTAAACCTGAACTCGGTGGCCCTGGCCCATTCTCTGGTGTAAGAGACACTTGAACTTGCTTTTCTAGATTTGGATAGACACAAGACTTCTCACTACACCAATAATCCTCATTCTCTTCCTGCTGCAAAGGTACTAAAACCATCTTAACTTAAACCTCCAGAAACCACGTCTCCATGGGGATATTCTCCCCATCTCTGTATGCTTTCTTTAAGTTTACAATGACCTCCTTCCAGGTCTCTAAATCAAAAGTTCCTTCCTCAGGGAACCATGGATTGTACCTTTTTATTACTTTTAGAAAACATTGCATCTTTTTCTTCATTACTTTTACACCCTGTCTTTTCAGTAAGTGGATGAGCATAGTACCATATGTTTCCAGTTTACTTTTACCTTGCCCCATTGTCCTCTTTAAAATACTTATTCACTATTTCCACTACTTATCTGCCAATCCTCACACTGGATCCTCACTTCACAAAAATTTCCTGATTCATTCTACATTCCGGTGGGGTCATACAATTGTTACACGAGGAATAATTCTAGAGTTCTTTTCCTACTGCCCCATGTTGGGTGCCACTTGCAGGGGGGAAGCAGGGCCCCCTCAAAATCATCACTCATTCAGTAAACGCAATTGTACCATAGATATAAATATTATAATATAGTCATAGATCCCTTTGACACCTCGTGATCGCACTGGCTGGTGTGCTTCTTCCATGTGGGCTTTGTTGCTTCTGAGCTAGATGGCTGCTTGTTTACCTTCAAGCCTTTAAAACCCCAGGCGCTATATCTTTTGATACCTGGGCACCATCAGCTTTCTTCACCGCATTTGCTTATTCACCTGCTTTGTCTTCAGTGATTGTGTTGGGAAGGTGAGCATCATGGAATGCCAGTTTAATAGAACAAAGTGTTCTTGCATTGAGAGAGTACTTGAGTGGAGGCCCAATTTCTATCTTCTGCCTTAATACTAAACCTATAAATATACACACATAGATATATTTCCCTATCCTCATATATAAGTATATTTACATATGTACATGCTTTTATTTAGACCTCTATAAATGCCCTTTGCCTCCTAGCTCTTTCCTCTACTTCCTTTGACTTTCCTCTTGTCCCATTATCATGCTCAGACTTCATTTGGGTTTCAGTAATACCTCTTGGGTACATTACCCTTGGTCATATCCTACCAGGCCCCCTACACCCTCCTCACCACCGATTTGGATCACTTGTTGTTCCCTTGTCCCTGGGTTTAACACCACTACCTTTCCCCCCACCTGCCTCTCTCCCATGTCCCCCCAAACTGTCGGTCCTGTTGTTTTCTCCTCCAAAGTGTTCATCCAGCCTATTTTATTTAGACAGACCTGCGGAGATAATAACATGCATGAAAACAAGACAGAGCAAAACCAAGCAACAACAACAAACCAATGACAACAAAATATAACAAGAAAGAAAAGCTTATAGTTAGTTCAAGGACTGTTTGTTGACCTTTAGGAGTGCTTTTCAGTTGAGTCTGTTGGGGCACCAAGCCCTGGCCCCAAAGTCTATTTTTGGCATTCCCTGGGGACTTCGTTGCTCTGTTCCCCTTGCTGTTCTGTTGCAAACCCTTAGTGTTTTGCCTCGGTGTAGTGGGATCAGATCGGGCGTAATTCCCACACTGTGTCTCTAGTGTTGTCCCCAGAACTGAGCATGCTCAGACCCAAGACACCTAGGCCCAGGTAGAAGCCAACCTGGCACACCACCTTAGACACCAGTAATATAACAGTAAACTCGTGCGCCTAAACTCAGTCAATACCTCACTCAATACTCTCAACCTCACCTTCCCAGCCAGTGGGGCTGGGAGGGGATAAAAGCAGTCCATAGACCCTTTTCTCTCTCTTTCATTTATGCTCTTGCAAACAAATGTGAAATTCCTCCCACATGCCCTTTAGTGGCCTGCTCTTGGCTCTGCAAGCAGGTTTAGTGCTCCCATTCCAGCATTCCTTCCAAGTGTTTTTCCACGCTCCCCTAAAATGGCCATCTTTAGTTGAAAACTCCTGTGAGGTCCCCATATGGCCTTGTATGCTTTCCAGAAGTAACGTGTACCTTTTGGAGACTGTAATGCCTGAAAATTTCTTTTCCCTCATAAAAACCACTTGTATTTACAAAAGTACTTCAGCCACGTGAATCCTTTCAGCATTTCAATGCAAGAACCAGGGTAAACCACTCCAGAAACAAAACAAATTGACCTAGACATTTATAGGCATTTTAAGTGAAAGTGTTAATGCTGAAATTCCAGGTTATTTCTGTGTTGACACTAATGAATCTTGAAAGATAGGTTATGGACTAGCAAACTCTATTTTGCTTAGAAAACTATGTTAATTAATCATATGAAATAATAGAAATACTTAAGGGTTGATGGCGAGAATGTTTTGAGAAATACTGACAAAGGGAAACATTACAATAAAAGTTATATATTTGTCTTCATGTAAATTTCTTCCTATTTCTTAGTAGGAAATATTGTTCCCCTGTATAATTTTATTCATTCTAATGTTTAAATACTTTAAAAAATTTTAATGAATGGGTAATGCATCATTCTTCAACTGCTCTTACCAAACCTTTATTTGAACTGCAACTGATAAACTAAGTCCTTGGGTGGCACAGACAGTTAAGCAGTACTAACCATAAAGGCTGGCAGTTCAAACACACCCAGAGGTAGCACTGAACAAAGGTCTGGAGAGCTCCTTACTCTTGAACACAACACAACACAACACAACTCCGCCCCCCCCCCCGATAATTTAGAAAACTATTTGAAAAAATGAATGCAAAGTCCTATCTCCTCTCCAGTATATGTGTGCTAAGCAAGTAAGTATAGTATTCTTTTCTATGCTATTGTAAAATACATATTAAAAAGAAACTCACTGTCATCGAGTCAATACTGACTCACAGCGACCCCCCATGGGTTCCCCAAACTGTAACTGTTTCTACTGTAAGAGTAGAAAGCCCAGTCCTTCTCCCTCAGCACTGTGAGGCCACAGCCCAGTCCATAACCACTACATCATAAGGACTCCATGAAATATAAACCTATACATAAATGATCATTGTAAACACTGCACAAGATCCATGAAGAGTGTGATTTGAGTAATGCAGAAAGGGCTTCTCAGAAGAAATCAACGTTTCTCAGATCCGTAGGAATTCTTAATGATATCTTTTTTCTTATGAAAGGTAAAAAAAATTTATATTTATCTGTCACCAAATCAAAACCAACCACTTAAAGAGCCCTTATAATTTAGCAACCCTATAGGACAGGGTAGAACTGACCTTGTGGGTTTCTGAGACTGTAAATCTTTTTTTAATTTTATTTTATATTTATTTATTTATTTATTTTTTTGAGACTGTAAATCTTAACCTGAGTAGAAAGCCTCGTCTTTCTCCCTTGGAAAGACAGTTGGCTTTCAACTGGTGGTTTCCAACTGTTAACCTTTGTGTTAGCAGCCCAACTATGCCACCAAGGGAAAATAATCAGTGTATTTTGCTAAGTTACAAATATTGGGGGGGGAGGGTACCCCTCTAAAACAGATTTTTTTTCAAAGCTGTGTCTTTAATTTTTAAAAATTTTTTTTTACAAAACAACCTTAGCACCTTTAAAGTACTCTCTATTACACTCAATGCATTTTCCAAATCTGCAATTCCATTCTTGGAAACATTTTTCAAACTCATCTGTTTGGATAGGTGACAGCATCTCTATCTTTTTTTCTTCACCTCTTCTATGTCATCAAATGGCTGTCCCTTCAAGTCTCTCTGCATTCATAGAAACAAAAAGAAGTCATACAGAGTGAGGTCAGGTGAGTCAAATGCATGGGGCAAGAGAGGCATGCTGTTTTTTGCCAAAACCTGGGGCACTGAGATGGCTGTGTGAGCACGTGCATTGTCATGATGGCAAAACCATTCCTCCGTCTGCAACAAATCAGGCCTTTTTGTCACACGCCCCATGTATAATCAATGACCCTGGAAAAAAGTCTGGGTCACTTTGGAGCTGTTATTTCAAAGCATGGCATGTTGCCACTCTATGCTATTTTTCCTGGTCAATCAGAACCTGAGGCACAAATTTCACAGCGACCCTTTTCATTGCCAAATCTTCCAGTAAAATTCGCTGAACATCGTTCCAAGATAGTCCAGATAACTTCACCATCTCTACAGTGGTGCATCATGTCCTTGGTCTCTGAGCACAACTGCACAAATTTTGCTGACATTTTCTTCCATTCAGGAAATTGATGGATGTCCAGGATGATGTTTGTCATCAATTGATATTTCACCATTTTTGAAATGAGAAAGCCACTGGTACACTTGAGTTTTTCCCATAGCACCATCCTTGTAAGCTGTGTTCAACATCACAACACTTTCTGTGGCACTTTTCCACCGAGCAGGGAACAAAATTTCACAGCATCATGCTGTCCTCTTAAACCGGCCATTACAAGAAATGAGGTTCAAGAGACACTGCTTTTATGAAAAATTCACTGTGACAGAGAGGACCAACCCAGGAAATGGCACTGGGTGCACTAACTCAGAGGGAATTTCTTGATGCTTGCCTATGAAAGCTCTGCCCAGCAGATTTCTCCCTTGCACAGATTGAATAAGTATAGTGAGATGATACAACCCTGTCATACACCTTTCCTGAATTTTAAACCATTCAGTTTTCCCTTGTTCCATTCCCACAACTGCCTCTTGATCCGTGTACAATTTCCACCTGAGCACAGTGAAGTGTTCAGGAATTCCCACTCTTCTCAAGGTCATCCAAGTTTATTATGATCCAAACAGTCAAATATCATAGCATAGTTAATAAAACACACATAAACATCTTTCTGATATTCTCTGCTTTCAGCTATGATTCATCTGACAACAATGATATCCCTTGTCCATGTGCTCTTCTGAACTGGTCTGAACTTCTGTCAATGGGCTGTTGTAACGATTGTTGAATGACCTTAAGTGAAAGTTTACTTAAGTTTTTGGAATAATTTTTCAATTTCTTCATCACTAGCTTTTGTTGTTGTTGTTGTTATTTTTTCCCTAATTGTTTTATTAGGAGCTCATACAACTCTTATCACAATCCATACATACATCAATTGTGTAAAGCGCATTTGTACATTCATTGCCCTCATCATTCTCAAAACATTTCCT
>NW_022103945.1:609274-619744 GCF_000313985.2 Echinops telfairi
GAGCTGCCTTATGCCCCCAGGTATACAGGCAGGAATTCCCTGGTGAGTGGTTGGGCGGAATATCCCCTGGAGGGGAAGCAGGGCTTTCCCTAGCCTTGGGCTAGCTACGCAGGGTCCGGCTAGCTACACAGGGTGGAGCTAAGCTAGCTGGGTGTGGTACAGGTGTAAGTACCCTAGGCTACTGGGAGTGATCTGGAGGTCAGCAGCAGAGTGTGAGAGAACAGGAAAGAGACAGAGGGGAAAGAAAAAAAATTAAGAAGTAAGACCGTTTAGACTGTGCGGGGGGGAGCGGGGAGGAATATAGGGGAGAGAGGGAAAGAAAAGTAACTGTGTAGCTGAGTCCCACTCCCCATCAGTGGAGACGTGAGAGTTTAGTCCCTACCCTGAGGCAGTGTCGGCAAGCCGCAGTTGCTGTACTTGAGCTGAGAAAAAGCCCCTGAGCATCCCTCAAAGACCGTGGCAAGGGCGGGGGCGGGCGGACAGAGGGCAGAGATGTAAACAGAAGCAACACTGTAGCTGGACCCCGATCTATCGCAGATCCCTATCTGTGGAGTTGCGAGGGTTTAGCCCCTGCCCCGAGGCGGCGGTAGCAAGTTGTGGCTGTGCCAAGAAAAAGCCCCTGCGCAGGCCTCCCAGACTGTGGGAGAACCGAGAGAAGAGATGTAAACAATAGCTACAAAGTAGCTGAAACCCGATCTCTGCCCATGGAGCTGCAAGGGTCCAGTCCCTGCCATGAGGCTGGCAGGGATAAACTGTGGCTGTGTGGAACCCAAATCCTCCTATGGGCTCCAAATGGTCCCTGCTCCTGCAGACAGTCACAGGGCCAAGGTCAAGCCCCTGCCGGCTTCCACAGAGGTAAGCCAAAAGCCCCGAGCCCCTCAAAATCCTGTGGGTCTGTGCCTACTTATCTTTATGATGCTCCTCCTGCATTCTAGTTGTGTTAAAGTTCCCTCTAAGCAACTCTCCTGGGCTGGATTCTGCAGAGTACCTCTGGTATGTGTCTACATCACTAGCTTTTTTGGCTGCTACAAACGTTGGAATAGTTGTTGTATTGACTGGATTTCCTTGAAGGCAGATAGCCATAATCCTATCACAGCAGCATTGTATTTCTTGATGGATTTTGTAATGTTCTTTTTGACAATGAATGCCACCCTATTCCTTTGAGTGTACTATTTCCATCATAGTAAATCATATGATTTTTGGATTCAAAATGGTCAATACCAGCCCATTTCAGCTCACTAGTGCCTAGTATATCAGTCTTTATGTGTTCCATTTCATTTTTTACAACTTCCAATTGTGAGGGACTGAGAAACAATTTAGGAGCCTTGGTAGTGCCATGGATAAACTTAACAGCTGCTAATCAGTAGGTTAGTGGTTTGAACACACCAGCTACTCCACAGGAGAAAGTATGCCAGTCTGCCTCCATCAAGGTTTACAGTCTTGGAAACTCAAAGGGCCATTCTACTCCATCCTATAGAGTCACTATGTGTCATTATCCACTTGATGACAGTTTATATTTGGTTTTGGAGAAACAGTATGTAGCTACACATTTGAAACCGATAGTAACACATTTAAAAATAAACCTAAAGTAACATGATAATAAGGCACCTTGCTTTTTATAAGTGAGAAAGTTTTTCTTTCTTAAATAATCAGTATAATAAAGTCAGTGTAAGAAAGCACAGAAAATTATTCTGGCAAAGCACAGAATCTTTTCTCTCTAGGTTCTAGGAAGATTACACAAAATAACCCTAAGTTTTGTTGGTGAAGGAAATACACAGTAAACTAAGGAAGCAAACTCATCAAAAAGGTGAGAACGTAAGGGACAGGGAAATGGGATGAATGGAAACTGAACATCCAAAATGGCAATGATGAGAAGGCTCGCATATTGTGAAGGAGGTAGCCATTGTCACGGAAAATTCTGTGTAGAAGTGCTGAGTAAGAAGCTAAACCATAATATAAAACTTCACTAAAAACACCATGAGAAGTATGGTTTTTTTTTGAAATGAGGCCAGGCCTATTCCTAACATCTGCTCTTTTGATACTACCAACAGACCACACTTAGAAGTAAAGGTTTACTTATTTGTTCTCCACTGGAATTCCTTCTCATTACCAAATATGAATATTTTATTGAAGATGGTGAGAGAATGAGCCCAAGGTTTAGATCCTTGATAAGTTTGCTCTGGTTAATCTGGGTGTAGTGTGAAATTGACTAGTCCATCAGTTTTCAGAGAACAAAAAATATATCCTCGTTTAATAATTCTGCTATGATTCAGAAGCAATATCAGATCATCATTATAAACCTTAACAACAGTATTGCAGAAGTGTAGAAATAGTAGTTAAGACAATGTTCAGGATGTTATATATGGTATATTAATTATTTTAATTTCCATTTTATGAGGGATATCCCCACACACACACACACACAAATGGGAGGGAAAAAACTGCTGGGTGGAACTTTCATAGTACACTTTTTTTTCAGAAGAAAAATCTTAGCAAAAACTTCTTAAGTAAAATTTTATTTAAAATCATTCAACACCAGTTACAATAGCACATTGACAGGGAACTGCCAGGAATTCAGGCCGATTCAGAAGAGCACATGGACAAGGGCTATCATTGCTGTTGTCAGATGGATCATGGCTGGACGCAGAGAATATCAGAAAGATGTTTATGTGTGTTTTATTAACGATGCTAAGAAATTTGACTGTGTGGATCATAATAAGCTATGGATGACCTTGACAAGAATGGGAATTCCTGAACAATTCACTGTGTTCATGTAGAACTTGTACATGGATCAAGAGGCAGTTGTGGGACTGGAACAAGGGAAAACTGAATGGTTTAAAAATCAGGAAAGGTGTATGACAGGGTTGTTTCATCTCAGTATATGTATTCAATCTGTATCTGAGAAGCTGATTATACGAAGATTGTGTCATCAGGATTGGAGGAAGGCTTATTAACAATCTGTGATATGTAGATGACACAATATTGTTTGCTGAAAGCAAGGAGGACTTGAAGCACTTGTTAATAAAACCAAGGATTAGAGCCATCTCTATGTTTTCCACCTCAATGAAAAGAAGACCAAAATCTCATAAGTGGGCCAATAGGTAACATCATGACAAATGGGGAAAAGGTTGAAGTTGTGAAGGATTTTATTTTGCTTGGGTCCACAATCAATGCTTGTGGAAGCAGCATTTAAGAGATAAAAACATTAGTTAAATTTGCTACACAAGACCTCTTTAGAGTGTCAAAAGGCAAGGATGTCCCTGTGTGAACTACCGTGCACTTGAACCAAGCCAAAGTATTTTCCATGGCCTCACATGCATGTGAAAGTTGGACAGTAAATAAAGAAGACTGAAGAAGAATCCATGCATTTGAATTGTGGTGCTGAAGACAAAATTTGAAAATACCATGAACTGCTAAAACAACAAACTGATCTGTCTTGGAAGAAGTACAGCCAGAGTGCTTCCTTCGAGGCAAGGATGGTGAGACTTGGTCTTACATACTTCAGACATGTTGTCAAGAGAGACCAGTTCGTGGAGAAGGCTATTATTTGGGTAAAGTGAAGGAGCAGCGAAAGAGGGGAAGCCCCTCAAGGAGATGGATTGACACCAGGGCAATAACAACAATGGGAACAATTGTGAGGATAGCAAAGGACTAAACAGTGTTTCATTCTGTTGTGTCATAACTAATTTGATGGCATCTACCAACAACATGCATTGGACTGCTAACAGCAAGGTCAGGAGTGGGAAACCACCAGTCACTCTGTGGAAGAATGATGAGGCTTTCTAGATTTTGTGAACATTGATTGTCGTGGAAACCCACAGAGACAGTTTATCCCGTCTATCCCTATGGATCAGAATGGACTTGATGTCAGTGAGTTTGGACTTGAGTTTATGGTTCAGAAACTAGCACGTGATTTAGACCATGTCAGTATAAAGGATTGGATGATGATCCCCCAAATATCCATCCACTTCTTTGTCCCTGGAACTTGTGGATATTGCCTTCTATGATAAAAGAATGAGTGCTTTCTTATGTGTCAAAAAAGAAAGTATTTTGAGAGGAGGAATCTATCTGGAATTTTTCAGGTGGGCCGTTCAGCCAGGGGTAAGTGGGCCTTATAAAAGAATGCTGAAGAGTGGTGTTTTAAAGACACACAGAGAAGGTGCTTGCACATGGAAAAACACTCTTGACCCTGCTCAACCAGGCAGCTAGATTGGGAGGGAACATTTGGTAGTTAGGAAGGACATTGGGAGGGGGTAAGGAGAGGACACCTTCAGATGAGTCAGGGTCTGTCAGGATTTACTGTCTTGCTTATCTAGCAGACAGGTTATCGGGAGGGATTAGGGAGACATCAACTGAGTGGGTCAAAGTCTGGCAGAAGGTCTGGAGGGGCTTATCTGCCAAGAGTATTTGTCGATGAGTCAGAGTCTAGGAGGTTATTGGGAGGGACTATGGATAGCAAGGTTGAGATCATACAAGATGGCAATTTTAACAAAATGGAGTTCTTCAAGCTAAACTGGGTTACTACATATACCTTCCACTGTCCAGTGGAGCCCTGGTGGTGTAGTGGTTGCATGTTGGGCTGTGATCCACAAGATCTGAATGAAGTTCAAAATCACCAGTCACTCCCTGGGAGTAAGATGGGGCCTTTTGCCCTCGTTAAACTCACAGGAGCAGTTCTACCCTTCCTATAGGATCACCAAGAGTCAGAATGGACTAATGGACTCGATGGTAGTGAGACATTCTAGTATACACACTTTCCTAGAATTACAATGCCCTGGTGGTGCAATGGGTTAAGCACTTGAGGGGTAGCAACCCAAAAGGTCATAACCCGGCAAAAAGAATAACCCAGCTGCTCTTCAGGAGAAAGATGAGGCATTCTGTTTTTGTAAAGATTTACCGCCTTGGAAACCCTATGGGAAATTCTATATTACCTTTTTGGGTCTCTAGGAGACAGACAATGGGTTTGGCTTGGGGGTTTGTTGGTGCAATGGTTAAACTCTTGGCTGCTAACCAAAAGGTCAGAGTTTGAACTCTCCCAACAGCTCTACTTGAGGAAGACTTAAAAATCTACTCGCCTAAAGATTATAGTCTAGAGCAGGGCTCAGCAAACTTTTGAGATGAAAGAACCAATCCTGTCCCTCACAATAACTCTAAAATCAAGAGCCATAAGTGCATTTTTACAAGCAAATGAAATCATCATTATCTGAATAACAGTTTTATTTTCATTTTCAATATTACTTCAGAGCCACATGGACATACCAAAAGAGCCGCATAGGGCTGGAGAGCCATAGTTTACCGACCCCTGGTCTACAAGACAATATCACCTGAGGTTTCCATGAGTTGAAAATCGACCTAACAACCACAGGCATATATTTAAGTAAACTTTATAAACACTATGTATTACTACTGCCAGTTTCTGTATCAGTGTTTTGCGATTGCAAAATATATGGAGGGCCCTCTTTAAAGGAAACACATTCCCCATGTATTTGCCTAAATTCTTTTTTTTCCTTTATAACATTAATGAAATGTAAACAAAACTATAAATTCTATGTTAACAAAGCTTTTCTACAAATTTAGCACCAAAGCAAATTTCCAAATTGTGTGCAAAACAATGTTCATTTATAGGCAGTTCTAAAGTATATGGCAACAGGTAGTTATAACTCATTCGGGTGTTTCAGAATATGCCTTAAACACAAAAGAAAAACATAGGTATAGAAAATTCAAAGACTGTGTCCCCAGACACTCACAGCACTCACTTATTATATGTAAATGGACATGTATTTCAGTACAATGTACTGGGGTCATATACCTCAGTTCGTGCTTTGCAGTGCTGAAAGAATTCACGCCCGCAGAAGCCCTTTTCAAGTGACTTTTATGAGGAAAAGGAAAGTTTCAGGGATTCCAGTCTCAAAAAGTACAGAGCATGTAGGAAATCTCCAGAGGCCAAGAGAACAAGCAGGACTTTGGGCCCTGCCTTTATTCCCCCCTGGAATTACCGGAGGGGGCGTGGTTGATGGTAGTGACCAACCTTATTGGCTGAGCTCAGTTGCACCTGTGCGATGTCACCTCACTGCTGTGTAGGTGTTTTCTCATAGGTGTCTGATGGGTGCCTGACTTCCCTGCAACCACTTTATGGTGGCCTGGACAGCGAATTTTCGTTTAAAGTAGGCATTTGGGGATATAACCCCCTTTACCCCTAATTCAGCGACCTGTCAAGTCGACTCTTGTTGGCTTCTTATTAGTAGTTTCTGGTATTATTACCTGAATACCTATATTATTCTGTAGCACTTGGCTTCTGTTTCATTTGGAAATTTTAGTTTCTTCTTTGTGGGGGATGAAGCCATGCCCCTTCACTCTCATAGCTCCAGGCCCCTGAGGATTGAGAAAGCCACCTACTTTCTTGCGATCTAAATGACCAAAGAGTTCTGACATGTTAGCGAGGTTGCTGTAGGGATAGCTGCTCTCAGAGCTTCTTCATGAGGCCACCCAAGGACAAGACGAAGGATGCTGGAAAGTCAGCCAAGAAAGACGAAGACCCAGTCAATCAATCTGGAGGCAAGGCGAAGAAGAAGAGTGGTCTAAAGGCAAAGTCGGCACAAGCTCAATAACTAGGTCTTGCTTGACAAAGCCACATATGACAAGCTCTGTTACAGACGTTCCCTATGATAAGCTTATCACTCCAGCAGTCGTTTCTGTGAGACTGAATATTCACAGTTCCGTGGCCAGGGCCGCCCGCTGGAGCCGCGTAGTAAAGGACATATCAAGCTGGTTTCAAAACACAGAGCTCAAGGAATGGCACCAGGAACACCAAGGGCGGAGACACCCTCCCCCACCACCCCCACAGTGGCCAGTGAAAATGCATGAGTAGGTCCAACTGTACATCTTGAACAAAAAAATGGACTAAATAATAGTAATAAAAACAAGAGACAACCCTACTCAAGTTAAGTAGCCAAGTAAGTGAAGTAAAGTAATATATACATTTTGAAGGAGTGGTTGAAAAGTTGACCCGCACACCATTGACAATTTGTCAGGGTGAGGTACCAGGGTAAGATCCAGGGGGGCTTATTTGTGTGGCAACTCTTCCCTTTCTTCTTACTGCTTTCTTTCCCTTGGAATGCCTTCTATTCTTTCTACCTCCTTTAAATTCTGTGCTTTTCTCAAGGTTCAGAATAATGAACTTATTCATAAGGCTAAACATTTATTGTAAAGAATTGCTGGTTTAAACCCAGGATTGATGACCCTATAAAGACAACAAGTAGAATAAGAGTTTCGGAGGGAGGGGGTACAGTAGTGGTGGTGATGGGGTTAAGACAGCAGTTCTCAACCTGTTGGTCGCGCCCCCTTTGGGGGGGTGTCAAAGGACCCTTTCACAGGGGTCACCTAAGACCATCGGAAAACATATATTTCTGATGGTCTTAGGAACCGAGACAGCACTCCTCTATCCATCTCTAGGCGGGTCTGCCCACATGCAGATACGCCCACAAAAGAGTAGGAAACCTCATCTTTTTCCTGAGGAGTGGCTGGTGATTTCAAATTGCTGAGGTTGCACTTAATGGCCCAACGTATAACTCACTACACCATGAGGTCTCCTCAAATTATAAACATGAACCTATAACTTGTTTTGAAAATAAAGAAGTAATTAAAGTAACTAACAATGCTGTAATTCAATGTGGAAAGATTTTAGATAACAATTTTGTATGAGTACAGTATTAATATAACCTAAGAAATACAACAGAAGCCCTGGATTCTATGTTGCACTGCAAACCACGAGGTCGGCAGTTAGAAGTCACTGGCGGTTCCATCGGAGAAAGATGAGGTGTAACAGGTTACAATAGGAACATACATAGGGGCAGTTCGAGTCTGTCCTATAGGGTGTCTATGAGTGAGAATTGACTCGATGGCAAACTGAGTTTGGCTTTTGGAAGAATATATTTAAGCAATTTGCAACTATAACACATATCCTATGATTGAATTTGATAATAAACATTACGAAGGATTCTGTATGATCTGGTCCTGGAGCAGGTTCTTTGTGGGTAGGAGGTTGACATCATGAGCTACTGCCCTGGGTGACACCGACCCTAGTGGCACCACTGCACAATCTTACAAAATCCACTGTTATTATGTAATTGATTCAGAGCCACTTTGTTGGGCAGAGCAGAACTGCTCGTTAGGAGACTGTATATCTTTGCAGAGGTGGGGAGTGTGCAGCCCTTGGCCATATTTGACCTATGAAATCATCAATGTCCGCTGACATCACATGTCTCACCAAAGAGAAGCATCACATTCCAAACCAAAGCAAACTCAGTGCCATCGGGTTGATGCCAACACATTGCAACCCTACAGGATAGAATAGAACTGCCTGTGTGAGTTTCCAAGACAGCATTTCTTTTTTTTAACAGTTTTATTAGGACTTTGTCCACATGTCATACAATTCAATAATTCAGTCATATCAAGAAGAGTTGTACAATTGTCATCATATTCAATTCTAGACATTTTCTTCTTCCCTGTAGTCATTGTTATCCATGTAATTATTTTTCCCTAATTGTGGCAAAAATATACACAAAAGTACATTCCCCAATTCCACAACTTCTACTTGTGTAAATCAGTGCCATTGAAAACTATAATTCGTTTTATTTAAAATCATTTTATCAGGGGCTCATACAACTCTTATCACAATCCATACATACATCTATTGTATCAAGCACGTTTGTACATTTGTTACCATCATAATTTTCAAAACACTTTCTACTTGAGCCCTTGGTATCAGCTTCTCATTTCCCCCCTCCCTCCCTTACCCTTGATAATTGATAAATTATTACTATTTTTCATGTCTTACACTGACCCATGTTTCCCTTCATCCACTTTTTTGTTGTTTGTCCCCCTGGGAGGGGGTTATATGTAGATCATTGTGATCAGTTCCCCCTTCCTCCCCGCACCTTCCCTTTACCCACCTGGTTTTGCTACTTGAAAACTGCAATTCTTTACAGTAGAAAGCCTAGTCTGTCTCCCGCAGAGTAGCTGGTGGTTTTGAAAGGCGGACCCTATAGTTAGTACCCCAACGCTATTAATTAAATGTTTGGTAAATCCAAAAACCAAGTTCACTGCCATTGAGTTGATGCCTACTCATCACAACACTATAGGACAGAGTAGAGCTGCCCCTGTGAGTTTGTGAGAGTGCAAATCTTTAAGGGAGTAGAACTGCTGACCTTGCATATCGCAGCCCAGCGGGGAAACCATTAAGCCACCAGAGATTACTCAAATGGCTTTTGGCATAACAAAACGTTTCCTTCTCTTACTATAGGGAATGCGTTTAGCGGCCCAGTATGTAACCCACTGTGTCATCAGGGCTCCTTACAATATATGTCCTTTCCCCGCATAGTAGCTCATTGCACAGTATTGGGCAGCCACACCACAGTCACCCAGGAAATACTTGTTGAATGGACACAGGGGGATCAAGTATGCTGGGAGCCAGGGCATCAGAATTGTTTCTCCCGCATCCGCAGTGTGACCTTGGCTACGTTACTTTTCTCCTGGCTTCGGGTTTCGGTTTAGTAATTAAGCGCGGGTGGAACGGCGGAGCAGGAGGTTAGCCAGAATCGACGGGCCTTTCCAGCGCCCAGAATCTCAGCTTTGAGGCGTGGAAGGCGGGGAAGGGCGGGGAGGCCGGCTCAGGGCCGAGGCGGGCCGCGGACGAGTGGAGTGGAAGGTTCAGTTCCTCCTCCGCTCCGGCAGGGGGCACGGGGTGCGGCTTCCCGCTGCCCTTCCGCTCCCGGCGGGCACCGGCTGGACTGCAGCCTCCGTGAGCTGCGAGCGCAGTGGGTGGGGCGGGGCGGGCCGGGCCGGGCCAGATGGCGGTGTCGCTGCGCGGACTGGGCTGGGCCAGAACTGTCGGAGACGGCGCGGTGGCGGTGGCGATGGCAGTGGCGGTGACAGTGGCGGTCTAGGCAGCTGCTGAGGCCACTGGGGCGCCCACTGGGGAGCCGGCAGGTCGTGGTGACCTGGAGCAGTGTCCTCGTTTGGCCCGCACTCTGGGCAGCGGCGGGCAGCCTGCCGGTGAGCTGAGGCGGGCACACCCCGGCGGCGGCGGACAGGTTAGAGTGGGGGCAGGGACCAGCGCGGGTGCCTCTCCAAGCCACAGAGCAATCCCGGGCCAGGCTCTCTCCAACCATGTCCGACGAGGCGTCGGCCACCGCTCCGTACGAGAAGTTCCTCACCCCCGAGGAGCCCTTCCCACTCCTGGGACCCCCTCGCGGGGTGGGCACCTGCCTGAGCGAGGAGCCCGGCTGCCTGGACATCAGTGACTTCGGCTGCCAGCTGTCCTCCTGCCATCGCACCGACCCACTCCACCGCTTCCACACCAACAGGTACCGGCCGCTGCCTAGGGCAGGGATGGATTTCCCACAGCCCGGCTTCCAGCCAGAGAACTCCGGGACCTCCCAGATCCTGGTCACCGGCGTCCATTACCCCCCC
>NW_022103945.1:619844-636268 GCF_000313985.2 Echinops telfairi
CCGTCGCTCCTTCCCGGGCTCCTTCCCTGTCCCTGGTCTGCTCCCCACCCCCCTCCCGCCTGTGTTCACCCATGCCCTCCGATTTTCCTTTCAACCGGCATTTTACCTTGGCGCTTTTCTCTATTCATCTTTTTGGCTATAGTGATTCTTCCGTTCGCTGCTTCCTCGCCTCACCCCTGCCGCCATGGGTACCCTGCAAGACCCAAACCCCCAACCCTGGAGTTTTAGATGCTGTCCTGTTTCCATTCAGTCCCTAAATTTTAACCCCTTCTGTTTCCAGTACCCTAGCTAGTAGATTTCGTACAGATCAAAAATCCAGCCGGGGATCGTTTGAAAGGTGACTTTGAAATTTAGGACTTCTAATTTTCCCCAATCCACATCTGTATTTTCTCCCTCACCTACCCAACCCCGTGTTTTATTTCTTTATTTTTTTAGTGCATCTCTAGGAAACCAGATGATTTACACACACACCCCTTTCTTTTCTCCTTTATGAACTTGGCGCTTCAAATCCTACCAAAATGGATAACCTTCATTCGATCTGGATGTTTCCTGTAGCATACCCCTTGCATTGCTGCCCCAGTGGTGGAAAGGTGGAGGTGGGGGGGTGATGGAGTGAGGCTAGGATGGACTTAGGATGCAAGGGGGCTTCAGAAAGGTTCATGAAGAAATCATATGAAAAGAGAATGGAAAATTTCCACCTAATTTTTGAAGCCGCTTGGTACAAATTTGTTCAGAGGTGCAGCTCTTGCTGACTGGTGTTAATGGCAGATAAAGCATCCTGGAGAATTCGCTCATGCCAGCCTTGAGGTGTTAGTACGAAGGGTTGTAGAGGATTTTAAGCTGTTTTAGATGCAACCCTTACCTAGGTGGAGATTTGAGATATGGACACAAAAGACAGGGGTGGAGTGTGGGGTTGAGAAAAGATGGAAAAATCCTGGTGGGTAGAGGACAAGGGCAGGAGGTCAATTCTGGAGAATCTTGGTGGTCAATTATCTTTTCTTGTTCTGATTTCTGATCCACATTTTTGCTGTGAGCTCTTTGAAGGCTTTAGCTCCTACCCAGGTACAAGAGAATATAAAACATGATCCTCACTTAAAGGGAAGTTGTAGTCTATGGAAAGCATGGCCTTATAGTTAAATAATCACATGGAGCATAAGTGTTAAGATGTTTCTAATGGACATGGTTGTACTGTTCCTAATTCTCCTGGTAAAAACGAGGAAACAGACCTGGAGGAAAAAGCCTGAGTTGAAGGTCGTACAACTTAGTCAGGCAAAGCCAAGCCATTGGAGTCCCTGATAAAACTTTAAACTGATATTAGAAATGGTCCTTATCATTTTGCAGACCAACTCACAAAAGCCTATTTATATTTAACCCTTCACATAGCTGAAGTACAGGGCCCTAGTGGCACAGTGGTTATGCATTGGGCTGTTATCCATAAGGTCAGCAGTTTTTGAAACCTGCAGCAGTGCTGAGGGAAAAGGATGGGGCTTTCTACTAGCATTAACAGTTCATCTCAGAAACTCAACAGGGGCAGTTCGCCCCTGTCCTGCAGGGTTGCTATGAGTTGTCATCAACTGGATTGGCAGTGAGTTCAGTTTTTTTTTTCGTTATAGATGAAATACTCATGTGCTCAAGTGTGCTCTGGATGTTTTGCATGCTAAAATTATGTAGAAGCCTACTTTTGTACGTATTTGGTCTTTGGCGCATTGCAGCAGAGCCAACCGCACAATGAAGGAGGAAAAGCACAATGATTTCAAAATCCACCTTCCTCAGATGATGGCACCAGAGAGTATGGACAGAGGGAAGGACTGACCAAGCCAGTGTAGGTGATTGAGTGGGTAGTATATTTCTTCGAGATTGTTCTGTTTCTCTTCCCCATTCCTTCTTTGTGTTTAGCCAGGCTTCTTTCTTAGGAATCACAGTCAGGTCAAGGATATATTCCAAAATGGGATAGTGAGGTGAGGCACAGGGATGTAGGTGGTTCCTGTGAAGTACCTGTTTTTCCATTTGAAGCATTGTATTTTCCTAGTTGCTATCTGCTGCTTGGTCTTTTAAAGGTTCTTTCCTACACTGTTTTGTTTTTTTAACTACCCTACATTTTCCAAGGCTTGGAATAGCAGTCGGGAGTCTCCTGTACCCTTTGCGGCAGAGATCAAGGGAATAATTGTCGCAGATATTCCTGTCGTAGACTAGCTTGCCTTTTTATTCCTGTTTGGCGTGTTCTCCCTTCCTAACTGTCTTCATGATGGCATTGCAGAGGACTATATACTTCTGGGCATTTTCTTTCCAGGGAGAAGCAAACGGCTAAAACATCTACATAGGCAAAAGTAAGTTTAGGGAGTTGGGTCTTTTTGTTTTTAATTTTAAGATTGTCCATACTGTGCACCCCCTCCCCCTTCATGTCATTCACCAATTGAAGCAGCCTTCTAAAAATCAGATCTCAGTAGCCGAGATCTACTGCTTTCGCTTCAGTTACTGAAAACAAATTTCATGGAAAGTGGAGAAGTTTGTCAGTGGGTAGATATTTGCTTTACCAGCTTGATTTACCCATTTGCTTTCCTTTATCTTTTGCACCCTGCTTGATAGCTGATGAGAAGACTTTTGGAGGCTGTTCAAACAGTGCCTTCTGATGATGTCCACAGTTTTGTGTTTGCTCATGCTCATTCTCCTGAATCTGGGCCACATTGACAATCTCTAGTAACAGAAAGAGTCAACGCACTAATACTTATGGCCTAAGTGCCTTGTGAAAGGTTGGGTAGGAGAAAGGGAAGTATTTAAAAAAAAAAAGAAAAGCAGGTAGTAGCTAGGGGAGAAATGCTTGCGTTGGGCAGAAACAGAGGATTGACAGTTTAATGCAGGCAGTGTTCAGATTAGAGACATTGGTGACTTCGGTTGGATGGTTACTAGTCTAGGTTCAGTGGACAATCAAATTACATGGACACAGCCAGTTTCCTAAGAATTCACACTGCCCTAGGAGTGTCTTTTAGAATCTTAGGGCAGAGTTAGAATTGTCCAGAATGGTGAGAAAGTGAAAATAAAGAGACACAAAGAAATTTCAATAGGCTGGTAAACAGATGTTTAGAAAGCATGAGAAATACAGCACATTTTGAACTTGTTTTTGCTGGTTTGGGAGACAGGATTGTTCTGATGCAACGTTCTCTCTCAGCAATTCCCCACTGCTCTGTTTTTTGTACATCAACCATGTTAATCACCAACCTGCCCTGCTAACCACCATAAACAGACAAACAAACAAACAAAACAAAACCATTGAGCACATTTTAAAAAGTGCGTAATTATGGTAGGCTCAAGGTAAAATGACCAGGAGTTGGGGTCAAGGTCAGCCTGCTGCTCTTGGGGAGAAAGATGAGGCTTTCTACTCCTGTAAAGTGTTCCAGTCTTGGAAACCCACAGGAGCAGTTCTACTCTGTTTCATTAGATCACTATGAATCAGAGTGGATTTTGGGTATAATCAACTGATGAGATGAAGCAGGTTAATGCTGTCAGATGTGTTCTTCTCATCGCCTTTCAGGAGTGCTTCAGTACCTTGACATTAAACAATTGTGAAAAGTGTAGAGGAGGACAGTGTCTTTACTTTTTATACTCCCTATTTGGCAAGATATGAAATGTACTATTCTGTGAATCAATTACTCAGTGATGTGATTTGAGATCCCCATTTTCAATTACCATTAACTTAAAAAAAAAAAACCCAAGACTATCATGTGTCTTTTATAACCCTGTGACCCCCAATTTTCTTATCTAGATTTAGAAATCAAAGGTGTATAATGGTTGTAGATGGAAGAATCCCCTTCCTTGAAGAAAGGGTCGTTAACAAAGGCAGGAGGAATTGGGGGACTTTTTGAGAATGGAATCAATCTTTGGAGAAATATTCAGGTTAGAAATGTAGATTTGGGCATAAACCTCCACTCCTATCATGCTACTGGAAGCAGTATAGGGAATTAATCCTTAAAATAATGGTTCTGCCTTTCTGATACTAATAAGCTGCTGAAGTAATAACTTCCTGAAGAAAGCTTGGTATTTATCTATTATTTAATTGTTACTTATCCTTCATTAAATCCAGTTTTTCTCAATTTAGCCATTTAAAAAATTCCCCTCTTATTTTGTATAATTAGTTACTTTGTACAGAGTACTTACTGTATTTTGTACTCATTACTCTTCATACAAAATGTGGGCTGCCTTAAAATATTGATGTCACCTTTTCCTTGCTGTGGGTGCAATGATGATGAGCAGACCACAAGTTTGGTGGTTCAAACCCACCAGACGCCCCTTAGGAGAGATGAAGAGATGAGCCTGCCTGCTCCTTCAAAGATTTACAGTCCCTGGAACATGCTTCACCTATACTTCTACCCATTCCCAAACTGCCTTCCTTATTCTTTGAGCCAAACCCCAGATCTGTTTCTTTTTTTTTTTTTCTTAATCATTTTATTAGGGGCTCATACAACTCTTATCACAATCCATACATACATCAATTGTGTAAAGCGCATTTGTACATTCATTGCCCTCATCATTCTCAAAACATTTCCTCTCCACGTAAGCCCCTGGCATTAGGTCCTCATTTTTCCCCTCCCTCCCTGCTCCCCCTCCCTCATGAGCCCTTGATAATTTATAAATTGTTATTTTGTCATATCTTGCCCTGTCCAACGTCTCCCTTCACCCACTTTTCTGTTGTCTGTCCCCCAGGGAGGAGGCCACATATAGTTCCTTGTAATCGGTTCCCTCTTTCCAACCCATTCTCCCTCTACCCTCCCAGTATCACCACTCACACAACTGGTCCTATAGGGATCATCTGCCCTGGATTCCCTGGATTTCCAGTTCCTATCTGTACCAGTGTACATCCTCTGGTCTAGCCAGACTTGCAAGGTGGAATTCATATCATGATAGTGGGGGCGGGGAGGAAACATTTTGGAACTAGAGGAAAGTTGTATTTTTCATCGTTGCTACATTGCCCCCTGACTAGCTTGTCTCCTCCCCGAGACCCCTCTGCAAGGGGGTCTCCAGTGGCCTGCTAATGGGCTTTGGGTCTCCACTCCGCACTCCCCCCATCATTCACTGTGGTAAGATTTTTTTTTCTGATGATGCCTTATACCTGATCCCTTCGACACCTTGTGATCGCATAGGCTGGTGTGCTTCTTCCATGTGGGCTTTGTTGCTTCTGAGCTTGATGGCCGCTTGATTACCTTCAAGCCTTTAAGACCCCAGACACTATACTTTTTGATAGCCGGGCACCATCAGCTTTCTTCACCACATTTGCTTATTCACTCACTTTGTCTTCAGCGGTTGTGTCGGGAAGGTGAGCATCATAGAATGCCAATTTAATAGAACAAAGTATTCTTGCGTTGAGGGAGTACTTGAGTGGAGGCCCAATGTCCTTCTCCTACCTTAATACTAAACCTATACAGATCTGTTTCGTGTGTGTGTGTGTGTGTGTGTGTGTGTGTGTGTGTTTATGTCCTTAAAAGATAAGGACTCTTTAAAAATAATCACAACATATCTTGGTCATATCTAAATATATAGTGCTGTTTCCCATTAATCTCTTAAAATTGTATAGTTCCTCTTGTGATTTCTTTTCTGTTGTGTTTTGCCAGGTGGAACTTAACGTCTTGTGGAACAAGTGTTGCCAGTTCAGAATGCAGTGAGGAGCTGTTTTCATCCGTGTCTGTTGGAGACCAAGATGACTGCTATTCCTTGTTAGATGATCAAGACTTCACTTCTTTTGATTTATTTCCTGAAGGGAGTGTCTGCAGTGATGTCTCTTCTTCTATCAGCACTTACTGGGACTGGTCAGATAGTGAGTTTGAATGGCAGGTATATATATATATATATATAAATGGTTTTTTTCTTTATTGGCATCACTGCCACATAAATAGAAGTATGTATTTGCATTTTAACGTGTTCATCCCCAACTGAAAGCACATTTCTCCAGTGTTTATCCATTCCTGGCGATTTTTTGGCAACATGTTTGAAGGTTAAGAATTATAAGATGTAATGTGGATCCTTGATTATTGTTAATGTACCTTTTAGGTTTCCCATATTACTGATGTCTTTTTGTAGCTTGTCGGGTAATTTAATACTTGGATAATATTATCATCAGTATATATATCATCAGGCTTCTCATTGCAGGAAGCCAAGCAAATTTACTCTTCTGCATTTGTGTCCTCATACGCACAATGTACTCGAATCAGAGTCACAATATCGAAGAACAGAAACCAGGATGACCATAAATACATATTTTTTATTGCTCTTTGAAATAACGGTATAATTTTTCATTCTGTGTTCTCTTTGTACAGAGAGATGTTTTCCTTCTATTAGTACCCATAGTCCTGTGAAATGGCTTTGAGTTTGAAAATGGCAGATTGTTTGAAAATGCCGATTCATAATGGCTGTAATGTTCCAGAAAAATGTAGATTCAGCATGCATTTTCAGAACGAAAAAGACAGTAACATTTAAAGAAACTTTTCTAACACAAAAAAAATATCTTCCTTAATAGACATATGAGTGCCTACCTATTATGGTCAAAAGCCGTATAAATAGTCCAGGTTGTTTTATTTAAGACATTTTTATTATAAAATCCAAATAGCTCAGAATGACATAAAATTGAAAAGAATAGTCTCCACGTTCCCCTTTGCTGGGGTTATAATGTTGAATGCTTGTACACATAGAAGCCCATTTGCATATCGTTGGTTGGGATCATACTTCAGCCACGGTTCAACCCTTGGTGTTTTTCAACTTATATAGCTCATTCTTTTTGATTGCTGCATCGTAATTTATTTCATCATTCCCCTAGTAACAGATATTTAGATGGGTCTCAGGGTTTTCCTTTGTTTTCTATTGTAATGTTGCACCGAAAATTAAGAGAAGTTTTAAAAGAAGTGAAAAATAATCTAGAACCCCCTCGGTTTTTGTAGTTTGTATTCCTTCAATTGTGCTTGTGCTATAAGTCATCAAAAATCTGATTACAGCAGCCAAACAATAATATTTATAAGGCCTTGTATGCCTGACCTCTTTCTAATAGCATAATATTTTTAAGATTTACCCATATTGTAGATATCAGTACTTCATTTATTTTTATGGCAAAATAATATTCTGTTAGCATATGCTATATTTTAATTCTTCCATTCACGAGCTTATGGACATCTGGGTTGTTTTTATACTGTGGCTATTCTGAACAATGTTCCTATGAATATTCAAGTCCAAGTTTTTATGTGAACATACTTTGCTTTCTGTTGATTGCACCTAGGGGTGGAATTGTTAGGTCATGTGGTAGCACTAAAAAACTAGTTGCTGTAGACTGGATTCTGACTCATGGCGACCCCTTGTGTGAATCCCTAGGTGGTATAGTTTAGTGCACTTAGATGCATATCCAAAGGTTGGAGGTTCTGGTCTACCCTGATAAACCCCAGAAGAAACCCAGATGATCTCCTTCTAAAAAAATCAGCCACTGAAAATCATTATGGAGTACAGTTCTCTATTCTGACTTATGGGGTCACTGTGAGTCATAATCAACTTGAAGGCAATTGGTTTCTATGGTAGGTCTGTTTCACTTTGTGAAGAAATGCCTCATTTTTTCAAAGTGGACACCATTTTATTTTCCCACCAGCCTTGTATGAAGGTTCCAAATTCTTCACATCATTGTCAACACTTGTCATAATCTGGTTTTTATTATAGCTATCTTCTGCGGTATGAAGTGGATTTGAATTATGTTTCCCTAATGACCTATGATATTGAGCATCTTTTAATGTAATACCCGGCCATTTGCTTAACTTCTGTGGAGAAATAGTTATTCAAATCCTTTACCTATTTTTAATTGGGTTATTTATCTTTATTGTTGACTTGTAAGGGCTAATTATATATTCTGGCTACTAGATTCTTAATCAGATAATTGATTTGCTAATATTTTATCCCATTCTGTGGTTTGTCTTCACCTTTTTCTTTCTCATGGTTTTATTGGCATATATTTCATATCATACAATTTAATCTTCAATCATGTTAAGATTTGTGCAGTCATCACCACAATCAGGTTCAAAACATTTTTTTCTTGTATACATTGTTGTTAGCTCCTCATTTCCCTCCCATCTTTCCTTACCATGCCCCTGGGAAATTATCAGTCCAGTTACTGTCTCTAGTGATCTACCTATCCGGGATTTCATATGCAGAAAAATCATATAAAACACAAACAGGAAGCAAGCAAACAAACAAAATAAAACCACCAATGACTTGACAATACATAGAAAAACTTCAATAAAAAAGAAAGCATAAAATATTCAAAACGGATGGGTCAAAAAGATCAAGTGATAAGGGATTACATTCTAACTTAACTGCATCTACTACAATCGATTTTACAACACTTTCTATTTGATAGCAAGGCTATTCCCATCCCTTGACTGTGGTAAGAGAGGGTTCACCAGAGGCTTAATCCATGTGCGAAACTTGCAGATAGATGTTGGGTTTCCTCTGTCCTTAAAAAAAATTATCCAATCCAAGATCATGAAGATAACTTATGTGAGGGGGCAACCAAAAAAATTGATGAAAAAAATTCCATTGTCTTTTAATTTCTAGTTTTTCTATGAACTTTTTGAAGCCCCCTGGTATTTTCTCCGAAAAGTTTATCATTTTAGCTCTTACGTTTAGGTCTTTGATCAGTGTTTACTTCTTTTTCTTTGTGGTGTGGGTTCTGAGTCCAAATTCAGGTTTTTGCATGTGAATATCCAGGTATACCAGCATCACTTGTGTTAGACAGGGTTGTGTAGAGAAACAAAGCCAGTGACACTCATATCTATGAGAAAGAACTTTATATCAAGGAGTAATTTCTATCAAGAACGCATGCCAGCCCAGTTTAAGGTAAGTCCGTGGATTTGACGCTAGCTGGAGCGCTCTTCAGACTCATATATCAGCAAGCTGATAACACAGAAAGGTGAAGCAGGGTGTAAGGAGTCACAGGTCAGTGGGTGCAGAGTTGTGAGGATCCAAGGTCAGTGGAAACATGGCAGGGTGCAGGCATCTCCCAGGTTTTCTCCCAGGGTCTGGGAGCTGCCCACGTGGGGCTGATCCTGGAGGCAGAGAGAGTCCCAGCAAGGATGAAGGTTAAGGGAGGGAGCGGGGCGGGCAAAGAGAGGATGGAGAAGTCCTCAATGTTTCTCTTATAAAAAGGCCACATCCCGAAGGGGGGCATCTTCAGACTATGACCTGATTCATAGGTTGGACTCCACTGGTACACTTTCACATAGGTGGCAAGTTGATATAAAATCTAACTGCCACAACACTGTTCTTTCTCCATTGGATAGTCTTAGTATCCTCTTCAAAAATCAGACAAGTGCAAGTGTATGAGTTTATTTCTAAACTCGGTTCTATTCCATTGGTCTGTGTTTCTGTTCTTGTGCTATTACCACACATTTTGCTTAGTACAGTTTTGTGGTAAGTTTTCAAATTGGGAAGTGGGAGTCTTTTCAGTTTGTTCTTTATCAAGATTGTTCTGTCTATTCTGGACCTTGCAATTCCATATAACATTTAGGACTAGTTTGTCTGCTTTTACAAAATTGAGGCAGTTCAAAATTTGATAGGCAATGTGTAATACCTGCTTATCACTTTGGGTAGTGTTTTCATCATAACAACATTTAAGCTTTCCAATCCATTAACAGATGGTGTCTGTATCTATTTGGGTTTGTAAATTTCTGTAACTACAATGTCTTGTCATTGTCTGCATTTAACTCTTTCACCTCCTTGGTATTTCATTCTTTCAGATGCTGTTGTGAATGGAGTTGTTTTCTTAAATTCTTTTTCAGCTTGCTCATTGAGAAACATTCATTTATTAGCTCCAGTACCAAATCTTGTAGAGTGTGAGATTTTCTAGATATGGGTTCATGTCATCTGTGAACATAGTTTTTGGGCCTTCCTTTCAGGCTGTGACCTGATTGATAGCTCACAGATGTCTTTTATTTATTTTTCATGCCTACTTGCTCTGGCTAACACTTCCAGTAAAATGTTGAATGGCAGTGGTGAAAGCAGCTATCTTTGTGCCTTGTTCTTAATCTTAGTGTAAAAGCTTTTGGTCTAACATCATTGAGTTTCATGCTAGCTGTGAAGTTGATAATTAAGTTTTCCTCATTTACCATATAAACTCCTTCATGATCTTCACAATGCAATTTTTTACCGACTACCTCAGATTCCTGGTATTGGCTGTACAAGAACTTGTGGATACATTCTGTGATTTACAAATGTTTGAAGGGGGGCTAGTTCTTTTTCTATTACAAATGAGAATCTTTGTGCATATCTTGGTATGCTCATAAAAAATCAGACAAGTACAAGTGTATGAGTTTATTTCTGAACTTATTTCGGAGTTCATTTTAAATTTAAAATCTGGCTACAAGGATTCTTAATAAAACATAATTACATGGAGTTGTAATTCCAAATTTTTTTATGCGTATTTGATGTGATTAATTTGGAGTCCTCATCATCCATAATGTTGTAAGGAAAAAGCACTTTGTTTTTAATTGCTCTCTTCTTCACTCATTTCATGAGTAGTTAGAGTGGAAAACTACCACCCAACCACTTACTGTTAATGTACATGAGTGACTAGAACATAAGAACAAAAATCAGGCTTCCCTCAGTAATGTGTTTTTCCACTTCTGAAATTGGAGTATGGTACTCTGTTGCCATGGATATTTGCTATTTAAATATGCTGAAAGCTTTAAAAATGCTCTCTGGTCTTTGAGGGACCTCCTAATGACAAGCAGTAAATTATCCAAGAGGGTAATTATAGAGTATATGTTGGAATTAATATAAACTAAAAATCATTTACAATATTTTAAAAATTCTTACCACCTTTTGTGATAAAACAACATCTACTTAAGCCTTTTTTAAACTGATGTTTCCATTACTACAAAAGTAAATATAAATGATTTGTCGAATCTGTGGGAAGACAAATATTAACTACATGTAAGGCTGGAGTTTGATGTAGTCCTTTTATTATTAAGATATAGCTGGCTAGTCTTGGATCTTGAGATTTTTTTCCCCTCTATTGTTGGGAAAGAAAGCACAGAAAATGTAAAGCTTGAGTAATTCAGCTGTCACACTTGAAACCTAGAGGTGCAATCTAAAATTATACATCAGCTGTTAACAAAATGAGCTTACTCGTAAAACTCTGCTGCATCCTGCAGAAAATATGGCAGAGGTTTGATTTAATCCCTCCTACTTGTCACAATTACTACTTATATTATAAACATGCTTAATATTATCCTGAAAAATGGGGGATAGGAGTTACGAAGCACTTTTATTCTGAAATGTATTAGCAGTTATAAAATGAAGAAATTGATGGTCTAATAAATATATAAGAGCCCATGTAATTAATTCTATTCTAATCCCATATCTCCAATTGACTACTTGACATTTCCACTTGAATGACCGTCTTATTTAATGCCAACCCATTACCCACTGCAAGGAGCCCTGGTGGCACTGCCATGCATGCATTGAATTGGACTGCTAGATTGCGCATTCAAAAACCCGACAGCTGCTCCTGGGAGAGAGATGAGGCTGTTTGCTTTTGTACCCACTTACTGCCATTTATTTGATTTTGACCCCTTGCGACCCTATAGGACAGGGTAGAACTGCCCCTGGGAGTTTCTGAGACTCTAATTCTTTAAAGGAATAGAAAGTCCTATCTTTCTCCTATGGAGCAGCTGGTGGTTTCAAACCACTGACCTTGAGGTTAGCGACCTAATGCATAACCACTCTGCCATGGTTACTGTGTCAAAATTGACTGGATTGCAGTTGGTGGGATTATGTGCTGCTGAGTCAGTGATTGACCAGTATTGAAACTTCCATTTACGGCAGTTTTACTTTTTGACACACTCATTCACTGCCATTGATTCAATTCTGACTCCTAGTGATATCCCACAGGGCAGAGTAGAACTGCCCCCTTGTGTTTTTAAGGCTTTAAATCGTTATAGGAGCAGAAAGCTTCATCATTCTCCCAAGGAGTGGCTGATGGGTTTCAACGACTGACCTTGTGGGTAGCAGCCCAGTCCATAACCCACTGTGCACTTAACATGTCTTCTAGGGTAGTAAAAATGACTGTTGTCTATTCAAAGGACACTTATGTTTGCTTCTCCCCATTATCCCCACAAACTCTCCCTTCTCCAAAATTGATTCTTTTGACATTCCAAACTTCCTGTATGGCAAGACTGCATGACCTAGTTGAGAGCACTGGGTTGTGTCCTACTCTGAATTCTGTCAGACATCATTGTCCTTTGTAAAATGAGGGTGTTGGACTAGGAAATCTGTAACATTGCTTCAGCTCTCTTGCTGCCAATATTGAGGATTAAGTGTGTCATCCTAGGTGCATTGTATGACTGAAATGTCACAGGTGTTTTTGATTGTTTTTTCACTGCTCATGATGTGTCTGACTCATAACCTTATTCATTCACTTATCAAGCAACTTTGTAAATTTCTTTTCAGTAACAATATTTCGGGAGCCTCGGGAGAGCAGTGTTACACATTGCGCTGCTAACCACAAACAAGTTCAGCAGTTCCGAAATCACCAGCCACTCTGTGGGAAAAAGACAAGGCTTTCCACTCTTGTAAAGAGTTAGTTTCAGAATCCCACAGAAGCTGTTTTATCCTGTCTTACAGGGTTGCTATGAGTCAGAACCAACTCGATGGCAGTGAATTTGAATTTGTGAGTTGAAGAATGTTTCATATCTGCTCCTATTTTTCTGAGCATTCTTGCTTATCGTAATCAAATTGTTGTCCAATTGCTTCCAACTCATGATGACCCACCCATATGTATCAGAGTAGAACTGTGTTCTGTAACCTTTTCTTCTTTGTTGTTTTTTAACGGTTTTATTGACATGTAATTCACATGTCATACCATTCAGTAACCCAATTACATCATAGGCTTTTCAATTATAGATTTTTTAGAAGTAGGAGGAGGTATCAAAAAGTTCATGGAAAATTTCCATTATGTTTTCCACCAACTTTATGAAGCCCTTTTGTAGATAGAGCACCAAGAGGTCTGTCTTCCAAGGTGTCTCTTGGGTCTCAAATCTCCACCTTTCTGCTCCGCAGCTGGCCCCTGACCCATTTCCTCCTCCAGACTCCTTTGTTCAGTTTGACCCAACGCAAAAAACGGTTTCCCTCATTCCAAGTTCTTTTCCCCACGGCATTTTGCCTCAAGGACTTTTTTTTTTTTTTTTTAACATTTTATTAGGGGCTCATACAACTGTTATCCCAATCCATACACACATCAATTGTGTAAAGCGCATTTGTACATCGTTTCTCAAAACATTTTCTCTCCATTTAAACCCCCGACATTAGGTCCTCATTTTTCCCCTCCCTCCCCGCTCCCCCCTCCCGCATGAGCCCTTGATAGTTTACAAATGGGTATTTTGTCATATCTTGCCCTGTCCGACTTCTCCCTTCATCCACTTTTCGGTTGTCCGTCCCCCAGGGAGGAGGCCACACACAGTTCCATGCAATTGGTTCCCTCTTTCCTACCCACTCTCCCTCCACCCTCCCTGTTTTGCCACTCACACCACTGGTCCTATAGGGCTCATCCATCCTGTATTCCCTGTATTTTCAGTTCCTAAGGACTTTTTAACTAATCTCACTCAAAATTTTGTCAAGTTACTACTTCTACTTAGCATACTTAGCTTCTGATTCTTCTGTTCTGAGCATCCGTTGGCTTGCCACAGAGTCTCCATTTTAATTTATTGGTGTCCGTAACACCATTGTGTGCATTGGTTTGTTTGTCTACTGCTATATGATTTTACTGAATTTTCACCTCAAAGCCCTTTTTACCCTCTCCCCTGCTGCCATTCTTAAAGACTACTTTGTGTGAAACCACCCCAGTAACAAGTGGCATTGAGAACTTATAAAATACTACTTTTTATAAAGAGTTTAAAACCATAGCAAGAGGTGGCAAAAAGAAAAAGCAGATCTACTTAGCATCTCTTAAATGCCAGGCATATTATTCCATTTAAAACTCTCAATATACAGTAATCCTTTGAGATGATGGCATTAAGCATATTTTACAGAAGACACTAAAAGCTCAAAAGGGAACTTACAATGCTACTGAGCAAGGGAGTTGGGGTTTAAACTCTGGACACCTCTCTTCCCTGAAAAAAATGGGCAAAGAATTGTTACCCCTTTCCAATCCTGTCCCCACAAACAAACAGAATTCAAGGTACACATTTACATGCCTGGACAACTGTCAGAAAGTTACTGAAAGATTTTGATGAAATTTTCCTTTGAACTTTGAAAGCATAGACATTTTGTGAGTTTTCCTCT
Organism: Echinops telfairi; assembly: GCF_000313985.2. Lineage (NCBI taxonomy): Eukaryota > Metazoa > Chordata > Mammalia > Afrosoricida > Tenrecidae > Echinops > Echinops telfairi. The sequence continues at coordinate 634,143 of NW_022103945.1, forward strand.
GTCATTTATCAATGGAGCTTGAAGTGAAGGGGCAGTCTTTCATCTATTAATGGGAGTTTCATCTTGTTTTAGGAACTTGAGAGAAATTATTATTAGTCATGTTGTAGTTTGAAGGCTTTCAATAGCCAAATTGCATAGCATTTTCTTTTGTTTGCCCTTGAAGCCTGAAAAAGCAATAGCTTTCATTTCTGCATTCAGCAAAAATCTTTTCATTGCATCACCAAGATAACTTTAGGGGATAAACTCAAACCCACTACCATGGAGTCATTTCAATTCATAACAATCCTATAGTATAAGATAGAGTAGAACCGCCCCACCGAATTTCCAAGGATGTACATCTGTAGGGAGGCAGCTTGCCCCATCATTTTCTCACAAAGGTTCTGGTGAGTTCGTTACACACATCTTTCAGTTGGCCGCTGAGCTCTTTAACCACTGCACCCCCAGGGCTCCATGGTTAAGGCTAAGGGAACCATTCAAGTGGTGTTGGTTAATAGGAATTTAAAGGCAGTCGTGCAAATTGATAGCAGTCACTTAGGCACTTGAATTTGTCAATGACTGTCAAAGTGAAAATAGAAATTTTCAGCACCGTAGCTACTTATGGGGGTGGAGAAAGGAGCACATGCTTGCTCACTTACTTTCACTCAAAATGCTCTCCTTCAATCTTGCATAGTGATCAGCCCCATTGTTGTGTCTTTACTAAACAATTTCATTTGCCTGAATCCCCCACTTTGCGTGCCTATTATTCCCTTAAAGCTTTCTCAAGCTTTGCTAGAAATTTCCATTGAAAACCTGCTCTTTCAAACCTACCTTTTGTTATGTGCTATGTTGCTTAATCATATATTTGTGTTGCTGAGTCGAAAGTTTTATGTAAGGACCATAACTTACACTCCATATCCTCCTTACCTCTTTGACTGTTTTGTATAAGGGAGGAATCCAAATATACGTGGTGGCAATTGTTTTCATGCCTAAGGTAGCACTTTTGTTTGGGTAACTTCAAAAGCCTGGTACAGGTTTCCCTTGCTATCTAAAAGTAGAACATTTCTATGAAATCTGTTGTAAGCCAAAACAGTGTACAGCAAAGTTGTTCCCATGAATTTAGATGGGGAAAAATTTTTGAGTGTTCCTAGGTCCAAAATATAACTTAACAAATCGTGCTTTTTTTGAAAAGTCGTATTTCTTACAGAAGAAAATGTCTCATCTTTTTGTTGACACAAATACATTTATTTTACATTAATTAATTCTAATTGGTTACATTTACTGTTTTTAATAGGCAGTATAGAATCAGTACATATTTTTATCCATCTCATTTTAAACTGATTTGATTTGTTAGACTTTTTCTTATATGTCACCTTTATTTACTTAAATGATATCTTATTTTCAACTTTTTTCTTTCATAATCATTTTGGTCTGTGAAGTGTTTTGCTATATGTTAAAATCATCTTCAAATTAAAAATAAAAAGTGTGCTGTCAGTTCAGGTTCCCATTCAACAATTTCTACCCAACATTTTCAGTGACATTGGTTACAATCTTCATAGTGTGTGAACATTCTCATAAGTTCCGCTCTGGTTGTTTCATTTTCATTAATCTAGTTTCCCTGACCCCTTACCTTCTCACCTTTGCTTCAGAGCAGTCATTGACTGCTGGGTCTCAGCTGATTTTTCTTTTTTATTGTCATTCACAAATGATAATATTTCTTTTGCAAGACAATCTGTTATTTAGCTAAAAGGTGACTCTTTAAACTTTTGTCTTGATCTTCTTTATATAGACATGAGGACAAAGGACCACAATTTAGTTAGCTTTATATTTATGCTGTGTAGCACAGAGTTTGACAAAATGCCAGTTAGATCAGATCAATCAGATCCTCCTGTGTTAGAAAATCAGCGTTCATATTTGTATTACATATGAAAAACTTAATTAGCACACTATAACACATTTTTTGTGCTTCTGGATAGTATTGTTAATTGGACGGAGTGAATCTATAAAAAGATTATACAGTGAACCCTCGCCACTTCACGCTTCGACTTCCGCGGCTTCACTCTTAACGCGGTTTTTGCGTAACAGCGCATGCTCTGTCATTACTGCCACTGATTGGCTCATACTGTACACGCTTCTGTCTGCATCGCTAC
>NW_022103945.1:637582-655137 GCF_000313985.2 Echinops telfairi
TAAAGGGTGTTTTTTCATGTCCTCTATGCTCTAACTACGAAAATATTTGATTTACAAATAAGGAATCCTACTTCGCGGAATTTCATTTATCATGGTAGGGTCTAGAACCGATTAACAGCGATAAACGAGGGTTCACTGTATTGATGTTGTTGCTTTGTGTATAAAAGAGGCCTGGCTCGGAACTATTGTTGTTGGGTGTCATTGAATTGACTCCAACTCATAGCAACCCTATGTATTAGCAGAATGAAACACCTGGCCCTGCGCCATCCTCACACATTTTATGATTGAGCCCTTTGTGGCAACCACTGCGTCAAGCCATCTCATTGAAGGCCTTCCTCTTTTTGGCTAACTTGCTACTTTACTAAGCATGATGTCCTTCTCCAGGGACTGGTCTCTCTTGATACCATGATTGTTGTCAACATCCCTTAACGATTGGAACACAGATAAGAATTCATGCCATCAGATAAGAATATATTTGCCATTAGTATTATTTTTGAGGTAACATATAATGAATGTAAAATATGCTATGGTCTTTGAAATCTATTAATTTTTTTGCCTTCTCTACCCAACTCCTCCCCCACTACCTTATTTTTACAAAGCTACCAGGCAGTGACATTGCCAGTGGGAGTGATGTACTTTCTGATGTCATACCCAGTATTCCCAGTTCCCCTTGCCTGCTTCCAAAAAAGAAAAACAAGCACCGGAATTTAGATGAGCTTCCTTGGAGTGCAATGACAAATGATGAACAGGTAGAAATCTTGTCTTTGTTTTGTTTTGTCTTTAACATTAATTTTTCTGAGTCCTTTTTATTTATTAAAAGATCATTTTCTTGGGGGCTCTTTCAACTTTAAAACTTGTCATTCTTAACAAAAAACATATATGGTTGACATGGGAAGCTCACTGTTTTGCCCATTTAAAGCCACTACACAAATGTAAATTGCTTAATAAATTGAAATTTGAGCTTTAATGAAATGTTTCACAGGCAACAAACATAAATATTAAATACTTCTGATATGTAAATATTATAAATGGTATACTATAGGATCAGAGGTGTTAGCATTGATCTTGTTTGTTGAAATTTGTTTTATCACACAGGTGGAATATATTGAGTATCTGAGTCGTAAAGTCAGTACTGAGATGGGTCTTCGGGAACAACTTGATATTATTAAAATCATTGATCCCTCTGCTCAAATCTCCCCTACAGACAGTGAGTTTATTATTGAACTTAACTGTCTCACAGATGAAAAACTGAAACAGGTATGTAAAGAAAAACTGTATCTGATTTTATTGTACAGCTATTGAAAATGCCACTGTCTTTAAAAACTGTAGATTTGAATAATATCCTTGAAATGCATAATTAAGATCAAAAGCACCACTGTGAAATGTATAGTTAGACAGGGAAAAATAGAATGTTATGGGTTAGAGAACTCGTGGGTTTAAAAGGTTGTATATATATCTTGTACCTGGCAGTTCTTTTCTGGGATCAGTGTAGGTCAAGAGCCTGATCTTTAATTGTGTTGTCTGTGAAACTTAATTTCACCATGTACAAAGTGGTCAGGCTAGGGTGGAGATTTATTCTAACACAACTTAAAATAAAAGAGAGATATTGAAGACATACTCAGAATATTGAAGACATTATTATTGTGGCGACCATCTGAGCAGAGGGACTTTTGAATAGTCTTAGGAATTCCTTAGAGTAAAACTAAGCCTGGGTAGAGTAAAATGGAATGCCATCTGAAGTCTGCATTTTTGATATCTTTTAAAAGCAAGATATTTCTGCTTTCTTTTCCTCTGGTAGACTTGGATGAATATTTATAGTCTTATGTTTTACTTGTATGCTTTGTTTTTGCATTTATTATTCATAAAAAATGTCTTGCATTTCAGCATATCTTCCCAACAGACATAATACACTGTTCTGTGTTCCAACCGATTTTCCACTAGTGTGGTAAATTGATGCCTTGCATTTGAAGACAGGTTCCCTTGCTGCCCAGCTAAAATTTAGGAACTACTCTTTCCTTAGCTATAACCAGCAACTTACTCAAATCATCTTAAGTGGAGACTTTTGAAAATGTCTAACCGCATTCAGTTTGTTTTGTTGTCAGCTTCTATTTGAGGGTGTTATTTTCTTATCATTCTAAATTCCAGAGACCACTAGCCTCTCATTTACATATTATATTTTGTATACTTAAAAAATCGAATTCCACATAAGAGTTTCTAGAATTTTAAACAAGGTCAATTTTGGGGGCACTTCTTCCTAAATTTACTGATTTCTTTTGCTCTTATCTTCTGCCTCTCTGCACCTGCAGCCCTTTTAATGAAATAGCCTAATTCATTTTTATTGTTTAGAATATACATAGCAATACACTAATCCAGAAACTTCTATATGTATAATTCAGTGACACTTGTTACCTTCTTTGAGTTGTACAACCTTCCTTTGCTGGGTTGCTCCTCTCTTCTTTATGGAAATTCCCTGCCCCCTACATTTTCTATCTTATCTTCCGAGTTGTTGTTGTCATTTCATCCCATGCCAATAGATCTTAAAAGAGCTCAGTGCTCAAGGCAGACGTTCTGTACTAGTTAAGTTAACCTGTGCTTTGGTTTGAAGACAACTTTAGGGGCTGTTTTCCAGTGTAAAATTTGAAGATTAGCTCAGCAGGGGTTTCAGGGAGTCACCCAGCTTCCATAGCTATGAACTGTCTGGTTTCAGTTAGAATTTGAAACTCCATTCTTCACTTTCTCCCTTTTGATGAGGATCCTGCTTCTGCAACACCTTTGACCATCTTGACATTGAAGTACAACACTTGTGTCCTTCTGTTGCCTTCCAGCATTTTGAATACAGAACATCGTGGGTGTTCTACTAAGTACTTTTTGTCTGTGTGTTCCAAGGTCAGAAACTATATCAAGGAGCATAGCCCTCGCCAACGGCCTCCAAGAGAGGCCTGGAAGAGAAGCAACTTTAGTTGCCCAAGCACCAGTGGAGTGAGCGGTGCCAGTGCCAGTGCCAGCAGCAGCAGTGCCAGCATGGTCAGTTCTGCAAGCAGCAGTGGGTCCAGTTTTGGAAACTCTGCTTCAAACTCCAGTGCCAACATGAGTCGAGCACACAGTGACAGCAACCTGTCTGCAAGTGCAGCAGAGCGGATTCGGGATTCAAAAGTAAAACGTCTAATCAATACAAAATTTTACCTTTCAATATTTTCATTAGTACTTCATATAAATTTCTTGAAGAGTTGAAGTTATTCTGCTATCTAGATGCCTGTGGGTTTGGGTTTTTAAATGAAGAAGCAGGATACTCTGCTGTTGAATGAAGCATTCGAGGTTGAATGCTTCGAGAGAAATGTGTGGAACCAAAAGCATATTGCATTTGAGTTTTGATGTCTGTTTTAAGGGAGTTATATTGCTGGAAACGATGAGTGATTCTCCAGATTGCAATATTGACTGCAACTCACAATTGAGTGAATCTCACTATGTTGCTGATGTTGCTGTCTAGTAGCTCCTATGAATGTTCTTTTTGTATGTATGCTTTGTATGTGTGTTAAGCATTTTCCTAATGCTTTAATCCTAAATCTCTCTTCTTAGTTAATACAAAAACAATTATAGTGCTTTCTGTCATTTCTTTCTATTCTTCTCACAGTTGAAAATATTCTGTATAATATTATGCATTAAAAAAACAAAACAAAAAATATGCATCACTTAAGGGAAAAAAACGCAAGATAATAGATGTATATAGAATGCCTAGCACTGTGTGTGTGTGTACTTGGGAGTGGGTTCTGATCCTTGTAGTGGCATCAGAATTTGGAACCAGTTTAAGAATGATCAAAGGAATCTCTAAGCTGTTGATTTAAATAAATAATATGTACATTGTGTGGCTTTTTTGCAAAGCACACAAACCCCAATATATTAATTTCCTACATGTGCTCTGTATATGTGCATTATTTATGTGGGATCACTGGCAGTGCTGTGGTTATATTTTATGTGTTGAACTGCTAACTGCAAGGTCAGCGGTTTGAAACCACTAGCCACCCTGCAGGAAAAAGACGAGGCTTTCTACTCCCATAAAGAGTTACAGTTTCGGAAATCTACAGGGGTGGTGCTACCCTGTTCTATATATAGGTGGGCTATGAGTTGGAATTGACTCAATGACAGTGAGCTTGAGTAGATGCACAAATTGAAAGTCAGATTTTGGGAACCCAGTGGTGACTTCCATATGCATAATGATTCCTTGGCTTACTGGAGCAGGCGAAACATAGCCAACATTATGGATGGCCAAGGTATTTCTCAGGATCTATCGTTATCACTTCATTAGTGACAAATATGAGAGTACATACTAGGTTCCTAATGGCACTTTTAGGTGGTATTAAGCTTTGTTAAATATGAAAGAGGCATGATTCTTTGAGATTTCAGCCATGTTATATGCATTCATATTCAGTATTTTTCCCTTTTATTGCGTGTTTGCTGTGCACTGACACTAGTGTCCCTTAATTTGATGAAAGTCTCCGAAAGAACTGGCTACCCATAACTAGTCAAAGTGTCTCAGCCTTGCCTAATCAGAAGATTTGCTGGTCAAAATACCATAAAAATATAATCTTGAAGAATCATTTTTCTATCTGAGTCATTTGATTCACTTCCTAGAACAAGGCGTGTGTTACTACAGCGGAATATGAACATCTCTTAAAATTCCGAAGATGTAGACTTGGAGCCCCAAAACACAATGGGGTGGATTTTCCCAGAACTTGAACCTCACTGATTTAGAACTCTTTATTTTGGCAGAAGCGTTCCAAGCAACGGAAGTTACAGCAGAAGGCCTTACGCAAGAGGCAGCTGAAAGAGCAGAGGCAAGCTCGGAAGGAGAGGCTTAGTGGGCTCTTCCTTAATGAAGAGGTGCTGTCCTTGAAAGTGACTGAGGAAGACCATGAAGCAGATGTAGATGTCTTGATGTAATAATGGTGGGGAATTTCTCAGTGGTCTGCCTAAGCATTAACCCTTTCACGACCCTGTCCTTTCCAGCTTTGAATTTTTTTTTTTGGTTGATACCTGTGTTTTAATTGATGGAAGGCATGCAGAATCAAGGTGCATTCCTGAAGTTCTATTACAAAATGGGGATTTTGTTATATGGGACACATATGTCCCTTGGGACTCTATATACCACCTTTTTGAGCCTTTAACAGATATGTACAAGGTAGGGGCACCTGAAAATGTATCAGTTCATGACTATGGAATCATTGTGAGAAAGGCAACTTCCAGATAAAGCACAGGGACCCAACCCAGAAATAACACTAGTAAGCCTTACCTGCTAGTAAAAAACCAAGAGACAAAAAGTTCTGCAATATCATACCTCCAATATGCATCCCCACCATACTTGCACCATGACCAAGATTTTGATTAGGGCTGTGCTGATGTACCATTCATATAGGTCAGTGGTTCTCAGCAGGTGATTTCCAGGCCAGACTACCAGGATCACCTGGGCACTGGTAAGAAGTGCAAATGACCAGCCTTATCCCCACCCCCACCCCCTAACCTCATCTGGGACGTGCTCTGCATGATGTTTTAACCAGTGTTCCAGTTGATTCTGATACTAGTTTAAGAACCACTGATTTAGGTAAATGTTTTGGCTATTTAAGCTTTACAGTAGTTAAATGGGTTTTTTCTGAGACTAGTGCTTTTGGAGTTTATAACTCTTTAAAGGTACCACCGGCAAGTAATTTCTGTCAGTATATATACATGTGGAGAGATTATAATTCAATTCCCTTCTTAATGTTACAGTTTTCTTTCGGTAGTGTTGGTTTACTTTTTCTGAAGGGCCATATAGTGTGATTCTCAGTTCCTAGTGGAAATCATTCTTTGACGTGAGGAAGATGGGTTTGCATTTTATAAGTGCCTTCATTAGATTGGGTTCTAGCTACTTTCATTCATTAGTAACTCAAATGTCCAAGAATAGGCCCTAATGTTTTCCATGTCAGATGGTGTTTGTGTTTTTCCTTTTATGAAAACTCAATCTTTTCTGTCACTAGTGACTGCTGAGGAAACAGTGTGTGTTTCTAGGAGTGTACTTTAGATGTGATGCTATATGATTAATTTTCCATAGAGAAAGCAATTAGGCAAACCAAGCAATTCTGCTTTCTCACTGCTTTCTGAAATTTTCCCAAAGGCACAATTTCTTGAAAGTCCTCCCCCACGTATTTTTTCAGCACAGCTCTAATTTTTAAATACTCAGTATAACATCTTTCAGCATGTAAACAAGTTCACGTTCAACATTAACTGATGAAAAACCCTTAAAATTATGCTAAACATCTCTATAAAGTGCTAGAAGTAGACCAAGCTGTGAGTTACAGAAAACCCTCTAATGCGTTGGTTATTAATAGAACTCTAATGGAGTTGTTTTAAGTGTTTTCATAGAGAGTTTGTTATAATGAGTATTAGAAGTAGTATGTATCTTCTGCACATCTTTGAACATTCACATGGGTTAAAGATGGAAACTGATAACTACTGACAATCAAGCTGCTTTCTGATTTGCCTTTTTTGGGGGGGGAATAACATTTTTGGGGTAATGATCCTTCTTTAGTAGGAGTTGTAATCAATGTCTTTTAAAATCCAGGAGCCCAGAGGTTAATAAGATTTCTACCTTTTTAAAGAAAATTTTACCTTTTGTTTTGTCTAGTAGCTCATGAAGAAAAACCTGAAAGAAACTACATTCTCAATTCAAAGGAAGACTTCACTTAAGTTTTGGAAATGTTTTTTTTTAATTTTTATTTTAAATTTCACTTTCATCTTGGCTCCTTGAAAGATAAATCATGGAAACCAAGGATGAAAACCCTATTTTACCACTTTGTTGAGGTCTGTGGTATGGTTGTAACCTTTTATTTTTTTAATTTTTAATTTTTGGTTGTAACCTTTTAAAGACCACTAAATTCATACTTTAAAGTGCAGCTAAGAGAAAAGTATTTATGTTTGTGTGGTTTTCTGTTTGAATAGTCTTCTGACTTTTCCTCCTACCCTGTTTGGTGCCTCCTTATTCACAAAGTTGGGGGTGAGATTCCACAATACTCTGAGGAAGATTCCCATTCTCTTTCCATGTGCAGGCAGAGTACATGGAGAGAAGAGTGAATGATATGGTGTGGTGGTTTCATGTTGGATTGCTAACCAGTGAACCCATCTCATGAAGTCTTGGAAACCCACAGAGTTAGAATTGCTGTAGGGTCGCTAATGAGTCAAAGTCAACTCAATGGCAGCGAGTTTAGTTTTGGATCTTAGCAACGAGCAAAATCTCAAGAGACTGATTAGCTAGTTTCTCCCTACTCTTCAAGGAAGAGCAGCATTTATCTATTAAATATTTGGAAGCACGTATTTGAGAATCATCAGTAGAAGGATTGTGATATATTATCCATTTTTCTACTCTCTCACACCAATCATGTAGTCTCATGACTTTAAGTTTCATTTCAGTCATCATAAACAATTTTACCAAAGCACCACAAAGCCGATGTTAAAAGTTTCTAGGGGTTTGCGTGTTAATAGCTATGTTAATCTGAATGACTCTGTCTATATGGTACTATAGGTTAATGATAAGTCCGTAAGTTGATTTGGAGGAGATTTGAAATATCTTTTGATTAAAAGAAAAAACAATTAAGCCTATTTAGGCTTCCTTGCGATCCAAGTGGGAGATTGAGAAGTTTTTCTCTACTCTTTCCCCACAAAGCAAGAAAAAGAGAAAATGTTTTGTTATACTTTTTTTGTTATGGCTATTTCATGTAGTGGTTTTGAGCTCTCTTTTTCTTGGATCATGTTGTCATTTATTCAGTCTGTTGTATCTCTTGAGTTCACTTGAAAATAAATCCAACTCACTATTTGTCTTTTAAAAATATGACTCTTAAATATTAAAAAGGAGAGAGAAAGACTTACTTTGCTCTAGTGTCAATTATCAACTATGAGAATAAAAAATAAACCTGGTTAACTAAGGCCACAATCAAGTCCCCATTGATTGACCCAGAAGCATTTTATTAGGGATCTTGTAGTTTTCGGTTTAGAGCCCATCACAACGTTTAAAATTATGAAGCCTTAAATAAAATGGCATAAGGTTTTCTGTGGTTGTACAACTAAAAAGAAGACAATGCAGTACAGCATGTAGTTGCGTATAAAGGGTCAGTTCATTCTGTCTCCACAAGAACTCAGAGGAGAAAAAAACACCTTTGTGTGTGTGTTTGTCAGAAGGCTTGTTTCATTTCTTGTTAAGAGTATGGAAGTTTTTTCTAGTTCCTCAGTCCCTTGGGTAAAACAGATATATTTGCTGAATTCATCTCAGAAACCAGGCCTTTAATGAAATGACTCTGTAAATTGGGTGGAAATCTTGTTTTATTCAACTTTTAGTCCTAAATCACCCTTTAAAAAGACCCTTTAAAAGAAAACAACAGGAAACTATTGTATAAAGACAGGCTCCTGATTCTGACGAGCTTTAAAAATTGTGAACAGCATTAACTGTCTCACATTTAAGCCAAAAATGTCAGTATGTCACCAGTCTAGTTTTGTTTATTTCCAGGTTCTGTAGCACAGACATATTTGTGGCTTACTCTCTCTAGCCTCATGTGCCTTAATGGTGACCTCTGAACTTTGTGTCAAAGGCTTTTCCAAATGCAAATATATTCTACATGTAATTCGTTTTTAAAAATGCCCATGGTCTAGGATAACAGTCAGCAAGGCCTTTAAATTAAGCCCACCTATGGTTATAGAATGAATATAAAAGGAAACAGAAACCTTCAGCTCTAATGTCATTTGCATAATTTTCCTTTTGGCCCAGGTAGGTCATTGAATAATATTGAAAGTGAGTTGAAGGATGCTTTAATGTATCCTCCTCCCTGCTTTAAAAGGTCCGAGGCTAGAATTCCTTTTTAAACCAGATAGCCTAAGTATAGGCCAATCACTTCAGGAACAGAGATCATATAGTAGCAAGTTGGTTTTTGTTCACTTTAGGGATTTGTTGTCATTTGAGCGCTGATAGCTGGAACACTTCCCTCCCCATTTGTCTTTTCCCAAATTACCTTTAACTTTTTTATCTTTAAGAAAAATTTTGAAATTGGAAGGCCATTACTTAATGTCAGCTTATAGTTTGGGACATCTGATGGGGAAATTGTCCATTGGATTTCATAGTGTTCGTGATGAAAAAAATCCTGACATTTCCACAAGTCTAAATTTAAACTTAAACTTAATCCTCAAAAGGACTATTTGTAAGAAAATAAGTATTTGTAGGTACACACCTGGTGGTAATTTTGGATTTCCTTTAAGTCTGGTTTCTACTTTTATCTTGAAAATCCAATTATGCTAAGTGGGTGAGAACCATCTGCAAGATAGTTGCGCCTAGGCATCTCTGTCAGCAGAGTATCTGGAACATTGAGAAAGCTTCATTTTCAGTTCTGTGGATAGTAATTTACTTATTCCAAAAGGCTTAAAAGGAATGTTAAAAGTTCCTGTAACTAGCTGGCTATTACAGGTAAGAAACTTGCATGGTATAGCCTAAGACCTGAATTAACAGGCTAAGATATTTTAATTTCTCTCCTAATATTATTTTTTTTTAGTTTTAGCCTCTCCTCTGATGATATTTTCCATTAAAATTTTAAATGTTTTAACCACAGTGCATTTATTTTAAATTTGACACTCCTACTGAACTCAGAAAAACTGGCTTGGGCTTCTGTGAATTCAACAAAGGGTACTATGCCCTTAGGTTTTAAATTGATTTGTTACTACTTGATCAATGGACCCTGTGGAAATCTATGCTCCTTTTGGTGGTGAAGAATAGGGTGAGAAAGGGGAGAATTGCTGGAATTATTCATATGCAAATTATGCATATGTGTTTTGACTATTTAAAGGTAGGTATAGAATTCATGCATATAAAGGACAAGTTACCACAATTCTGAATTGTTCTAAGGAACAATGGCATGAAGCCATGATTTACTTTGTGGAACTGCTTGCTCTTTAATTGAACTTGCCTGATTGGTTTGAAGTTGCAATTTGGGGGTTATGTTTTATTTAGCTGAGACTTTTCGGATGCCAGAAGATAATAACTATTCCTATAGTGGACCAATTTAATTTCCTATTTGGGTGCTCTAATTTTGACATAAGTATTATCCATTCTTTATATATACATGTGTAAGACTATTATAAAAGAACTACTAAAGATAAACACAAGTATATGTAAAACATTTTACAGATGGTTAAATTTTTCTTTTCTTTAGTTACAAAGGTTAGTTAGTAGCCAAATATCATAACCAAAGCAAGTAGGAGTTTGACTGGTTTGGAGAATCTTCAAGTAGTTTTAAATATTGTAATATATCAGATTGTTAACCAGGATTAATTTCCTGTATTTCTGCTAAATGTATTACAATATTAATGCACTTTTGTATATATAACCATCTGTACATTCTGTACTTACTACCATGTACATAAAAGCTGTTTTTCTTGAAACTGAGGGATTAACAGCTATAACACAGTAGTTTATATTTTGAGTTCCTCCTGTACTTGAAAGTAGTTGAGTAGTTAAATCTTAATGAGTGTGTAATGGCTATAATTAAAACTGGCAATGTGGCAGAACTGTCTTTTGAAAGAGATCAGAATGAAAAGTTGTTTTGGCTATGGAGAACTATTGCGACATCATTTTTGTTTATGTTGATGTACCTTGAGTTTTAATGAATTCCACTGCTGTTTACTGCTTTGGCTCCTTTTTCCATACTCCCTCCTAGATAATTGGTCAATACAGAATTGTTTTCTTTCATTTTGCTCACAGTTTCCTTCAAATTTAAGCTTAGTACCCCTGAGTTGATTCCGACTCATAGTGACCACAGAGGACAGGGTAGAACCACCCCTGTCTATGGATTTTGGAGCCTGCAACTCTACAGGAGTAGAAAACCTCCTCTTTATCTCAAAGTGTGGCTGGTGGTTTCTAACTATTGACCTAGTGGTTAGCAGTGCAACATGTAACATCTATGCCACCAGCGCTCCATGTGGTCTTAAATGTGATCAGAAATGTTTTTTATGAAAACCTTGATTTCCTAAATGTCATTGGCAATATGATGTCCATCGTGTCCGTGTCCCCCCCTGCCAGAGATCAGACAGATTTATAGAGAAGTGTGAACATTCCTAGTGACTAAATTTGTCTATTTCTGCTGTCAAAACAATCTGATTTGTGTTCCTATTATATTGATTTAGAATTTTTCCAAGGGATAATTTTATAAAAGAAACATCTGTGAGCAGTTTTATATACAAGGGAGCTTTAAAGAGTTTGTGGAAAAGTTCCCTTATCATTTTAAATCCCATTTTCCCACAAACTTTGACTACCCTCCCCTTTAGAGAGAGCTACAAGGAGCAATTCAGCTTTTCAGCAGTACTTTTATCTCTTGCCACTAGAGGGAGGTCTGTGGTTTCTCTTTAGTCTGGAAAATTTCCTAGCTGCTTTTATTTATTTATTTTTTTGAAATAGATCTCACTTTAAAATTTTCTTTTGAGTTTAGTACTTGTCATTTAATTAAAGAAAGATAAGCCAGTTTTCCTCATGCTTTTCTGGATTCTTCGATTTTTAATAAAATGTGTTAGATATTAAGCAAAACATGATTGTGTGTTTTTCGTCTCTTAGTTATTACTCTAGCGCAGTGGTTTTCAACCTGTGGGTCGCAAACCCTTTGGGAATCGAACGACCCTGTCACAGGGGTCACCTAAGACCATCGGAAAACATATTTCCAATGGTCTTAGGAACCGAGACACTGCTCCTCTATCCATCTCTTGGAGGGTCTGCCCACATACCTGGCGTGAAAACTGTTACCCATGCTATACCATGTTTCAAGACAAAATTTAATTTATTTGTAATTAGGAATAAATATTCCACAATATATAATTGCATGCTGTTTTTGTGATTAATCACTATGCTTTAATTAAGTTCAATTTGTAACAATGAAAATACATCATATCAGATATTTACATTATGATTCTTAACAGTAGCAAAATTAGTTATGAAGTAGCAACGAAAATAGTTTTATGGTTGAGGGTCACTACAACATGAAGTGTAGTAGGAAGGTTGAGAACCACTGCTCTAGAGCTGTATGCTGTCTAGCATGGTAGTCACTAGTAACATGTGGTTAAATTAAAATGACGCAAAATGCAGCTTAGTTCCTTAGTCATGTTAGCAGCAACACCTCAATTGCTCGTTGTTAGGTCCCATGTAATTGGGTAGGACCCATAGTGACCCTAGCACAAAGGAACAAATCACTGCACAGTCCTGTGCCATCCTAACAATTGCTAATACGCCTGAGCCCATCAGTGCAGCCATGGGGTCAGCCCTCATCAAGGGCCTTCCTCATTTTTGCTGCCCCTCCACTTTACCAAACATGATGTCCTTCCCCAGGAAGTGGTCTCGCCTGAAAACCTGTCCAATGTAATATGAAGTCTTGTGATATCTTCTGACTGTACTTCCATAATAAATCAGTTTGACCTTTTAGCAAGTCCATGGTACTTGAAATATTCTTCGTCAGCACCACAATTCAAATGCATCCATTATTCTTGGGTCTTCCTTATTGTATGTCCAATTTTCGCATGCTTATGTGGTTTATTAGTCCAGGTTGACTAGAGAAACAAATCCAGAGACACACATATATATGTAAGAGAGAACTTTATATTAAGAAGTAATTATGCATCAATAAAACATCCCAGTCCAGGTCAAGTCCATAAGTTTGATATTAGCCCCTGAATTCTAGTTCACACTCACGCAGTATATGCAATGATGCCGAATGTAGGAAGATCACAGGCTAGTGGGTTTAAAGTCCTGTGGGTCCAATGTCAGTGGAGGCATCTCCAGGGATCTGGCTGCCATCAGCATCATGTGGCTTGTCAACAGGAATGTATTGCAGAGTGTCCTGCCTCCAGGGAGGAAGAGAGGAAGTTCCCAGAATCCCCATGAGAAGCCCATGCCCACAAAGAGGAATCACCAAGCTGTGACCTAATCGACAGGCTAGACGCCATTGTTATTTAGCAAGTTGACATGAAATTGTGTACCACATGAAGTAATAGAAAATACCATGGGTTGAGCCAGGCAAACCTTTGTCCTCAAGTGCTCGGTAGCCCCATGTGATTAGAAGCGTATAGGGAGGGACTTCCGGGAAGATAGTGACTAAGTAACACCAGAGAGGCTCTGCAAAACTCAGCCCAGGAGGGTTACTAAGAGGGAAATTCAATACTGCTGGATTGCAGGAGGAGCATAATAAAGTTAGTAGGCACAGATCCACAAGGTTTTGAGCGCCTGAGGGCTTTTGGCTTACCACGTTGGAAGCCAGCTATGGGTGGACCTTAGCCCCACCACTATCTCAGCTGGAGCAGGGGCCATTTGGAGCAGGTGCAGGGGCTTTATCTCAACACAGCCACAGCTGGCCGCCCCCTCTGGGCAGGTATTAAACCCTTGCAGCCCCACAGGCAGGGATCGGGACTCAGCTATATTGTTACTTTTGTTTCCCTCTCTTCTCTATACCCCCACAGTCTCAGCAGGCTTAGAATTTTTTTTCTTTCCTCTGTCTTCCCTGTTTTCTCACACTCCACAGCTGTCCTCCAGACCACTCCCCTTAGCCTAGGGCATTTACACCTGCCCCACACCAAGTTAGGTGAGTTCCACCCTGTGCAGCTAGTCCTAGGCTGGGGAAAACCTGGCTGACCTCCACCAGGGGATACTCCGTCCAACTTCTTTCAGGAAATTCCTGCTTGTGTGGCTGGGGGAGCTCCTATTTTACCTCTGTTGTCCCACGTGACTGAGGGAACTTCCTCCTGCAAACCTTAGTGCCTCACATGGCCTAAGGCAGCTCGGCCAACACTCATCCACCTTCCAAGCTGCTACAGGAACCTCTGCCCAACCTCAGCAGTGATCTACCTGGCAAAGGCAATTCTGCCCACCATTTTTGGTGTTCTATACCAAAGCAGGCAACCCACCAGCCTTCTGGGGCACTCCTCTGAGAGAGAAGCCACAGGACGATAAAGTGGTAGGCTAATTCCATAGTGAAATTAGCTGTAGACAGTTTAAAGAAACATTCCTACAAGTCTCCCAGAGAGAGCCAGTGCTCTTCGACTCCCTGGAAAATGGCACCTGGCTCCTCTAAAACAACAGAATCCAAACAGCCATCAGCCCCAATGACCTCAACGAAAAAACAGGAGAAACAAAAGATAATGGCAGAAAAAAAACAACAGTTGAAACCAAAGGCAATGGTATGTCCTGAACATAATTACATGCATAGAAGAAGCAGACATTGAGCTGCCATAGAAAGACATTTTCAGAATACCGCTTGGAGTCATACAGGATATCAGGGAAACAATACAGAAAAAGGATGAAATGATAGAAGAGATAAAGTCCATAAACCAAAGGGAAATACAAAAACTTAGGGAGGAGATAACAAAATCCAGTAGCAGACACACAGACCTAGAGAATCGACTGGAGGAAGCAGAGAACCGCACCAATGACTTGGAGGAGAGCCAAGCAGACTTTAACAAACGGGAACAAAAATCTAATAAGATCACCAGAGAAGCCAAAGAATACCTAAGTGCTATGTCTGTTACTATGAAGAGGGACAGCATTAGAATTATTGGATTACTGGAGGAAGACACAACAAAAAATGTCATCTGCAACAATAGTGAGAGAATTCTTGGAGGAATACTTCCACAGCTTAATGAATGAAAACCAGGCAACCATTCAGGAGGCTGAAAGAACACCAGCTAGACTGAATCCCAAGAAGAAGTCACCGAGGCACATAATAGTTAAACTATCCAACTTTGAGGGGAAGGAGAAAATCATGAGAGCAGCTAGGCAAAAGCAAGCAATCACATATAAAGGTTCCAAAATAAGAATATGCTCAGACCTATCAGTGGAAACTATGAAGAAGAGGAGAGTGGAGTAACATATTCCAAAAATTGAAGGAAAAAACCCAAAAACCCAAGAATACTCTATCTAGCCAAATTATTGATCAAGATAGATAGACAAGTAAGAAGGAGTCTTCAAAGACAAGGAAAAACTCAAAGAATATGATAGAAGAAACCCTACCCCACAAAAGGTTCTTGCTGATCCACTATGGGCAGAAGAACAACACTCACCAGGCATAAATAAGTGACCGCCACATAAAACAACCTCACCCAGAGGGCAACAAAGAGAAAACAGACCCAAAGATGTCATTGGCTTAAGGATTGAAAGTAGTCAAGAATGATACACATACTTGCACACACTCACACACATGCACAACACACTAATAAGAAAGGAAGGTAGGAAAACACCCAACACAAAAGGTATAAGATGACATCACAGAGTCCACAAATGGAGATAATAACTCTGGATATCAATGGCCTGAACTCAGGCATTAAAAGACTGAGGCTAGGAGACTGGCTTAGAAATCCATCAATGTGCTGCTTATAGGAACCATATCTCAAGACAGCAGACAAAAATAGGCTAAGAATAAAAGGCTGGAGAAAGGCACACCAAGCAAACAGCAATTCCAAAAAAGCAGGGGTTGCAATCCTAATCCCGGATAAAATTGACCTCACAGTGCAAATCATTAAACAGGATAAGGACGGACACTATATAATGCTCCAGGGAATGGTAGACAAAGAACCACTAAGCATGGTAAACATATATTCCCCGAATGAGAGACCCACTAAATATGTCAACCAAACACTCCAAAAGATGAAAAAAAGAAACCATAGCCTCAACAATTATAGTGGGTGACATTAAACACCACTCTCTGAGATAGACAGATCACAGGGAAAGAAACCCAGCAAGGCGGCTATAGATCTAAATATTACAATAAGACAATTTGACCTGATAGATATTTACAGAGCTTTTCATCCAAATACAAAACAATTCACAATCTTTTCAAGCCCACATGGCACATATTCAAAGATAAACCACTTGCTGGGGCATAAGGTGAATCTACATGAATTTAAACACATTGATACCATACAGACCTCTCTCTCTGACCACTGTGCCATAAGGCTGGAAATCAAGAAAAGGAAAACAAAGAAAACAAGACCAAACAATTGGAGGATGAATGACTCTCTATTGCCAAAGGAGTGCATACTGGCACAGATCAGAAATAAAAATATGAAATTTCTAGAAACCAATGAGAATGAGAACATGACGTACCAAAACTTATGGGACACAGCAAAGGCAGTTATCAGAGGAAGTTTCATAGCAATACATGCACACCTGAAAAAGGAAGAGAGACTCATGATTGATATGTTGGCACAAAATCTACAACTAGAGCAGAGTCTACAGGAAAATCCCACTAATATCAAAAGAAAAAAACCCATAAAAATCAGGGCTGAGATTCAGGAGAGGGAAAATAAGAAAACTATGAAAAAAATTAATGCTGCTAAAAGTTGGTTCTTTGCAAGGGTAAAGAGAATTGACAGACCGCTGGTAAACCTAATCAAAGAAAGGAGGGAACAAATTTCAATAGCGAGAATGGGGGAATGAAAGAGGGGACATTACAACAAACCCTAAGGGAATCAAAAGGATAATTACACAGTACTCTGAAGGATTGTATTCCAATGAATTTAACAACTTGGAAGACATGGAAAAATTCTTGGAAAAGCAATCCCTCCCTAGACTATCCCTAAAGGACGTCAAGAATCACAACAGACACATAGCAATAGAAGAAATAGACAAGGTTATCAAGGGTTTACCAACAAAATAATCCCCTGGACCAGATGGCTTCACAGAAGAATTTTACCAAGCATTTAGGGAAGATCTAACACCAATCCTACACAAAGTCTTCCAGAACATAGAAAAAGACAGCAAATTCCTGTGCTCCTTCTATTAAGTGAGTTTAACTCTGATACATAAAGGGGGTAAGGAACCTGCAAGACTTGAGAACTACAGTCCAATATCCCTCATGAACATTGATGCAAAAATCCTTATCAAAATACTGGGCAATAGAATACAAAAGTATTTAAAACAAATAATTCACCATGACCAAGTTTGATTCATACCAGGAATGCAGGGATTGTTCAACATACGGAAGACCATTTAGTATCATTCACCACATTGACATGAAAAACTTTAAGAACCACATGATAATATCAATAGATGCAGAAAAAGCATTCGACAACATCCAACATCAATTCCTCTTTAAGACACTTGAGAACATAGGAATGGAAGGAAAAGTCCTCAAGACAATACAAGCTATATATGAAAAACCAACAGCCAATGTGGTAATCAGTGGTGAAAAGACTAACACAATCGCACTGAAAAAGGGGTCCCAACAAGGATTACCCTTGTCCCGACTCTTATTTAACATCATTCTGAAGGTTTTAGCTAACTGCATAAGGCAAAGAAAAGAAATCACAGGTATTCATCTAGGGAAGGAAGAGATGAAAATATTGTTATTTGCAGATGATAGGATTTTATATATGGAAAATCCCAAAAGCTCCACAAGGGGGAGTACTGGAAGCAATAGAGGAGTTTGGCAGAGTGGCAGGATACAAGATCAACAAACAGAAGTCCATCGGACTGTTATACACATTGGATAAGACCACAGAAGAGGAGATCAAAAAGGTGA
>NW_022103945.1:655820-657556 GCF_000313985.2 Echinops telfairi
GGGAAGGACACAAACACAGAGGAGGCACAAATTGACAAATGGGATATACTGAAGATAAAACACCTGTGTACATCGAAAGAATTCACCAAGAGAGCAATAAGGGAGCCCATATATTGGGAAAGCAATTTTAGCAGTGACACATCAAAGGCCTTATTACTAAAATCTACAATACTCTGCTAGCTTCCAAAAAGAAAAAAAACGAATTGCGCACTGAGGAGTTGGGCAAAGCACTTGAACAGAAGTTTCACAGGGGCAGAAATAAGAACGGCCAATAAACATATAAGGAAATGTTCCCAATCTTTAGCCATAAGAAAAATACAAATTAAAACAACAATGTGGTACCACCTAACACCCTCAAAGATAGCCCAATTCAAAAAATCAGAAAGCAACAAGTGTTGGAGGGGCTGTGGGGAGACAGGAACCCTCATCTACTGCTGGTGGACCTGTAAGTATGTACAGCCACTATGGAAATCGATCTCGGTATATCTAAAGCAGATGGAAATTGAGCTACCATACAACCCAGAAATCCCCGTGCTGGGCATATACCCAGAAGAGGCAAGAAACAAACCATGGCCAGACATCTGTGCTCCAATGTTCAATGCAGCACAATTCACAATTGCAGGGAGTTGGAAAGAACCCAAATTCCCTTCAACTGACAGTGCATTAAAAAACTGTGGTATATACATACAATGGAGTACTACTCATTGCTAAAAAGCAGTGATGAAAGTATGAAGCACATCGCTGCATGGGAAGAACTGGAGGAAATCATGTTAAGTGAAGTAAGCCAAGCACAAAAGGACAAGTACAACATGAGTCCACTGAGGTAAGCTTTAAAAAAAAATACAAAAAGGGCATAGGGGAAAAGCTACAGTATATAAACATTCCTCGGGTGAGGTCCAGGTAGTATGGCAGGGGCCAGACCAAATCCAGGGATACATATGGTAGCCACCTAAAAAGGGGTGCGGGGAAGGAAAAAATAAAACAGAATTGGGTAGTGGGGAAACAGGGCACTAATACACTCAAGGGGGGGGTATTGTTTATATCTCCACAGGGAAAGAGGAACTAGACTTCAACCCAGTGCTCCAAGATGTGAATGCAGCAGGCCAGCATGGAGTAGGGAACCAGTGAAGAGGCCTGAGGGTCCGGCCCCAATACCAACTATGTGGATACCTTCCCCTCACCCCATAAGAATTTATTTCAGAGGACAACACTGAATCTGCAGCTCTGGCAGAGGGACATGTCTGATCATAGCACATGCAAGCAAGTGAAGGGGGAGAAAGAGAGTGGTGTACATCCTGGGCCACCAAGCCTTGAGGACGATATTCCCGCTCAGAGGAGCCAATCTACAGAGAAGAACATTTGGGTGGCCTGATTATGAGACATGACATCCTTCACTGACCCATAGCCATAAAGGGGACAACCTTGGAGACACAGCGTGGGAATTCTGCCAGATCTGATCCCACCACACCGATGCAAAACGCTAAGAGTATGGAACAAAACAGCAAGGGGAACAAAGCAATGAAATCCCTAAGGAATACCAAAAGTAGACTTCAGGACCATGGCTTGGCGCCCCTTCAGACTCGACCGAAAAACACTCCTAAAGGCCAACAAACAGTCCTTGAACTAACTACAAGATTTTCTTTCTTGTTGTTGTGTTTTGTTTTTGTCATTGGCTTGTTGTGGTGGTTATTTTGTTGCTTGGTTTTTCTCTGTCTTGTTTTTGTGCATGTTATTAT
>NW_022103945.1:658806-666504 GCF_000313985.2 Echinops telfairi
CTGATGCCAGGGGCTTAAGTGGAGAGCAAATGTTTTGAGAATGATGAGGGCAATGAATATACAAATGTGCTTTACACAATTGATGTATGCATGGATTGTGATAAGAGTTGTATGAGGCCCTAATAAAATGATTTTTAAAAGTTTATTATTGTTCATGGAGTGAGATAAGGGTCTTCCTTCATTTTTCTGCAGGTAGATATCCATTTTTTCCCCAGCACCACTTGCTAAAAAGGGCATCTGCTTCCCATTGGATATTTTAGGGTCCCTTATCAGAGATCAGTTATCTGAATGCTGATGATTTTATTTCTGGGTTTTCAGTTCTTTTCCAATGGTATGGGTATCTGTCATTGTATCCATACCATGCAGTTTTGACAACCATGACTGTATAATATGTGCTACAGTCAGGTAAAGCAAACCCTCCCACTGTGTCCTTTTTGAGGAGTTCTCTGCTAATTCTGGGCTTCTTACCTCTCCATATGAATTTGATAATCAGTTTTTCCATTTCTTTGAATAAAGATGAGGGTAATTGTATCAGGATTGGATTAAACTTATATAGTGCCTTGGGCAGAATTGACATCTTGACTATATTGAGTCTTTCAATCCACGAACATGGGATATTTTCCCATTTATTGAGGTAACTCTTGGTTTCTTGTAATAGTGTTCTGTAGTTTTCCCCATATAGATCTTTTGTTCCTTTAGTCAGGTATATCCCTAGATATTACAATTTGTGCTTGGCTATTGTGAAGGGTACTACTTTTTTGATCTCCTCTTCTGTGGTCTTATCTGATGAATATAGCAGTCCAATGGACTTCTGTTTGTTTATCTTGTTTCCTGCCACTCTGCCAAACTCCTCCACAGAATTCAGCCCAGGAGAGTTGCTTAGAGGGAAATTCAATGCTGCTGGAACGCAGGAGGAGCATTATAAAAATAAGTAGGCACAGACCCACGGGATTGTGAGGGGCTTGGGGCTTTTGGCATACCACAGTGGAGGCCGGCTGGGGCTTGACCTTGGCACTGCCAGTGTCCCTGCCAGAGCCGGTACCATTTGGAGCCCATAAGGGGGGTTGGTCTCAACACAGCCACAGTTGCCTGGGGGCAGGGACTAGACCCTCGCAGGTCCACCAGCAGGGATCGGGGTTCAGCTACACTGTTATTTTTGTTTCCATCTCTTCTCTCTATCCCCCCACAGACTTGGAGGGCTGCTTTTTCTCAACACAGCTACAGCTTGCCGCCACCACCCTCTCAGGTGGAGACTTAACCTTTGCATCTCCACAGGCAGGGACCTGGACTCGGCTAGATTGTTGCTTTTGTTTCCCTCTCTTATCTATATTCAGCACAGTCTCAGCGGACTTACTTTTTAATATTTTTCTCCTCTTTGTCTCTTTCCTGTTCTCTTGCACTCCACTGCTGCCCTCCAGACCACTCCCCTTAGCGTCAGGCATTTATGCCTGCACTACACCCAGCTAAGTGAGTTCCACCCTGTACTGCTAGCCCAGGGCTGGGGAAAGCCCAGCCGACCTTCACCAGGGGATACTCTGCCCAACATATTACTGGGGAATGCCTGCGCTGTGTGCCTGGGCGCCTAAGGCAGCTCGGCCAACACTTGTCAACTTTCCAAGCTGCTTCAGGAACCTCTTCCCAACATTCGCAACACCAAAGCATGCAACCTACCAGCCTTCTGGGGAACTCTCCTGAGAGGGAACCCACAGGAGGATAAAGTGGTAGCTTAATTTCCTATTGAAATTAGCTGTAGGCAATTCGAAGAAGCATTGCTACAAGTCTCGCAGAGACAGCCAGTGCTCTTCGACTCCCTGGAAAATGGCACCTGGCACCCCTAAAACAACGCAACACAAACAGACATCAGCCCCAACGGCCACAACGAAAGAACAGGAGAAACAAAGGGCAATAGCAGAAGATGTCCTGAATATAACAACATGCATAGAAGAAGCAGACATTGTGTTGCCACATAAAGAAAGTTTCAGAATGCTTCTTAGAGGCATACAGGATATAAGGGAAACAATACAGAAAAAGGATGAAATGATAGAGGAGATAAAGGCCATACACCAAAGGGAACTACAGGAGCTTAGGGAGGAGATAACAAAAACCAGTAGCAGAAACACGGACCTTGAGAATTGACTGGAGGAAGCAGAGAACTGCATCTGTGACTTGGAGGACAGCCAAGCAGACTTTAACAAATATGAACAAAAATCGAATAAGATCATCAGAAAAGCTGAAAAAAACCTAAGAGCTATGTCTGATGCTATGAAGCGGACCAACATTAGAATTATTGGCTTACCGGAGGAAGACACAACAAAGAAGTCATCTGCAACGATAGCGAGAGAATTCTTGGATGAAAACTTCCCCAGCTTAATGAATGAAAACCAGGCAACCATTCAGGAGGCTAAAAGAACACCACCTAGACTGAATCCCGAGAAGAAGTCACCAGGGCACATAATAGTTAAACTATCCAACTTTGAGGAAAAGGAGAAAATCATGAGAGCAGCTAGGGAAAAACAAGCAAAAACAAGGTTCCCACATAAGAATATGCTCAGGCCTATCAGCAGAAACTATGAAGAAGAGGAAAGAGTGGAGTAACATATTCCAAAAATTGAAGGAAAACAATGCAAACCCAAGACTATTCTACCCAGCCAAATTATTGATCAAGATAGATGGAGAAGTATGAGTCTTCCCAGACAGGAAAAACTCAAAGAATACATTAGAAGAAATCCAGCCCTACAAAAGATCTTTGCCGACCCAGTATGGGCAGAAGAACAACACTCACCAAGTATAAATAAAGGACCACCACATAGAACAACCTCACCCAGAGGGCAACAAAGAGAAAACAGACCCCAAGATAGAGAGAATTCAAGAATCACACACACACACGCACACACACACACACAACACACTAATGAGGAAGGAAAGTTGGAAAACACCCAACACAAAAGGTATAAAATGGCATCACAGAGTCCGCAGATGGAGATAATAACCCTGAATATCAATGGCCTGAACTTAGGCATTGAAAGATTGGGGCTAGCAGACTGGCTTAGAAAACACAACCCATCAATCTGCTGCCTAGAGGAGAAACATCTCAAAGCTAGAGGCAAAAATAGGCTGAGAATCAAAGGCTGGAGAAAGGCATAGCAAGCAAACAGCAATTCATAGAAAGCAGGGGTTGCAATCCTAATTTCCGACAAAATTGACCTCAAAGTGAAAACCATAAAAAGAGATAAGGAGGGACACTATATAATGCTCAAGGGAATGGTAGATAAAAGAACCACTAAGCATTGTAAACATATATTCCCCAAATGAGAGACCCGAAAAATATGTCAACCAAACACTCCAAAAGAAATCACAGCCTCAACAATTATAGTGGGTGACATCAGTACACCGCTCTCTGAGAAAGATAGATCACAGGAAAAGAACCTGAACAAGGAGGCTAGAGATCTAAACACGACAATTAGACAATTTGACCTGATAGGTATTTACAGAGCTTTTCATCCAAATACAAAAAAGTCACATTCTTCTCAATCCCTCATGGCACATATTCGAAGAGGGACCACATCCTGCGGCATACGGTGAATCTACATAAATTTAAGCACGTTGATATCATTCAGACATCTCTCTCTGACCACTGTGCCATAAGGCTGGAAATCAACAAAAGGAAGATGAGGAAAACAAGAGCAAACAATTGGAGGATGAATAACTCTCTACTGCAAAAGGAGTGCATACTGGCACAGATCAGAGATGAAATTAGGACATTTCTAGAAACCAATGAGAATGAGCACATGACATACCAAAACTTATGGGACATAGCATAGTCATCAGAGGAAGTTTCATAGCAATACATGCACACTTGAGATAGGAAAAGAGACTCATATTTGACATACTGGCACAAAATTTACAACAACTAGAGTAGAGTCAGCAGGACATTCCTACTAATAGCAAAAGAAAAGAAATTATAAAAATCAGGGCTGTGATTCAGGAGAGGGAAAATAAGAAATCTATGAAAAAAAATTAATGCTGCTAAATGTTGGTTCTTTGAAAGGATAAACAGACTCGACAGACCATTGGAAAACCTAACCAACGAAAGTAGGGAACAAATTTCAATAGCAAGAATAAGGGAAGAAAGAGGGGACATTACAACAGACCCTAATGAAATCAAAGGGATAATTACACAGTACTACGAATGATTATACTGCAATGAATTCAACAATTTGGAAGACATGGACAAATTCTTGGACAAACAATCCCTCCCTAGACTATCCTCAATGGATGTCAAGAATCTCAACAGACCCATAGCAATAGAAGCAATAGACAAGGTTATCAAGGGATTACCAACAAAAAAATTCCCTGGACCAGATGGCTTCACTGGAGAATTCTATGAAGCATTTAGGGAAGAACTAACACCAATCCTACACAAACTTCCAGAACATAGAAAAAGACAGCAAACTCCTGAACTCCTTCTATGAAGCTCGTATAATTCTGATACCAAAACTGGGCCAAGTATCCCACAAGAATCAAGAACTACAGACCAATATCTCTAATGAATATCGATGCAAAAATCCTTAACAAAATACTAGCCAACAGAATACAAAAGTATATAAAACAAATAATTCACCATGACCAAGAAGGATTCATACCAGGGATGCAGGGATGGTTCAACATATGAAAGACCATTAGTATTTTTCATCACATTGCCATGAAACACTATAATAGTCACATGATAATATCAATAGATGCAGAAAAAGCATTCGACAACATCCAACACCAATTCCTCTATAAGACACTTGAGAACATAGGAATGGAAGGAAAGTTCCTCAAGACAATACAAGCTATATATGAAAAACCAACAGCCTGTAACATGGTAGTCAATGGAGAAAAGACTTACACAATCCCACTGAAAAGGGGGACCAGAGAAGGATGCCCCTTGTCCCCATTCTTATTTAATATCGTGCTGCAGGTTTTAGCTAACAGCATAAGGCAATGAAAAGACATCAAAAGTATTCATCTTGGGAAGGAAGAGGTGAAACTATCGTTATTTGCAAATATGATTTCACATATGGAAAATCCCAAATGTTCCACAAGGGGAATACTGGAAGCAATATAGGAGTTCGGCAGAGTGGCAGGATACAAGACAAACAAACATAAGTCCATCTGATGGTTATATACATCGAATTAGACCACAGAAGAGGAGATAAAAAAGGTGGTACCCTTCACAATAGCCAAACACAAATGGAAATATCTAGGGATATACCTGACTAAAAGAACAAAAGATCTACATGGGGAAAACTACGGAACACTACTGCAAGAAACCAAGAGCGACCTCAACAAATGGAAGAATATGCCATGCTCATGGATTTGAAGACTCAATATAGTAAAGATGTCAGTTCTGCCCAAGGCACTTTATCAATGTAATGCAATCCTGATAGAATTACCCTCATCTTTCTTCAAATAAATGGAAAAACTGATTACCAACTTCATATGGAGAGGGAAGAAGCCCAGAATTAGCAGAGAACTCCTCAAGAACGACAAACCGACAGGGCTTGCTTTACCTGACTTTAGCACAAATTATACAGCCACCGTTGTCAAAAGCACATGGTGTTGGTAAAATGACAGATACCCACACCAATGGAAAAGAACTGAAAACCCAGAAATAAAATCACCAGCATACAGACAACTGATCTTTAATCAGGGCCCCCCAAATATCAAATGGGAAGGTGATGCCCTTTTTAACAAGTGGTGCTGGAAAAAAATGGATATCTACCTGCAGAAAAATGAAGCAACAACCTTATCTCACTCCATGCACAAGAATAAACTCAAGGTGGATCAGAGACCTTGAAGTTAAACCCCAAAAGATTAGGGCCATCAATGAGGGAATTGGGATCAACGTGATAATTTTGGCACAGGAATATGCTATCAGAAATAGGGAAGGACACAAACACAAAGGAGGCACAAATTGACAAATGGGATATACTGAAGATAAAACACTTGTGTACATTGAAAGAATTCACCAAGAGAGTAATAAGAGAGTCCATGGACTGTGAAAACATCTTTAGCAATGACACATCAGACAAAGGCCTTATTACTAAAATCTAGAATATTCTGCTAGCTTCCAAAAAGAAAAACCTAATTGCCCACTGAGGAGGTGGGCAAAGGAGCTGAACAGAAGTTTCACAGGTACAGAAATCCGAATGGCCAAAAAACATGTGAGAAAATGTCCCCGATCTTTCACCATACGAGAAATTAAATCAATATTGAGGTACCACCTAACACCCTCAAAGATAGCCCAATTCAAGAAATCAGAAAGCAACAACTTTTGGAAGGGCTGTGGTGTAACAGGAACTCTCATCCACTGCTGGTGGACCTGTAAATATGTAGAGCCACTATGGAAATCGATCTGGCGATATCTAAAACAGATGGAAATCGAGTTACCATACGACCCAGCAATCCCCCTACTGGGCATATACCCAGAAGAGGCAAGAAACAAACCACAGCCAGACATCTGTGCTCCAATGTTCATTGCAGAACTATTCACAATTGCAAGGAGTTGGAAAGAACCCAAATTCCCTTCAACTGACAGTGCATTAAAAATCTGTGGTACATACATACAACGGAGTACTACGCATCGCTAAAAAGCAGTAATAAACGTATGAAGCACATCGCTGCATGGGAAGAACTGGAGGAAATCATGCTAAGTGAAGTGAGTCAAGCACAAAAGGACAAGTACAACATGAGTCCGCTGAGGTGAGCTTTAAAAAATGCAAAAGGGACATAGGGAAAAAGCTACTGTATACAAACATTCCTGGGTGAGGACCAGGTAATATGGCAGGGACCAGATCAAAGAAAGTGATACACATGGTAGACAACTAAAAAGGAGGTGGGGAAAGGAAAAAGTAATAATAATAATGGGGAGCAGGGACACAGGATACTAATCCACCCAAGGGGAGGGTATTGTTTATATCTTCACAGGGATAGAGGGACCAGACTTCAACCCAATGCTCCAAGATGTGCATGCAGCATGCCGGCATGCAATAGGGAACCAGTGGAGAGGTCTTGGGGGCCAGCACCAATCCCAACTACTACATGGACACCTGCCCCTCCCCCCAGAAGAATTTATTTTAAAGGACGGCATTGAATCTGCAGCTCCAGGAGAGGGACATACCTGATCAGAGCACATGGGAGCAGATGAAGGGGGAGGAGGAGAGAGTGGAGCACATCCTGGCCTACCAGGCCGTGAGGACGATGTTCCTAATTAGAGCAGCCAGTCTACAGAAAGGACCACATGGCCAGCCACATTATTAGACATGACGCCCCTCACTGACCCATAGCCCTACAAGGGACAACACCGGAGACACCGAGTGGGAATTGTGCCTGATCTGATCCCACCACACAGAGGCAAAACCCTAAGGGGGTGAAACAGAACAGCAAGGGAATGGAGCGGCGAGGTCCCCAGGGAATGCTGAAGGTAGACTTCCAGGCCAGGGCATGGTGCCCAAACAGACTGGACTGGAAAACACTCCTAAAGGCCAACAAACAGTCCTTGAACTAACTACAAGCTTTTCTTTCTTGTTGTGTTTTTTGTCATTAGTTTGATGTTGTTGTTGTTGTTGTGTTGTTTATTGTTGCTTGGTTTTGCTCTGTCTTGTTTTGGTGCATGTTATTATCTCCGCAGGTCTGTCTAAATAAGATAGGCTG
>NW_022103945.1:668146-670090 GCF_000313985.2 Echinops telfairi
AAAAGATACAGCATCTGGGGTCTTAAAGGCTTGAAGATAAACAAGCGGCCATCTAGCTGAGAAGCAACAAAGCCCACATGGAAGAAGTACACCAGTCTGTGTGATTACAAGGTGTCAATGTGATTAGGTATCAGGCATCAAAGAACACAAGGTCATATTGTGAATGAGGGAGAGTGCAGAGTGGAGACCGAAAGTCCATCTGTAGGCAACTGGAAATCCCCTTACAGAAGGGTAAAGGGGAGGAGATGAGCCAGTCAGGGTGCAGCACAGCAATGATGAAACATACTACTTTCCTCTAATTCTTTAATGCTTCTTCCCCCCACTATCATCCTAATTCTACTTTGCAAATCCAGCTAGACAGAAAATTATGTAACTACCACACTAGCCTGAAACAGTTGGTTCTAAGTGTAGTCCTGGAGAAACAAAATAAGGACGAGTTTTCAAATTTTAAAGACACTGATAATTTCCCTCCATTAGTGTAGAAGGCATTGCTACTCCATGTCAATAGATCAAGCCAAGTATTGGTAAGATTAAAAACTACATGATGATTTTTTGATATATTTCTTAAATTCTGTCAGACTGAGAAGTATAGACTAACCAGTAGGTTGATTGGTCCTACTTAAAATAGATATGGTGGTAAAGGACAGAGACGAGCTTACAGCATCAGACTCACAGCTGAGGTACAATAAGAAGACTTCAGTTTCCACTTGTGCCCTGAAATATAAAGTCTTATTTTTTTTATTGACATAATTGATATTGCTGAAATACAAACATAGTCCTATTACAAATGTGGCTAAATTACAATGCCAACTGGATTTTTTCAAACTCAGTGTGATGCTAATCTAGAAACTTGGGATAGGGACATAACGGGTAGATGGAAACATATAATTTATAATATAGATTTCACAGCTTCATAGTTGGAGGTTTTTGCCCAGATTGGAATGCTCCTAAAGTCTCACATATTTGATTTAGAAAGAAGAGATTTTGAATTTGATTTTTGTGTTAATGTGATAGGGTGAATGTTTGCACGTGACAAACATGTATGTTGGGGGTTCAAAAGGTGTAGTGTTAATCAAATTGTGACTCCCTAAACTCTATGCTGTAGCCCTGGTGGTGTAAGAACCCTGGGTGGTCTAGTGGTTA
This sequence comes from Echinops telfairi, assembly GCF_000313985.2. Classification (NCBI taxonomy): domain Eukaryota; kingdom Metazoa; phylum Chordata; class Mammalia; order Afrosoricida; family Tenrecidae; genus Echinops; species Echinops telfairi. Next base: position 669,290 of record NW_022103945.1, read on the forward strand.
AGCACTAGGCCACAATCCGCTTGGTCGGCAGTTGCAAACCACCAACCACTTGCAGGGAGAAAGACTGGGTTTTCTACTCCCTTACAGTCTCAGAAACCCAAAGGAAAGTCACTGAGTCTGCCCTGACTCCATGGCAGTGAGTTTGGATTTTGGTTGGTTTTTTTTTTTTTTTTTTCTTCTTTAAACCTCTCTGCTTAAGGGCACGATATATTTGGAAATGGGCTGACTTTGTTATGTTAATAAAACAGGATTAGTAGGGTATGCATTCACCGCTTTTGATATATAAAAGGGTTTCAACAAGCAAACAAAGCAGAAATGGGCAAAGATTGATGCGAAATCCACATAGAGAAATCTAAAGAACCAGGAGACTGAAGGTGAAGAGAAAATACAAGGACCTTCCTGAAGGAGCCATGAGAGGAGTACTGTGTCTCGAGTCTTGTATCTGTCTAGGACAGTACGCAAACGTCTGTCCTAGTTGGTTCTCATAAACAGCTTCCTTACTGCAAACGGTAAGATGATTGAGGAAACAGCTGCAAGCAGTGTTTCCCTGGTAGAAATGAAAACAACGGTATGGGCCGAGATACAGAACTCACTCTCAAGGCTATGAGAAATTCAAGTGTGGGAATAGCAAACGTGTCTGGATACACTGCCAGTATTTATTTATTTTATGAAAATAGCAAATATATATTGCTGTTTCTTTAAAATCATTTTATTAGGGGCTCATACAATTCATCACAATCCATACACACATCAATTGTGTAAAGCGCATTTGTACATTCATTGCCCTCATCATTCTCAAAA
>NW_022103945.1:671307-674317 GCF_000313985.2 Echinops telfairi
CATGCACAAAAACAAGACAGAGCAAAACCAAGCAACAATGTACAACCAAACAGTAGCAACATCAAGCCACCACTGCCAGTATTTAGTAGATAAATAATAAAGCACTGCAGGCTGTCGAGGCTACAGTTTTGTACCATATCTATCTGTGTCTATTTTGTGCAGCAGCCCTGTATTGTCTCCGAGTCTGTGTGTCTGTGTGTGTCTATTTGTGTTCCATTTCCATGCTCAAGAAACTGCGGCATCATTTGGCGCCCAATGAGGGACCGGAAAGAAGCATGGAGAACCGGAAAGAGAAGCACCTCAGTGGTAAGCGGTGATCACAGGAGGGACTCTCGGGAGAAATAGAAACAGGAGAGACCAAAAGGGAACACCTCAGTGGTAAGTGAAAATGCACAAGAGGGACTTTCGGGGTTAATAAAAATAAACCTGTGTAAAACAGGAAAAACCAAAAGGGAGCGTCACTGTGGTAAGTGAAAATCTACTAGAGGGACTTTTGGAGTTAATAAATTAACCTGTGTGAAGTAGGGAAAACCTAGAGGGAGCATCTCTGTAATTACAAGAGGGACTTTCGGTTGGGGGGGGGGAGGGAAAATGGGAAATTCCTCATCCATGGAACGCGAATACCAAAAGTTGATAAAAGGACTTCTCCATCCTACAGGGGTGGAGGTTAAAGATAAATTATTGGGAGAATTATTTGCACATGTACAACAACATTGTTATTGGTTTTACAGTCAAGAAATGGTTAAATTGAATTCACAAGCATGACAACAAGTAGTGAAAACATTACGCACTGCTCATCAACATGGACAGACTATGAATTTAAAGCTATGGTCTTTGTGTTGTACTATTACTCAAGCTTTACAGTTATTAGAGACAGACTCAGAGAAAGCTCAAGAAAAAGATAAAGAAAAGAGAGAGAATGGAATCCAAAGGGAGGAAGAGAATTATGCAGAAGTAGTTGAGGATGAATTAGTTCCAGAATTAGCAAGGAAACAATCAGATATTGTGATAGAAGGAAATGATGTTCAAGAGCTTATAGGATTGCTAAAACAAATGCTTAAATACCATTAGGCTACCAGCCCTTTAGCTGCTCCATTGCCTGGAGCTACTTTCACTTTCACACAGGCCGAATCATGGGGAGGAGAAAGACAAGCTGCCTCCTGATCCAGGAATAATAACTTTTCTCATATCAGAGCTTGTGCAGGGATTGGCAAAACTGCATATCGAGCTGACCCGGTGGAAGCAACAAATAAAACATTTATTTTCTTAGGCAAAGAATCTATAGTAAGAAAAAGAAATCTGAGTAAAAGAATGGATATTATTGGTGAGTTAGTTTATTGTGCCAACCTGGCTGATAAACACATGTGGGATTAATTGAAGGGCAGAGCGATAAATGACTTGGTGATCCTCGCCTTTCTAGTTCTCAGGTCTCTTGCTTTGTGATGGTCGCACCAAGGTGCAGTTGCCTTAGCAGTTCCCTCCTTCAGCTTGCAAAGCTGACTTTCTGCAAGATATCCCCAAGGACAAGCCACATGGACCTACCAGGAAGCAGCTCTGGGTGCTGGAGCACCCGTGTGGAGACCCCTGTCAGCGCTGAGATATTTATACATTCTTGGACACGGCTTTCCTCCTGCAGTCGGCATCATGTGTCTGTTTTGTGAGATGGAGGAGGACTTTGTGGACTGGTGTTGGACATATGGGTTAATGGGTTAATATTGAACTTGTGGGCTTGGGCATCAATGGGTTGGGATGTTTTCTTGATGTGCTCTTAACCTTCATATAAAACTCTCTCTTATACGTGAGTTGCTGTGGATTTGTTTCTTTAAAGTACCCAGACTAACACATATTGGTACCTTGGGAGTGGGGTACTGGAGAAACAAATCACAAGATGGCGAGTATGTATTGGACCTCTACCTCAGGGTAGTTGTTTATCTTTGTCTATCCAGAGGTCAGATAAGGTCACACTTTACTCGGTTGTTTTCTGGGAAGTAGGAAAATAGAAAGTTTGTAAGCCCACTTGCTTTAAGCCATTAAAATTTAATCTTTGGATGGGTTTAGGCCATGCCTGCAAAGAAAGCTTTGAAAATATATGCCCCACCCAGTACTTTGGATTACTCAGGAATCAGTAGTCTTTGTCAAAAGCTGGAAAAATTTTGGAGCCATGAAGAAAACTTCCCTCTAGGACTGTATGTTAAAGGGAGCCTGAGAGCAGGCTGAAATGCTTGCTAGGTGACCACCTGGGTTCACTTGTTGAGTGGAAGTGGGAGAAGTGCAGCAATAAAGAGAGGTTGAGTTTGGCCACTGACACTGGTGAACTTGGTTTACAGGAAAAAGAGAAGACGAGAGCGGGTTGACTGGTCTAAAGTTCATGACCTAGCCTGAAGGGGCTAGGCTTGTTGAGTATTGGTAAGAGCCTTTGGTCTAAAGGCAAGGCGACAAATGGGCACCCTGAGGAGGCTGAGTGAGGCAGCCAACATTGAGTTGACCAGAATACGACCAGCTGGAGATTTTTGAGCCTGTGAACTGTTGCATATTGTTGCTGACTTCATGGATGGCCTGTCTGAAGTTGACTGTGATTATGGATGGAGACTTCACAAGATTCCAACTGGAATGAAGGCTCTTCATGTCGAAAAATATGATTGCCTTCCCAGATAACTGGATTGATGTAAGTGGGTAGTATATAAATTGGATACCCAAAATTGGGGGAGAAAAAGGCATGAAGTGGTTGGCTTACAAACTTTCATAGGTGGGGGGAATATTCACAGGATTATAGGGCTAAGGTGTCGGTGTTACTTAATTGCAATTGTGAAACTAAAGAATTATGTACAGGTGCCAGGTTGGCAAGGGGTTGGGACAGGAGGAAAGCATAAAGAAATAGAGGAAAGAAGTAGGAGGCATAGGGCATATATACAAGCCTAGGTACAGACATGTACATATGTAAATATAATTAAGATTAAGGGGGGAACAGACCTAGGTGCAATAATTATTGGTTTGGTAGTGGGGCGGCAGG
>NW_022103945.1:675421-680841 GCF_000313985.2 Echinops telfairi
GTATAGATGTGCTTTACACAATTGATCTATGTATTGTGATAAATTGTATGAGCCCCAATAAATTGATTAATTAAAAAAAAAAAAAAGAAAATAAATGTTAAAAGAGCCATTATAATATCATGAAAAATCTTTGAATTTAAGCCAATAAAATTTTGCCAAATGTGTAACTTAACTTGTTTATCTCTTTATCTTCACATAGGTAAATAAAATGGATCAAGTGCAATTATGTAACAAAACAGATCAGTAGAAAATGCACAATGAGTAAGTAATAAAATAGTACAACTAATCTATATTTGTCTAATCAACAGATAATTGTTGAATATCTATTATGTCATACACATTATTATAATAGTAACTTATTTTCTTTGTAAATTAATTTACAAATTAGATACATCACCTTTTTTAACAACCGATGAGTGTTGATATTTATTGACTATTTATTCACGTTGAATAGCATTACTGAAGTAGAATTCAAGCTGATGGTATTTCCTTATAAATTATTTATCAATGATACACCTAAACATTTTTAAGTAGATGTTTTTATCATAAAATTAGATAGTTTCAGATGGTACAATATCCAGCATATTATAATTATTTTGATGTTAAAGTAATCTGCTTTGACAGTATCTCAATTATATACAATGTAATTTAAACCCCAAACCTAGATAAATCACTATTAAAGGTAGTATCTAAACATTTTTTTATATTTGAACATTTTGAGGATTCTTATAAACAACACTGGTGAAAAAGCAAACATATCAGGTCATTTAAGTGGAATATAATGCATGAGATATTTGGATGCAATTACCCTGGAAATGACAGAATGGAATGAAAGAGGAAAATGGAAGCAGGAAGTATGAAATATGAAGATGAAGGACACAAACGAGGCTCTCACTCACTGCCATTAAGTCTATGCAGGCTCATAGTCACTCTGTAGGATGGAGTAGAACTGGCCCTGTGAGTTTCTGTATTGGAGTAGAAAGCCCTGTCTTTCTCCCAGGGAGCAACTGGTGACTTTTAACTGTTGAGCTTATGGTTAGCAGCCCAGCATATACCCACTACTTCACCAGGGATCCTCCACAAATGCAGCTACATTGAAATATTAATCACTGATTTCAGAAAAGAGTGTAGAAAGTAGTATATTCCTTCCTCAACGTAGAATAGCATATAATGAGTGTCAAAGGAATGATTGTTTTAGAAAGTGATCATTTGATAGTCACCACAGTAATAATAATTAAAGCATCAATCAATGCTAACATTAGCAGGTAAAGGTTAGAGGCGTAATGGGATTGTTACATAGTTCCAAAGTACTTCCCATAAAAAATCTTATTAATTATAAAGGGAAATGAGTAACATGACAATAGTGAAAGCTAATAAGCACAACCTTTAGCCAGTGATCAAAGTTATTATCTCCAGGAAGATGACAGTTTGGCATACAACGAAAACACATTGTCTTTCTGTTATATCCTAGCCTCCCTGCCTCCAGATGCTTAACATGAATCTACTCACAAGGAAACACCACCAAACTAAAACTGAGGAAAAAAGAGAGAAGCATGATGGTTGTCAGACAATAAGCACAGGAAGATTTCCTCAGCAATTACCAGATAAGGTCCAACATGAGGGATAGCCTACACTTCTTGGCAGCAAGAATCTAAACATAAAGCTAAGTAGACCCAACTTCCTTAAAGTAGGAGAGCATCAATGCCTGCTGACAGATGCCCTTTATCAGCGACCAGCAACATCTATAAGCACCCGCCTCCGCCCTGGCAGTCGCTCTTTCCCAGAGACAACCCAACCTTTACCTCACTGGCCTCTGGGAGATAGCTGTGTGGGCAGTTTGGTAGAGACAAAATCAGTACCTAAGCATAACTTTTCACTTTCCACCTCCTCTTCTTCCTCATCCTTTCCTGCTTTGTTCTTCTATGCCCTCAGCCGCCACTTGCTCCACCTCTCCCCCACAACACAGGTGTTAACAACACTATCATCAAAGAACAGATTCCCCACCCACAAAGAGGTTTTATTTGCTACTTTACATTATTTTCTTCAGATGTAGCATATTTGTTCTATTACATTACTCATATTTTTGGAGTTATTTCCCACTTCCTCTTCTTGTACCTTCTTCTGGTGTGGCCCCAACCTCCTGAGAAGACTCATTCCCACCAGGCAAAAACACACAGTCCTTTAGATTCCAGTACACCCACAGAAATAAGGGCTTCCCCTTCCCCCCTGCCCTGAGTGGACCGATATTCCCACATTCACATTGCTACAGTAACAGAAATTAATATCCACACCCAAGCCACACCATGTTCTTTTGTGCCTTGATTCCTTGCAATACTCTTATTTTTCTCCTTATGCTCTCCCTCTTTTTGCCATGAAATACATTTCACTGGAATTTATTAATATCGTGACCCCTCTTAAAATAAAATTTCCCCATATTTTTGCAAATTTGTTGGTCTCTGGGGACTGCCACTTACCACTACTAACATTGCTTTTTATTTTATTCTCACTCTTCTCCCCACCCCTACTTTCCCCACTTCCCTTTCTCCCTTTTCCTCCATTTCACCACAGTAAAATTTCCAGCTCATGCTAGATCACATAGCTAAATGAAGCCAAGTACCTCTACATGACCAGCAGCTCACACACCACTGATAGCTATACCACGATGCCAAGGAAATAGCAGTCAATGATAGTAAACCCCCAAATAAAGAAAAACAAACACAAACAACATAAAACCAAATAAATCTAGGTGGTGCAAAGGTTACCCATTGGACAGTGAACCTCAAGGTAAGCAGTTGGAAGCCACCAGCCACTCCACAAGAGAAAGATGCGACTTTCTATCTTGAACAAATTCAGGTCTGAGAAACTCACAGGGGCATTCTACTCTGTCTTATAGGGTTGCTATAAGTCGGCATCAACTCAATGGTTTCTGGTTTGATGTGTCTATGTTTATATCATAAGCTTCACCACCTTAAATTTTACTTACATCACAATAAGATGCATTTTACCAAGTCAGGAAGCAAAATCACCACTCAACAGCTTGAATATTGTGTTCACTCAAATCTCTTATGGCTGGGAAGAATATCAAAGAGTTTCCTTGACAACTGTATGATTTTAATTTCAGAAAAACAAAATGAATTTCTAATAGATGAAAACACTTGAGATTTGGTATATATGTCTTGTTTTCAAAATTATGAGTAGCTAGAAAGTTATGTAGAGAATGTCACTATCTTGTGAGCTCTACCAAACATTGTGAATAAAGTGATAGCAATTTATATTTAGTAATATAAACTGATTACTTCCCGTCATATCCTAAGATTAACAACTGGCAAAGGAATCTCATATCACAAATTCTAGTTATTGCTTTTATTACTTCTTATAAGTATATAATGAAGGCATCAGAAAGTGCAACTGTACAATGGATTTTTACAGATGGAATACACAGAAAACAAATTGACTGCATTTGTGGGAAGAAATTCAATATCAGCAGCTAAAACTAGGCCAGGGAATGACTATGAATAAACCTTCAATTGCTCATATGTTTGAAAATTCAGGTTAAAGCTGAAGAACATTAAACAATGCTGTAATAGCTGAAGTATGGCCTGAATCTATGGAATGTGAATATTGAGAAAATTGTATATATAATTTGCTGCGGTGAATACAAATGACAGAAGATGAGCTGTGGGAGGTCATCCAGCACATTATTCATGAAGAAAGCAAAAGTTCATTAAAAAATGGGAAAGAAAGAAAAGATCACCGTGGATGTCTGAAGAAACTCTGAAACTTGTTCTGAATCAAAAAGTAGCTAAGGCAAAAGGAAGAAATGATGAAGTCAAAGAGCTGAATTAGAATAATTCAAATGGCAGCTCCAGAAGGCAAACTAATATATTATAATAAAATGTACAAAAGCCTAGATTTAGAAAGTCAAAAAGGAAAGGCACATTCAACATGCCTTAAACTGAAAGAACTCAAGAAAAAAAATCAAGCCTTGAGTTGCAACATAGAAATTTCTGTAGGCAAATATTTCATGATGCAGGAATAATTAAAAGAATACACAGTCACTGTACCAAAAAGAACTAGTCAACGTTCTACCATTTCAGGAAGTAGAATATGAGCAAGAACCAATGGTACTGAAGGAGGAAGTTAAGCTGCAGGGAAAACATTAGTCAAAAACATGCTTTCAGGAAATGAAGGACTATCCATTGAAATGTTTCAACAAGTTAATCAAACAGTGGAAGGATTTACTCATCTATGCAAGTAAATTTGAAAGACAACTACTTGGGCAACTGACTGGAGGAGATCCATATTTGTACCAAATAAAAGGAAAGATGACCCAACAGAATGTTCAAGTTATAGAACAGTATCACTATTATCGCATGCAAGTAAAATTTTGCTGAAGACCATCCAACAACAGTTGCAGCAGTACATAGACAAGGAGCTGCCAGAGGTTCAGGCTGGATTCATAAGAGGACGTGGAACAAGGGATATCATTGCTGATGTCAGATAGATCTTGGCTGAAAGCAAAAAAAATTACCAAAAAATGTTTGTTTACTTGTGTTTTATTGACTAAGCAAAGGCAATTTCTTGTGCGGCTCATAACAAACTGTGAATAGCCTTGAGAAGAATGAGAATTCCAAAACACTTCATTGTGCTCATGAGGAATCTACACATGGGTCAAGAAGCAATTGTATGAACAGAACAAGGGAATGCTGTATAGTTTAAAATCAAGAAAGGTATGTGGTAGAGTTGTATTCTCCTACCACATTTATTCAATCTGTATGCTTTGTAATGAATTATAGATTTTAGATTATACGAAAAAATGTGGTATCAGGATGGAGGAAGGGTTATTATTAACAACTTGCAGTGTGCAGATGACATAACCTTGCTTGGAGAAAGTGAGGAGGATTTAAAACACTTGCTGATGAAGATCAGAATTTCAGCTTTCAAGATAGATGAAATTTTTTAATTTACCTATTTTTTCAAATTATATGTATGAATTGTGATAAGAGTTGTATGAGTCCCCAATAAAAATATTTAAATTAAAATTTAATGTAAGGAAGGCAAATATCCTCACAACTGGACCAATAAGTAATATCATTCTAAATGGGAAAAGAAAGTTTGAAGTCGTCATGGGTTTTGCTTAGATGCATAATAAATTCTCATTGAAGGAGTAGACCAGGTTGCGGCACAGTCTTTAGAGTGTTGAAAAGCAGGGAGGTTACTTTGAGGACTATGGTATGCCTAACCTAAGCCATGATATTTTCTTTTTTTTAATCGTTTTATTAGGGGCTCATACAACTCTTATCACAATCCATACATACATCAATTGTGTAGAGCACATTTGTACATTCATTGCCCTCATCATTCTCAAAACATTTGCTTTCCACTTAAGCCCCCGGCATTAGGTCCTCATTTCCCCCCTC
>NW_022103945.1:682189-688572 GCF_000313985.2 Echinops telfairi
CCCTGGCCCCAAAGTCTACCTTCAGCATTCCCTGGGGACCTTGCTGCTCCATTCCCTTGCTGTTGCGCTGCACTCCCCCAGTGCTTTGCCTTGGTGTGGTGGGATTAGATTGGGTGCAATTCCCACACTGTGTCTCTGGTGCTGTCCCCCACAGGGCCATGGATCAGTGAGGGGCATCATGTCTCATAGTGGGGCTGACCATGTGGTCCTCTCCGTTGACTGGCTGCTCTAATTGGGGTCATCGTCCTCAAGGCCTGGTGGGCCAGGATGTGCTCCAGTCTCTCCTCCTCCCCTCTAATCTGCTCCTGTGTGTTCCGATCAGATAAGCCATAATATTTTCAATCACCTAATGTGCCTGTGAAATTTGGACATTGAATAAGGAAGAATAAAGAATAATCAATGCATTTGAACTTCCTCTAGTTCCTTAATGCTTCCTTCCCCCCACTATCATGACCTCAATTCTGCCTTACAAAATGGATTAGACCAGAACATTCACACTGCTACAGTTAATAGCCCACAACACAGGGAATCCAGGTTAGATAAAGCCCTTGGGACCAACCATGAGAATAGAGATACCAGGAGGATAAGAGGAAGGTTGCGGGAGAAAGGGGAATCGATCACAAAGATCAACATAGAACCTCCTCTCAGGGGGACGAACAACACAAACGTGGGTGAAGGTTGACAGAGGACAATGTAACAAAATATGAAAATAATAATCTATACATTATCAAGGGTTTATGAGGGAGGGAAGAAGGGCAGGGGAGGGAGGGGGAATGAGGAGCTGTTATAAAGGGCTCAAGTAGAAAGAAAATGCCTTGAAAATGATTATGGCAGCATATGTACAAATGTGCTTGACACAACGGATGATTGTATGGATTGTGATAAGAGATGTGAGAGCCTCCAATAAAAGTATTAAGTAAAAAGATCTTGAAAACACCATGGGCTGCCAAAATAACAAATCTGTTTTGGAAGAAGAACATCCAGAATGCCTTTCAGAAGAAAGAATGGTGGAACTTTGTCTCCCACACTTTGGACCTGTTGTGAGGAGAAACCAGTGCTTGGAGCAGGCCATCATCACTGGCAGAGTGGAAGCAAAGAAGAGGAAGGTCCTCAATAGGATGGATTGAGGCAGTGGCCGCAACATTGGGCAGAAGCATAGGGACAATCGTGAGGATAATGCAGAACTGGGCAATATTTCATTCTCTTGAGTATAGGGTTACTATAGCTAGGAACTAACTCTATAGCACCCAACAATAACAAATACAATTAATAAATGTGACACTTTTATTTAGAATTGTTTTAATGCCACATAGAGTGAACAAAAAATACCCCAAGCAAACAAAGTCATAAATATTGCCTTCTATCAGGAGCACTGGTGGCACAAGTGTTAAATGTTTGTGTACTAATGGAATGGAGTGGGTCTTGAACCTACCTAGTTACTCTACAAGGGAGCTCTGGTAGCATAATGGTTATATGTTGGGCTGCCATCCTCACAGTTGAGAGTTCAAAACCACCAGCAGCTCCATGGGAGGAAAACTGGGCTTTCTACTCCCCTAAACAGTGACAGTCTCAAAAATCCACAGAGGGTGGCTAGAAATCAAGATTGACCAGCTGGCAGTGAGTTAGTCACTCTACAGAAAATAACCTAGTTATTTGTCCCCCGATTCGTACAGCCTAGAATGCCATATTGACCTCTGTACTCTGTAACATAGTTATTATAAATGGAAATCAACTCATTGTTGCCCACCAGGAACAACAGTGTGCGACCAAAGTATAGTATAGTAATGGAATAGTCAATATAAGTTCTACAACTCACTGACATTGAGTCAATTTCGATTTAGAGTGAACTTGTGTAGTATCCTTTTGCATATCATACCGTACCGTAATGTATTGTATAATATAGTATAAATCTAATACATACTTCATTTTTCACTAGATATATGGAAATACTTTAGTTTCTTAGCACTCTATCTACTAGATGATGTTAGGTGACAAATCACGGGTAATGGAATATGAGCATAACAAATCAAACACACTTCTAGGTCAAGCCTTAAAGTATTACTGTTCTGTTTTCAGGGACAATAGGAAAAAGACTGAGTTGGGGATGCCATGGATCAGGTGGTCCCAGCGTCAACATTTATAAGGAATTGGGTTCCATAATTCATTCCTTGAAAGAGAGCAATCCAGGTGTAAGACATCATCTATGTATAACCCTCTCCCAGGAGAATGGACAACAGAAAAGTGGGCAAAGGGGGACATCGGTCAGTTTAAGACATGAACAAATAATAATAACTTATAAATTATCAAGGGTTCAGGAGGGAGGAATGGTGGGAGAGGGAGGGGGAAAATGAGCCAATACCAAGGGCTCAAGTAGAAAGAAAATGTTTTGAGAATGATGATGGCAACAAATGTACAAATGTGCATGACACATCGGATGGATGTATGGATTGTGATAAGGGTTCTATGAGCCCCCAATAAAATGATTAAAAAAAATAAAAGAAAGAATGCAATCCCGGTGAGCTGTGTACCCATGAACATTAACATTGGACTTTATGGGAGTGAAAAATAAACTCTAGTGGTATTAATAATTAGAAATTTGGGAATGCTTGTTAGAGGAGTTAGTTCATCTATGTGAATAATACTGAACCTATTTGAACCATAAGTCTGTTAGGAGACAGATGATATGTAGATATGATGTGCCTGTTTATGTGTGTGTTTGCAATTGTGAACAGAAATAGGTATAGCTGTATACATTTTCCAATAGTTTACAAACATAGACAAACTATTTTCCTTCCCATTTTGTAGGTGGTTTTATAGTTCATACATGCATTATAAACAGAAAATATTTCCTATTGTGATTACGTTTGGTAAAAGGAACCAGAATCAATACAGATTTTATCCAATGTTGAGCTGCTAACTTCAAGGCCAGAAGTTCGAAACCACCAGCCCAGCTCTGAGGGAGAAACACTGGGTTTTCTACCCCCATAAACAGTTACAGTCTCAGAAACACAGAAGGGCAGTTCTACCCTGTCCTGTAGGGTTACCATGAGACAGAATTGACTTGATGGCAGTGAGTTCATTTAATACATTAATGGAACAAACGTTTTATTTTCAGAGTACTTAAAAGTATAAAGATATTTGGTTTAATACAATTAATTTAGGAAATTAAAAGTCTTCTATGAAGAATGCTATTTCATTGATCAGACTACTTTATACATCAACGTAGCTAGTATACTGTATCCAAGCAAAAATAAACCCCCAAACATTCCCACGTATTGATTCCAAACCATCACAATCTGCTATGTTACAAAATAGACCGGCTCCTTAGGTTTTGGTTTGGTTTTGTAACATTATGGCATTAAACTAATACTGTGACATCACACACACACACTCTGACATCATACTGACATGGTGACAACATGAAACACTGTGACATAATATAATTATGAGATCACAGTAACACATTTTAACGTTATAACAAAAATTAGACCAACATTAACATTGTGACATCATTCTAAGTTTGTGTAATCATCATTTCCAATGTGGTTTTCTAAAGTATTTATAGAACTGAAGAATTACTGTTGTAGCCCACCAGTCTCTTTGTAGGATAAATATTGTCTATCAGCTTGTTTACAGAGACATGGTGGCACAATATAGTATGACCTGGGCTGCTAGCCATAAGGGTGGCAGTTAGAGCCCAATAACCACTCTATTGGAGAATGATGATTCTTTCTGCTTCTGTAATGTTGTCCAACCTTGGAAAACCTGTATTGGGTTGCTATGAGTCATAATTGATACGATATCAGTAGATGAGCTTCCTTAAAGTTTATAGCTTCCAAACCACTATGAAGAAGTTATTCTCTGCCCTGTGGAGTTGCTGAAATGGAATAGACTAAACAGCAATAGTTAATTGGGTAAGCAATACACAATTTCTGAAGACAAACTACCAAGAGCTATATAGACAGGGTGATTATTTGAGTTTATTATTGCCTTGTTGGTAGAGATTTAGCATCTAGAAAAATAGGATTATGTCAGGTGCCATCTGGACAGTGCCAACTCATAGCAACCCTTCGTAAAACAGAACAGAACACACTCCAGTTCTATACCATCCTCTCAATTATTCCTATATTTGAGTCCATTGTTACATCATTCTGTTAGCCTGTATCACTAAGGGGCTTCCTCTTTTCTGCTGCCTCTATACTTAACCGAACATCATATCCTTCTCCAGGGTCTGATCTCTTTTGACGATATGTCCAAAGAATGTAAGATGAAGGCTTTCCATCCTTGCCTCTGAGGAACTCTCTGGTCTTACTTCTTCCAAGATGGTTTGGTTTGTCCTTTCAGCAGCCCCTAATTCTTATATTCTTCCCCAGCACCACAATTCAAAATCCTCTATTCTTCTATGGTCTTCCTTATTCGACGGCCAACTTTCACAAATGTGCTAGTCTGGGTTGACTAGAAAAACAAATCCAGAGACAGTCATGTGTGTATAAGAAGGAGCTTTATATAAAAGAGCAATTGTATATTGAGAAAAAACATCCCAGCCCAGTCCAGATCAAGTCAAAAAGTCTAATACTAGCCCATATGTCTGCTATGAGTACATGAGTTCCTCTTTACACTCATGCAGCATCTGCAATGGTGCAGAATGCAGGAAGATTACAGGCCAATGGGTAGAAGGTCTTGTAGATCCAATGGCAAATACCTTTTCTCAACAACACAGAAGGTGAGATCCCCAGATGGAATACACAGAAGTCAAGTTGACTACATCTGTGAGAAGAAACAATGCAGAAGCTCAATATCAACCGATAAAACGGGGCCAGGGGCTGACTGTGGAACAGATCTTCAAATGATCACAGCTAAATTCAGAAGAAAACAGGAGAAAATTAAACCAAATCCAGTAGAGCCAAAGTAGAACTTGAATTTCAAGAACATCTCAAGAAAGAGATTTCATGCATTGAACACTATTGACAAAAGACCTAATGAGCGTTGGGAAAACATCAAGATTACCATTCATTGAGACAGCAAAAGGCCATTAAAGAGACAGCAAAAAAGGAAAGATCAAAGTATATGTCTGAAAAGGCATTGAAAATCGCTATTAATGGAAAAATAGCTAAAGCAAATGGAAGAAAGGTTGAAAGAAATGGAAGAAAGGCTGCATAGAAAAATTCAAATGGCAGCTAGAGAAAATAAAGCCAAACATTACAATGAAATGTGAAAAAAAAAAACACCCTAGGATTAGTAAACCTAAAGGGAATAACATGCTCAATATGTCTTACACTGAAAGAGCTCAAGAAAAAAAAGCTAAGCCTGGAATTACAATCTGGAAAGACTTTCTAGGCAAGGTATTGAGTGATGCAAGAAGCCTCAATAAAAGATAGAAAGAATACAGAATCACAGCAAGAAACAGAACAAGTCGACATTCCACCATTTCAGGAGGTATCATGAGAAAGATATGATAGTGAAGGAAGAAGCTCAAGCTGAACTGAATGCAGTAGCCAAAATCAAGGCTCCAAGAATCTATGGAATGCCAAACGAAATGTTTCAACAAGCCATTAAAGCCATTAAAGCACTTGAAGCACTCACTTGTCTCTGGCAGGATATTTAGAAGACAGCTTCTGGGCTGACTAATGGGAAGAGATACATATTGGTGTCCATTCCACAGGTGGTCATTAATAGGAAAATATTGACATCACATTCAATAAGTGTTTGCTTAAGATTCAACTGCCAGAAATTCAGGCCAGATTCAGAAGAGTATGTAGAACAAGGTATATCATCGCTGATGTTTACATATGTCTCATTGACTAAGCAAAGGCATTCAACTATGTGGACCATAGTAAACTATGAATAACTTTGAGAAGAATGGGATGTTCAAAACACCTTACTCTGCTCATGAGGAACTTTTACATGGATCAAGAGGCAGCTGTGCAAACAGGGAATACTGCATGGTTTGAAATCTGGAAAGGTGTGCTCCACGATGGTATTTTATCACCAAATTGAGCCACTTATATGCTGAGAATATAATCAGAGAAGCTGGGTTGTTTTTCTTTTTAAGAAAACTGTGGTACCAAGACTGGAAACGGTTAAAAAACTGCAATATGAGATGGTACAACTTTTCTTGTTGAAATTGAGGAAGAATTAAAGCACTTGCTGATGAAGATCAAGGATTGTAGTATGGATTATGACACTGTGTAAAGCACACCAAAATACAACTGAATCAATAACATCATGATAAATGGAGAACAAGTTGAAATTCAAGGATGGTTTTCTTGCTTGGATCCACAAACAGTTCACATGTAAGGAGCAGTGAAGAAATCAAAAGACAATTTGCATTGGATAAATCTGTTGCCCACCCTCCACTCAAGTACTCCCTCAACACAAGAATA
>NW_022103945.1:689593-703937 GCF_000313985.2 Echinops telfairi
TGTACAAATGCGCTTTACACAATTGATGTGTGTATGGATTGGGATAACAGTTGTATGAGCCCCTAATAAAATGTTAAAAAAAAAAATAAAATAAAAATAAAATGAGAAAAAAAAATCTGTTGCCCAAGACCTCTTTCGAGTATTGAGAAGCAAGGATGTTACCTTGAGGATTAATGTGAGCCTGATACAAGACATGGTATTTTAAATTGCCTCATATGTATATGAGAGTTGGGCATTAAATTAGGAAGACAAAATCACACTACCATGATGACATCATAGTCATCATGGGACATCAATGCAACATTGTGACATCACAGTAACACATTGTGACATAATATGAAAAATGTCAAAACAAACGAGCATTGTGAAATCATACTCACACTGTGAAATCACCCTAACTTGGTGACACCATAGTAATCTTGTGGCATCACAGTAGCAATGTGACATCACAGTAAAAATGTAACATCGAAACATGGTGAAATCATCCTAACACATTGTGATATCATAATAATATTGACATCACAGTATCATTGTGATATCAATAACATTGTGACATCTTAGTAACATTTTGATATAACAGTAAAATTGAGAATCACATTTTGACATGCTAACGTGACATTATTCTAATCATGTGACATCATACCAATATTGTGACATCAAATTAATTCACTGTGACAGCATAGTAAAAATATGCTATCACATTAACATTATGACCTCATAGAAACTATTTGGCATTATACCAGTATTGTGACATCACTGAAACACATTGGGACATCATAGTAACGTGATATAACAATAACATTGTGGCATCATATTACCATTTTGGCATCTGATCAACACTCGAACATCACAGAAGCATGATAACATCACACTAATGCTGTGACATCACAGTATTATGACATCACAGTAACAATGTGACATCATCCTTATTTTTGACATCATACTCTCATTTTGACCATAAAGAAACATTGATGACATCATAGCAACATTGTAACATCACAGTAACTCACTCTGACATCAGAAAAACAATGTGACATCACCTTAACTTGGTGACATCCTACATACACTGTGACCTCACACTAACATTATGACATCGGTCTAACTTGAAAACACCATAGAAACTTTGTGAACTCATACCAATATTGTGACATCACAGAATCATAGTAACAGTAAACTAACACTGTAATAACAATCCATTAACTTGTGACATCATAGCAATATTATGACATCACAGTAACTCACTGTGACATCATAACAATGTGATACAAAACTACCATGGGGATATCATGCGGTAATTGTAACACCGCATTAATATTGTAATATCTCATTAATATTTTTATATGAGACCAACACTATAACATCACAGAAGCATGGTAATATTACACTATTACTACTGTGACATCACAAAGCTATGACAGCACACTAACATTGTGACTTCAAAGTCACATTGTAACATCCTAGAAATATTTTAACATCCTACAGATATTGTAACCTCACACTAACATTGTGATATCACAATGAAACTATGATATTAAACTAACATTGTAATATCACACAATCAGTAACATCACATTGTGACATCCTCACATTGGGACATCATGGTAACATTGTGACATCAGACAATTTGTGACATCATAGACACTTTGTGACATCATACCAGCATTGTGACATCACAGTAATGATGTGACATCTTACTAACATTATGACATCACACTAATACTGGGACATCACACAGACACTATGACATCATTTACATGGTGACATCATAAAACACTGTGACATAACAACATTATGAGTCCACAGTAACACATTTTAAGATTATAACTACAATTAGACCTCACACTAAGTTTGGGACTTCATTTGTGTAATCATGATTTCCAAAGTGGTTTTCTAAAGTATTTACAGAACTGAAGGATTGTTGTAGACCACCAGTGTCCTTGTAGGATAAATATTGTTCTATAAGCTTGTTTCTGAGTCCTGGTGGCACAATATATTATGAACTGGGCAACTAGTCATAAGGGCGGCTGTTAGAGCCCATAATCGCTCTGTTGGAGAAGGATGATTATTTAAGCCCAATAGACACTCTGTTGGAGACTGATGATTATTTCGGTTTCTGTAATGTTGTTGAAACTTGGAAAGCCTATACTGGGTTGTTACGAGTCATAGCTGACACGATGTCAGTAGATGAGCTTCCATAAAGTTTATAGCCGCCAAACCACTAGGAAGAAGTTATTCTCTGCCCCGTGGAGTTGCTGAGATGGGATAGACTACACAGCAATAGTTTATTGGTTAGCAATATACAGTTTCTGAAGACAAACTACCAAGAGTTATATAGTCAGGGTGATCGTGTGAGTATATTATTGCCTTATTGGTAGAGATTTTGCATCTAAAAAATATGTTTTTGTCAGGTTCCATCTGGCCTTTGCCAACTCATAGCAACCCTTCAGAAATCAGAACAAAACACGCCCCAGTTCTACACCATCCTCCCAATTATTCCTATGTTTGAGCTCGTTGTTACAGTCATTCTGTAAGCCCGTATTACTAAGAGGCTTCCTCTTTTCTGCTGCCTCTATTCTTAACCAAACATCATGTCCTTCTCCAGGCTCTGTTCTCTTCTGACGATATGTCCAAAGAATTTAAGATGAAGACTAGCCATCTTTGCCTCGAAAGAACACTCTGGCCTTACTTCTTCCAAGATGGATTGGTTTGTACTTTTAGCAGCCCCTAGTACTTATATTCTTCTCCAGCACCACAATTCAAAAGCATCTATTCTTCTATGGTCTTCCTTATTCAATGGCCAACTTTCACAAATGTGCTAGTCTGGGTTGACTAGAGAAACAAATCCAGAGACAGTCTTATGTGTATAGGAAGGAGCTTTATAAAGGACAGAAATAGTGTATTGAGAAAAAATATCCCAGCACAGTTCAGGTCAAGTCAAAAAGTCTAATATTAGACCATTTGTCTGATACGAGTCCATACATTCCTCTTTAGACTCATGAAGGAATTGCAATGATGGAGAATGCAGGAAGATTACAGGCCAATGGGTAGAAGGTCTGGTGGATCCAGTAGGAAATACCTTTTCACAACAACACTGAAGGTGAGCTCCCCAAATGGAATACACAGAAATGAAATCGACTACCTCTGTGAGAAGAAACAAGTCAGAAGCTCAATATCAGCAGCTAAACATGGGACAGGGGCTGGTGGTGGAACAGACCATCAAGTGATCATATCTAAGTCCAGAAGAAATCTTGATAAAATTTAAACAAGTCCAGTAGAGCCAAAGTAGAACTTGAATTTCAAGAATATCTCAAGAAAGAGATTTGATGTATTGAACCCTAATGATAAAAGACAATGAGTTAAGGGAAGACATCAAGATTACCATTCACCGAGAAAGCAAAAGGTCATTAAAGAGACAGCAAAAAGAAAAGTTCAAACTAGATGTCTGAAAAGGCAATGAAAATCGCTAGTAATGGAAAATTTGTAAATCAAATGGAAGGATGAAATCAAAGAGCTGACTAGAACAACC
This sequence comes from Echinops telfairi, assembly GCF_000313985.2. Taxonomy (NCBI): domain Eukaryota; kingdom Metazoa; phylum Chordata; class Mammalia; order Afrosoricida; family Tenrecidae; genus Echinops; species Echinops telfairi. The sequence goes on from NW_022103945.1 coordinate 693,120, forward strand.
CAAAGGGCAGCTAGAGAAGATAAAGCCAAATATTACAATGAAATGTGAAAAAAAAACACATAGATTTAGTAAACTTAAAGGGAAGAACATGGTCAGTATATCTTACACTGAAAGAGCTCAAGAAAAAAAATCTAAACCTTGAGTTACAATCTTGAAAGATTTTCTAGGCAAGGTATTGAGTGATGCAAGAAGCCTCAATAAAAGATAGAAAGAATACAAAATCACTGCAGGAAAAAGAACAAGTCGACATTCTACCATTTCAGGAGGCATCATGAGAAAGATCCGATAGTGAAGGAAGAAGCTCAAGCTGCACTGAATGCATCGGCCAAAATTAAGACTCTGAGATTTTACAGGATTCCAAATGATATGTTTCATGAAGATAATAAATCACTTGAAATATTCACTTGTCTATTGCAAGATATTTGGAAGACAGCTACTGGGCCGGCTGACTGGAAGAGATCCATATTGACGCCCATTCCAAAGTTGGATGACCCAACGCAATGCTCTAGAAAAATACTGACATCACATTCAAGTAAATGTTTGCTTAAGATCCAACTCCCAGAAGTTCAGGGCAGATTCAGAAGAGTACATAGAACAAGTGATATAATTGTTGATGTTTACTTATGTTTTATTGACTAAGCAAAGGCATTCAACTATGTGGACCATAATAAACTATGAATAACTTTGAGAAGAATAGGATGTTAAAAACACCTTTTATGCGCATGAGGAACGATTATATGGATCAAGAGGCAGCTGTGCAAACAGGGAACTCTGAATGGTTTAAAATCAAGAAAGGTGTGCACCAGGACAGTATTTTATCACCAAATTGAACCATTCATATGCAGAGAAAATAATCAGAGAACCTGGGTTTTATTAAGAAAATTGTACCAAGATAGGAGAATGGCTGAAAAACCTACAATATGAGATGATACAACATTTCTTGTTAAAATCGAAGAAGAATGGAAGCACTTGCTGATGAAGATCAAGGATTGTAGTATGGATTATGACACAATGTAAAGGAGAACAAAATACTCACAGCTGGACCAATGGCATCCTGTTAAATGGGGAAAACGTGAAAATTCAAGGATTTTTTTTGGCTTGGATCGACAAACAATTCTCATGGAAGGAGCAGTCAAGGACTCAAAAGGCAATTTGCTTTAGGTAAATCTGTTGACCAAGACCTCTTCAGAGTATTGAAAAGCAAGGATGTTACCTTGAGGGTTAATGTGAGCCTGATACAAGACATGGTATTTTAAAATGTCTCATATGTATATGAAATTTGGGCATTGAGTTAGGAAGACGAAATTCTACTACCAATATGACATCATAGTAATCATGTGACATCCATGCAACATTGTGACATCACAGTAACACTTTGTGACATAACATTAAAAATGTGACATCACACTAGCATTGTGACATCATACTCACACTGGGAGATCACACTAACTTGGTGACAGCATAGTAACCTTGTGACATCATAGTAGCAATGTGACATCACACTAATAACAACATCATTACATGATGAAATCATTCTAACACATTGTGGCATCATAATTACATTGAGACATCACACTACCATTTTGATATGAAAATAACATTGTGATATCATACTAGTATTTTGATAGAGTAATATTGAGAATTGATAGCATGCTAACTTGTTACATTATACTAATAATGTAACATCATACCAATATTGTGACTTCACAATAATTCACTGTGACATCATACTAACAGTGTGCTATCACGTTAACATTATGACCTCATAGAAACTGTGTAACATCATACCAGTATTGTGACATCACTGAAAGACATTGGGGCATCATAGTACCATTGTGACATAACAATAACATTGTGCAATCATATTAACATTTTGATATCTGATCAGCACTGGAAAATCACAGAAACATGATAACATCTCACTGATACTGTGACATCTCAGTTATTATGACATCACAGTAACGATGTGACATCATCCTTTTTTGGCATCGTATTCTCATTGTGACGACACAGAAACATTGATGATATCATACCAACATTGTACCATCATAGTAATTCACTGTGACATCAGAGAAACAATATGACTTCACCTTAAACTGGTGACATCTTACATACAATGTGACCTCACATTAACATTATGACATCGTAGCAACTTGGAGACATAATAGAAACTTTGTGACCTCATACCAACATAATGACATCACAGAAATATAGTAACAGTACACAAACACTATGATAACATCCCGCTAATTTGTGACATCCTAGCAAAATTGTGACACCACAGCAACCCACTGTGACATCCTAACAACCCTGTGATACAACATTCACATTGTGATATCATGCTGCAATTGTAACATCACACTAATATTGTGATCTCTCACTTACATTTTGATATCAGACCAACATTATAACATCACAGAAGCATGGTATCATTACACTATTAGTACTGTGACATCAGAATTCTATGACAGCACACTAACATTGTGACTTCAAAGCCACATTGTAACATCCTAGAAACCTTTTGACCTCCTACAAATAGTGTGACCTCACACAAACATTGTGCCATCACAATGTAATTATGACATTAAACTAACATAATATCATACTATCAGTGACATCACATAGTGACCTCCTCACATTGTGACATCATAGTAACATTGTGACACCATAGACACTTTGTGACATCATGCCAGCATTGTGACATCACAGTAACGATGTGACATCTTACTAACATATTGGCTTTACACTAATACTGTGACATCATACAAACACTATGACATCATACTAACATGGTGACATCATAAAACACTGTGACATAATATTATGATGTCACAGTAACACACTTTAACACTATAACAACAATTAGACATCCCACTACTGTTGTGACTTCATTCTAATTTTGTGTAATCATGATATCCAATGTGGTTTTCTCAAGTATTTACAGAAGTATTGATGTGGTAGCCCACCAGTCTCCTTGTAGGATAAATATTATTCAGAGTCATGGTGGCATAATATATTATGAATTGGGCAGCTAGTCATAAGGGCGGCTGTTAGATCCCAAGAGACACTCTGTTGGAGAATGATGATTATTTCTGCTTCTGTAATTTGTCCAACCTTGGAACGCCTATACTGGGTTGATATGAGTCATAATTGACACGATGTCAGTAGATGAGCTTCCTTAAAGTTTATAGCCTCCAAACCACTAGAAAGAAGTTATTCCATGCCCTGTGGAGTGGTTGAGATGGTATAGACTAAACAACAATACTTAATTGGGTTAGCAATATACAATTTCTGAAGACAAACTAACAAGAGTTATAACATAATCAGGGTGATTATTTGAGTTTATTATTGACTTATTGGTAGAGATTACACATCTAAAAAATGATTTTGTCAGGTGCTGTCTGGACTATAGAAAGTCTTAGCAACCATTTGTAAAACAGAACAAAAAACGCCCCAGTTCTACGCCATCCTTTCAATTATTCCTATGTTTGAGTCCATTGTTACAGTCATTCTGTTAGCCTGCATCACTAAGGGGCTTCCTCTTTTCTGCTGCCTCTATTCTTACCCAAACAACATGTCCTTCTCCAGGGTCTGTTCTCTTCTGACGATATGTCCAAAGAATGTAAGATGAAGACTTTCCATCCTTGCCTTACAGGGAAAACTCTGGCCGGCCTTACTTCTTCCAAGATGAATTGGTTTGTACTTTTAGCAGCCCCTAGTATTTATATTCTTCTCCAGCACCACAGTTCATAAGCATCTCATCTTCTATGCTCTTCCTCATTCAATGGCCAACTCTTGCAAATGTGCTTGTCTGGGTAACTAGAGAAACAAATCCAGCGAACAGTCATATGTGCGTAAGAAGGAGCTTTATATAAATGAGCCATTGTATATTGAGAAAAAACATCCCAGCCCAGTCAAGGTCCCTTGTCCCTGGGTTGGCCAACACCTCTTTCCTTCCCCCACCTCATACTCTCGCATGCCCCCCCCCAATTGGTCCCGTTGTTTTCTTCATCACATTGTTTATCCTGCCTATCTTATTTAGATAGACCTGCAGTGATAATAATATGCGCATAAAATTGCAGATGGCCTCTATAGCACCAAACGAATTGACACATAAGAACAAGGTGACGATGATGGCACCAACACCAACAAACAAACAAACAAAGAAGCCACTGACATACAAAAATCTAAAAGAAGAAGAAGAAAGAAAGAAAATAGAAAGAAAGAAAGAAAGAAAAGCCTGTTAATAATTCAAGGTCTGTTTTTTGACCTTTAGGAATGTTTTCCGGACGAGTCTGATGGGATGCCATGCCCTGGCCCCAAAGTCCATCCTTGATACTCCTTCGGGACCTCCGTGCTCTGCTCCCCACGCCGCTCCATTGCACGCCCCCAGTGTTTTGCCTCAGTGTGGTTGGGTCAGGTCGGTCACACATCCCACACTGTGTCTCCAGTGCTGTCCCATGTAGGGCCATGGGTTAGTGCAGGATGTCGCATCTCGCAGTGGGGCCGGCCATATGATCCTCTCTGTGCATTGGCCGCTCCGAGCAGGGCTATTGTCCTCTGAGCTTGGTGGGCCCTGGTGTGCTCCACTTTCTTCCTCCCCCTTCATTTGCTTCAGCTTCCTTCTGGGTGTGGTAGGTCGGTTCGTTTCCCTCACCAGACGACCTATTTTCATTTTCTGTGGCACTCCCCTCCACGGTGGGGTCAGGCTGATTCTGGTTGGGGCTGGGCATATAGTCCAGTCTTTTTTATGGATTCCTCTACGCGTTATGTTGCCCTCCTGGGTTGGCGCATCATGGTGGGGTCTGTATGCACATTCCAGTTTTGTGGGAACACGACCAATACACTACCCCTGGGTGGATTCATGCCTTGTTCCCATTTCATCATCTCCGTTTCTCCCCATCCTGATTCTCCCTCCTCCTTCCCCCTTTCCTCTTCTTTATGTTGGACTCACATGTACTTCCCTGGGTGTGGTGTGCCCTCCCCCCAACTACCTATGCTTCCACCCATTTCTTGCATGATAAATATCTATTGTTCTATTTCTGCCGTGCTGATTGTACTTACCTCAGGGGACTCATGTTATACCTGTCCTTTTGAGATTTGCTTACCTCACTTAACATGATTCCTTCCGAATCTTCTCATGAAACGATGTGTTTCATGTGATCGTCCATACTTTTCAGTGCTGCATTGTATTCCATTGTGTGTATGTGCCAGAGTTTACTAATCCACTCGTCTATCGATGGAAACTTAGGCTGTTTCCAAGTCTTTGCAATTGTGAATTGTGCCGCAATAAACATTAGAGTGCAGATGACTGGTCATGTTTTATTTCTTACCATTGTAGCCTACTGTCCGTTCCTAGAAAGAAAACAACCCAGACTGCCAACAAGTTTAAAAGAAAAAAAAAATTATTTCCTGTGCAGGGACTGTCAGCCCTCTTGAGAGGGGACTGAGTGGTGCCCCAGTTTACTTTTCCAAAGGTTTTTATACTGTCGCAATGTGCAGGTTCACAAGCAAGTCAAGTACAGAAGCAGGACATTGCAGTTAGCCATTCTTAGTTAAACAATAACTGCTCTTATTTGGACAATAATTGCTCTGATTGTTCTTCCAAGCCTTCTGAACATACATTTCCTTCAGTACAGTCTGTTGTGCTTGTCAGCACAGCCTGCCTCCTTAATATCAGCTAGTTCATTTATAGTTCACAATGGCTTCTGTCAGCTCAAAATGGCTTCACTCTTGTCAAGGCTGTTTAAGCTTTTCCTAGAGCTACTACATTCCCTCCTGTTACTAGGCAAGTTCAAATCATTGAATCTGCCTTCACCGGCTGAGTGCATGGTGGGCTCAGCACTAAGAGTTTTATGGCTTGTACTTTTTGTGTAACATATGCAACTCTCTTATTGATTATTGTTGGTCCAACTGTGAGGCTTAACAGGAGGAGGACTAGAGTCCCAGCTAGGGCCGTTACTAGGTTAGTTAGCCAGGGTGACCAATTAAATAGTTTTTCTAACCAATTGGTTCCTTCCTTTCTTTTCTTGTCTCTTTCCTCTAATCTTTTCCTAACCAGGGCTGAGCTATCTTTAATGATTCCTGAATGGTTTTCATAAAAACATCAGGTTTCTTTCCAAGCCATGCACAGCCTTCCTTGTTTCAGAAAGAGCAAGTCAAGCCCTGGGCAGTTTTGCAACACAACTTCTGCAAGGCAGTGTAAGGATCTTTCCAAATGGGAAACTGATTTTTCTAATCGTTGTAAATCCAAATTAATTAGCTAAGAGTTTGATCATTTAAGTTTCCTTGTATTAAAGCAGTTGAGCCTACTGCGGCTGACCCAGCAATCCCAAGCCCTGCTAACAGTGGGACCAAAATTGGGGCTTTTTTAACTCGACCAGAAATTTCAAAGCGATCCCTGCTCCTTCTCCAGAATACAGGTACACTTGAGGAATAACATACACTAGCACACAAATACCCGAGTCTGCTGCTAATACTGGGGAAAAGAGACAGGGTGTTAGTCCTGTGGAACAAGCAAACCACGTACCCATTGGAGCGGATAACAAGGATCAACATTTGGTTCAATAGGAACAACTTGAAGGCAAACATTTCGATACCTTGACATATTTAAGGGATAATTAGATGAATAAAAACACAGTCCTTGCCCTCAAAAATCTTCTGAAGTGAGCTTAGCATTGAGCCCGTTCTGACCCTACCTTCAGAGTGACTGCTGCTTAGTGTAATCCTTCATACTAACATTTTTAATTTGATACAGTCTGTACCAATAGTGCTATTTGTACCTATGCCTACATAATAAGGGGGAACAGGATTCAGACAAAGCCAACAATCATCTGTGAGGTTAGGATTTGTTGAGTTCATAAATTGGAATACAGCATCCAGAGTATTAAACACAGAACCTTCCAGGTTTGATTTCTGTAAAGTCCACCTCCCAGAATTCTCCAGGACTACTACCTCGAGCTCATGGTTGGGGTTGCTCCTTTTCTTTCTTAGGGTTGTTTACCAGAGCACAGTGCAAGCAACGGTGGGTGACATCTGCCATCCAGTGTCCAAGCCTGGGTATATAAAAGTACGTGCGGAGCAATTGAGGCAATTTAGAGGAACCCAAGTGCATACCTTCCTGTAGTCCGTGAATCAGATCTCTCCCCAGTGCTTCTGGCATGAATCTTCTTCCATCGGGGTGGAGCAGCCACCCTGGCCGCTCCGCAGAGGCCCTGCAACAGAAACTGGCGATACCTGGTTAAGGCCTCCTGGCCTTGAGAGGAGTTTCGACCCAACATAGGTCACGCAGTGGGAAAAAGAGTTTCTCTCAAGTGGGGAGTGCCCGCTGGCTGGCCATCGGGTCCAATGACTGCCTTCTGGGCCTCTCTCTGGATGCGCTCCCGTTCCTCTGATGTGAATAGCACCTGGAGAAGTTGCTGGCAATCGTCTCAGGTGGCTGGTGAGTGTGGAAAACAATCTCTAGCAAAGAAATCCGACCTTGTGGTTTGTCAGAAAAGGAGGGAGTTTGTTGCTTCAAATTATACAAATCACTGGAGGAAAAGGAGACATATACCAAAAACGGGACTCGGGGTTTTTCCCAGGTGTTGGGGCTGCTTGTCTTAAGGGGAGAATGGCTGCCACAGAGTGATTCTTCTGGCGGGGGCGGTTGGTAAGACGTAGCAGCCCTAGTGGGGGGGGGGACTTAAAAAGGGGTTGTTAGTATTTCCTCTCTTCGGACCCCGGGAACCTGATAGGGTGGTGGCGGCACCAAAGGATCAAAAGCGGACTCTTTTCCGGCCCCGGAATCCTCCTGCAAAATGGGATAGAGCCGAAGTGCAGGGGAAGGGGTGGGCTCCGCCGCCGCTGTTTTAGGGACTTGGACCAGTCTTTTTTTCTCCTCTGGTCCTGCCCCATTTCCTGAAGTCTTGGAAGCAAGAACCCTTTCTGTTGGGGGAGGAAGAAATTCTTTTATATATGCTGGCTTATCAGTGGCAATGTCATTCCACACATCAGTATAAGGGATCTGATCGGGATGTCCGGTTCCCCGATAAATATTACTATGAACTCTGAGTAATAGGGGAAGGGAAAATGAGCCTTGCGGGGGGCCAATCAGGGACTCCTTCTGCCCAATCACCATTACACAAATTGCCGAGTCTCCAGTCTTTAGGGTTAAAACCATATGCTCTTCGTGAGCACCTAGAGCAATCAGAGAAGTTAGCCAAAAGACATTTAAGTGGTGTTGAAAGCTTCTGTCCCATTTTGGGAACTCTCTGGATTCTCGTCTGCCTCTGAGGAACCTTTACAAAGAGTAAAATGAACACTTAAAGCGACAACAGACACAAAAGCAAAAGCAGCAAGCAAACAACTAGAATGCCAACACCCGTGAATAGCCACGGGGAACCAATAGGGGCTCTGCCCCTTTCAAGGTACAAGAGTTTCACAGGGACGTCTCCCTGGGATCTCAGGTGACTGTCATATGCCATGTCCAGCAGACAATTTGCCCCCAAAGGTGCACCATTCAAGTCACTTACCAAAGGCGGTTGCTTAAATCAAATGAACTGGGGCGAAGGCACGTCTCTTCGGAAGTCCCCTAGTTCTGGGGAGAGCACTCCTATAAAGGAGGTCTCCTTTGTAACCAGGTTCAGACAGTGGCAGTAGGATCTTGGTGGGACCTCCAAATATTGTAGCCTACAATCCGTTCCCAGAAAGACAACAACCCAGACCGCCGACAAGTTCAAAAGGAAAAAAAATTATTTCCTTCGCAGGGACCGTCAGCCCTCTTGAGAGGGGACTGAGTGGTGCACCCGTTTACTTTTCCAAAGGTTTTTATACTGTTGCAATGTGCAGGTTCACAAGCAAGCCGAGTACAGAAGCAGTAGATTGCGGTTAGCCATTCTTAGTTAAACAATAACTGCTGTTATTTGGACAATAATCGCTCTGATCGTTCTTCCAAGCCTTCTGAACATACATTTCCTTCAGTACATTGCGTTGCACTTGTCAGCACAGCCTGCCTCCTTAATATCAGCTAGTTCATTTATAGTTCATAATGGCTTCTGTCAGCTCAAAAAGGCTTCACTCTTGTCAAGGTTGTTTAAGCTTTTCCTAGAGCTACTACAAAAGAAAACAATTCAGACTGCTGACAAGTTCAAAGGAAAAAGTTTTATTTCCTGTGCAGGAACCATCAGCCCTCTTGAGAGGAGACTGAGCAGCCCCCAGTCTAATTTTCCAAAGGTTTTTATACTTTTGCAATGTGCAGGTGTGCAATCAAGCAGAGTACAGAAGTGGGATATTGTGGTTAGCCATCCTTAGTTGAACAATAACTGCTCTGGCCATTCTCGCAGGGGTCTCCACACGGCTACTCCAGCACCCAGGGTTGCATCAGGGTAGATCCATGTGGCTTCTCCTCAGGGATGTCTCACAGGAAGTGAGCCTTGGCAGCTGAAGCAGGGAACTGGTAAGGCAGCTGCTCCCTGGTCTGACCATCAGAGAGCAAGAGACCTGAGAACTAGAAAGGCAAGGTCACTGAGCCATTTATATCTCTTCCCTTCAATTAATCCCACATGTGTTTTTCAGCCAGGTGGCACAATAAACCTTAATTATCTCAGTGATGCTAAGTGCCCATCCCCCCTGTTCACCTATGTGATGGCTCCTTTTTAGTCTAACAGGATGCCAAAAAGGACCAATCCTTTCCATAAAATTCCATACATCTTATTCATGTTTTCACACCCATACAAGGGTACCATGAATTTTATTTACATGATTAGTGTGGTGGAATACAATTTCTTAATATGACTCCTCTATCCAAGATTGACATTGTCAAGAATTTCATCTTATTTGGATCCATAATCAATACTCACAGAAACAAAAGTCAAGAGACTAAAAGAAGGATAGCATTGAGTAAGCCTGCTACGCAAGCCATCATTACAGTGCTGAAAAGCAAGCATGTTCCTCTGAGGACTAAAGTAGCCTGATCCATGCTAAGATATTTTCTTTAAAAAAAAAACTTTTCCTGATATAAATGTCACATACCATACACTTCCATAGTTAACTTGCTTTTAAAAAGAGTTGTATATACTGTACTTCATCCCAATCAGTTCTAGTGCTCCCTCCCCGCTCACACATTTGTTATTTGCTCCACATTCCCCCTCACTTCCCCCCATCCTTGACAAACCATTGGCTCTACACGTCCAATCTTTCTGTGCTCCATAAACTGGGGTATCTAACAGAAACATTAAAGAACAAAACAGAACAGAAAGAAAATAAACATAATAAAATTAAGATAAAAATTTAAAAATGGAAAGAAAAGACCACCTGTAATATAAAAATATTTAGAGAGAAAATTTCTGTCATAGAACAAGCAAGACATATTTAAACCAAGAGAAAATTCAGGTTGAGTCAAGAAGGAAGTCACCTGATCAGGAAATATATTATACTGTTGTCCCATCCCCCATAATCAAGTTTTCAATAATCTCTGCCTGAGAATAAAGCTGTTTGAGCCCATCAACTTTGGCAGGAGGGGATCTGCCTGATATGATTTTATATATTGAAAATCTCCAAACTCCACAAGGGGAGTGTTGGGAGCGATAGAGGAATATGGCAGAGTGGCAGGATCCAAGATCAACAAGCAGAAGAAGTCTATAGGACTGCTATACACATCAGACAAGACCACGGAAGAGGGGATCAAAAAGGTAGTGTCCATTCCAATAGTCAAGCACAAATTGAAATATCTAGGGATATACCTAAAGAACAAAAGATTTGTACCAGGAAATCTACAGAACACTATTAAAGAAACCAAGAGTGACCTCAACAAATGGAAGAATATCCCATGCTTGTGGA
>NW_022103945.1:705888-707389 GCF_000313985.2 Echinops telfairi
TGTTACATATGTGCCTTCCTGTCCCGTGTATGCCCTTAGCGCATCCCCTTCCTGTTATGTAGGTGCTTACTAGGGTTTCCTAGCCCAAGATTACATAAGCACATGAGAGAACTCTCTCTCTCTCTCTCTGGAGCCTGCCATCCTGGAAGAGGTGAGGCCTCCCTGATGTCTCCTTAATTTACCCTTCAATCATAACAACTGCCACCTAGGACCCATTCGGTTGGGGAGACTGGTCCCCCACACAGCAGGACTGACCTCTCACATACTTTGGGCACAGTACAGGCAGGTCCAGTCCCAGGAGAAGGACATCGTGCTTGGTGAAGGAGAGGGTGGGTAAAGAGGAGGAAGACCATAAACACGATGGGCAGACACAGTGGCTGCAATCCTGGAGACGGAGGGTTGCTGTGGAACTCAACAGACTGCAGATGTGCTTCCAGGCTAAGAGACTAGGAAGAAAGGTCTGACTATCTGTGTCTGAAATATCAGGCCATGAAAACCCCTCAGGCACAAAGGTCTGATTCCAATCCTATGTGGGAAGAGGGTAGGAGGGGCAGCATTTGCTTCCTGTGCATGGGGTCGAGTGCAGCCCCCTTTGGGCTCCCGGGCGGGCAGCCCAGAGTGAAGATATGAAGACACAGGGAGGTTCTGCCCATTTCTCTGGTCTCCCCATGTGTCAGCCACCTCAGCCAGGCCCTACACATTTTTTTACTTTACTTTTTTAAAAAAAGGAACATCTTGCTGTCGTTCAGGTTTTACTGTAGTGAATTAATGTAAACTGCTATTAATTTATCAGTGTAAACAAACGAGCCTTTATTCTTGTGAGTGGTCTGGGCTTTACAGAATTCCATGTGAACTTGAAGGATACGGGTGGAATCTACCTGTCAATCAGGTCACAGCCTGATGGAGCCTCCTAGTGGGCATGGCCTCCTCCTGAGGAGAGTCCTGGGAACTTCCCCTCTCTCTCTGCCTTCACCTTTGTATTGATGAGCCCTGTGGTGACCTGTGTGAGTCCTGGAAATGTGTCCACTGCCATTTGATCCACAGGACTCTGCACCCACCGGCCTGTGATCTTCCTGGATTTTGCATCATTGCATGTGGCTGTGTGAGTCTGAAGAGAGACTTATGCATTAGTATCACACTTATGGACTTGAACTGGTCTGGGCTGGGATGTTTTATTGATGCCTAATTAGTTACTGGTCTAAAACTCTCTTACACATATCTGAGTGTCACTGGATTGGTTACTCTAGTCCCCTGGCCTAACACAAGTGGAGAGGTGAGTTTGAAGGGAATGCAGTTATTCTGTGGGGGCCGAGTTTGAAGCTAGGGTCTGGGGCACTCAGTGAAAGGGAAAGCTGATGCCACACGGATGGAGTGTTCCAGATTATGCACACGGGCTGGGGTGGGGCTGGGCTTTTCCTGAGCTGCCCTCAGATCTCCCACCTTGGGGTCCCAGGCCTCCTACAGGGAGGGCAGGTATCTGAGCGTTTCTGAGACTTGCTGA
>NW_022103945.1:709260-710734 GCF_000313985.2 Echinops telfairi
TCCTCCATTAAAGAAGTTCTAGGGCTTCCCAGAAGTCATGTCCATCTTCCTGAATGTGGAGAGGATGGCTCCTGACACAAAGGTACTCACGCAGGCCTGTGCACCTGTAGCCACCAGGTGTGCCCATCAACGCAGGTGGCGCAGAGCCCTCAGCAGGACGACCCAGTCTGGGGACGAACAGAGGGATGGCCCCACTTTATGCAGAGCCACCTGCCCAGGTGTGTGCTGCCTGTGTATGTCACCTGCCCAGGTAGAGTCTGCCTGTGTATGTCATCTGCTCAGGTGTGCAGGTAGTGGAGGTCACAAGTTGAGGCAGATAACTAGCTAAGGCAGCCGCACAGTGATTCCATCACCAGAGAACAAGAGAGAGACAGGTGGGGCTCGTTGAGCATTTGTCTCTTTGCCCTCCAATCTAACTGCGACCTTATTAATCCCACATGTTCCTATTGGCCAGGTTGGCACAATAAACCTACCTATCACAACACCTAACAGCAGCTTTCCTCAAGTCTTGAAAGCTGCACCAGGGCGGATCTAAGTATTCATCTACTGATAATCAATTGACAAAGATTTGGGATGAGTTTTTTTATGTTCTTAAAAAGGGCCAGATAAACAGTACTTCTGAAACAGAGTAGCTTGATTCCAAGTGTTGGAGTAAGGATTTTTTAATGTTTTTCAGATTCATAAAGCACCATTTAAACTCTACTTATTACATCAAGTTTTGAATTTCCAATAAAATATATCCCTGTGCCCTGAATTTTTAGGATACTGTGTATGTTGTTATAGAGCCTTGGTGATTTTTCTAAAGTAATTAAAAAAATATATGGATTGTTCATCTTTAGGTCACCTATGCTTTGTTGTTCATTTATTAGAAAATATAAAGTGAGACAATGAAGGTCAACCAGTAAATGAAGAAGTTCAGGCCATCAGTTGTCAAGCTGCCACTGAATCGGTTCCCAGTACACCAACTCTGTAGGACAGACGCGAACTGCACCACAGGGATTCTGAAGTTAAAAGTCTTTATGGGAGCACATTGACCCCATCCTATTCCAGAGCTGTGGTTGGTGGGTTAGAACCCCTGGTCTTATGGTCAGCAGCTCAGCACTCAATCCGCAGCACTACCAGTTTATAAGGGCTCCTTCCTGGTCTAATAGAGGCAATGAAGTAACAATCTGTCCTTGGAAACGGCCTTCTCTTGTGCAAAATAAAAAAAATGCCAGCCCCATCCCTGCCCTCCTATGTGGCACCTCTTGCCTGGATGCTGCTCAGCTCAGGAGTCTTGTGTCCATAGTGCTGGGCCCGGGGCGGGGCTGGGAGAGGTGGAATCTCATGGTAGACACGTTCTCGTTCAGATGTGAGGTATTGTTTTTAACCATGTCCCTGGGAGCAGCTGTGCGCACCTGTGTCGCTGTTGCACTTGCCCATCCAGCTGCAGGTGGCGGGGTGCGTCAGTGGCCTGGCGCTGGCCCTGGCTCTC
>NW_022103945.1:711677-712956 GCF_000313985.2 Echinops telfairi
CTTTAGAGGTACTTAAAATTAAAAAGAATGGTCATGAACGTTTTGCCAGCGTTTGACTTGTGTCCACGAGCACACTGCAGCTTCGGCTCCTGTTGCCTCTGCTGCAGGGAGGGAGGTGAGTTCCCCTGAGCAGCTTCTCAGCAGACCGTAAGCTGCTGTCCATCAGCCCCTTGGGATTTGTTTAGTCAGCCTGGAAAACAGAAGGGCAGTTGACGGTCTTCTAGGGCAATATGGGCCCGGGGGATCTCCCTCTGGTTTACCTGCCGATGGGTCTGTTGTCTGTTGGGTACCTGGGCTGTTTCTCAGCTTGGCTGATGGGGCCGTCTACTTTCATGAAGGTTAGCCCCTTGGAAACCCTGTGGGCTGAGTTACTCAGCCTTCTGGGCTCTCTGTCTGGTGGCGTTGGGTGGGGGCCATGGTCGCTGCTTTTAGGGGGTGCTGCCCAGTTGTCTCTGGCTCTTTCTCTCTTTGCTGATGCCCTTCTCCAGGGCCTGGCTCCTCCTGGTGGTGCGTCCACAGTCTGTGACACAGAGTCCAGCCGCCCTCCTTCCCACAGGGATGGGGCAGTTTTTCTGGCAGTCTGGTTTGTGGTCAGTGGGTAGCCCTTTGTTTTTTGATCATGAACATGCTTTCTCTAATTTGTCTATCTTGGCTTTTGGGGTCTTTGTTGGGGCACAGAGTTTTAGTGCTAGTGCAGTGAGCGGGGGTCCTTCCTCCTCTCTACATTACCACAGAGGACCTCTCTACCTTGGGATCCTGACCTGGGCCAGGCACTCCCCGCACTTTGCCTCCCCCGGAGGTACCACCCTTGCCAGCCCCTGCTGGGTTTGCGTTGGCTTGTGGGCTACAGGATCATCTGCACCAGGAAAGGCGGTTGTGAGCATAAGAAACGGGTTGCAGTAAAGAAGGTCAGCTTGGCATGTCTGTGGAATGCTCATCTCCCGGCCCACACCAGCCCTGGTATCCGTGCCCCGATCTGTCTCCCAGAACCCTCTGCACAGTAGTCAGTCCTGGGCACCATGCAGGAGCATCTGCCCCCCTGCTCCTTGTTCAGAGCGTCTCCTCTGAGCCAAGGGGTAGTGGGGCACGAGGATGCAGTATGAACACCCATTCAGGCATTGCTTCCCAGTAAACTACCATCTCGGGGTTTCAAACAGGCTCTTTCTGTGTGAGCACCCACAGGCCTTTGTCCCAGTGTTGGTCAGGGTTGCCTAAAGAAACAAATTCACATACACTCATATGTGTATAAGAAAGAGCAATTGTATGTATTAAGAAAACA
>NW_022103946.1:0-2264 GCF_000313985.2 Echinops telfairi
CCTCGGAAATCGTGCTGGAGGATTGGACCTCTTGGTTCAGAAAGCATTCCAAATGTGACACACACACACACACACACACACACACACACACACACTGATACTGTGTCAAATATAAACCATAACAACCATGGAGTACGGAGCGGAACTTCCCCAGTGGGATTCTGAGGCCTTACATCTTTACAGGAGCAGACAGAGTCATCTCTCTCCTATGGAGTCGCTGGTGGGCTCAAACCGCTGACGTTTTGCATAACTGCCCAATGCGTTGCACACTGCGTCACCAGGTTTTCTCCTTAAATTCACCCTCATGCAGAACCCCCCTGCCCCTTCAGTGTGGACTTTACCTAGTGACTTTCTTCTAATGAAGCAGAATCCAGCAAAAGTGGAGGGCTGTGCTTCCTGTGTTAAGGTTGCAAAGTACCGTGGCTTCCATCTCGCTGGAACTGTCTCTCTCTTGCCTTCTTGTTTTCTCCTGGTGAGAAGGCCAAAAATAGGCCCGCATGGCAGTGAATGGCTCATGGGGGACTTTTACCCTCAGAAAAACATTCTGCAAGGAAATCATTTGTACAGTGACCTTGTGACTGAAGGTTGGGATGGACTCTTCCCTGTTTAGCTTCAAAATGATACAGGCTAAGAGGCTGCATTTATTTTTCTGTGGGGCTGTCCTCCTCCGTGTGCTGGAGGGATTCTCTGATGCTGGAAGCTATGTCCTTATGTTACGCCGCGTTGACTAGAGAAGCAAATTCAGTGACACTCCGAAGTGTGTAAGAGAGAGCTTTGTATCAAGAGATAATTATATCCTCCTGCACACATCCCAGTCCAGTCCAGAACAAGTCCATACGTCCAAGCGTAGCCCACAAATCCATCTTCTGCCTCCTGCAGCTCATGCAATGATCCAGATTGCAGGGAGATCATAGGCCAGTGGGCACAGGCTTGTCTGGATCCACTGCTGGTGTCTTGGGGAGCTCTCTGATTGACTGGACAGCGGATAGTTGAAACAGAGAGAGTGGCCTCCCTCCAGAGAGCCATTTGTCTTGGTGGCACCTCCAAATGAGCTGCAACCCCATTAACAGGCTAAATCCTACCCATATCTTCTTACAGGTGCCATGTTGGTACCAAAAAAACCCACTATCATTGTCTCCCCATTGCCTACTTGGAACTCGTACACAATTCTTTAGACATATGTAACTTTTAAGCAAAATGATACTAAGGCCATTTTTGTGCCTAACAAGATAAAACTGAAATGCATAAAATTTAAAATGCGCCAGCCTCATTTAAACGCAATATTCTGTAAGTGAATAAAACAGAAATATTCTATGCTTCACAACAGTTTGTATGTAAACACTTACACCATAAGCCTGTAGTCCTATCAAAATATTCTCCCACCCATGAAGGTTTTAAACCAGGCACTTTGTGTTTTTATCTCCTCTATGTTGCATATCCAATCTTTATATTGCCCACATATATCAACCCAGTGCCCTGAGGAGACTGGCATGTTCTCTGATGTGAAGAAACTTCATTTCAGTTGGAACCTTGTGAATCCACATCCATTAGCAAAGTCAAACCAGGGCAGGCCGTGCATAAAGTCAGCAGCAATAGGCACCAGTTCACAGGCTCATAAATCTTCTCGTCATCAGTTTGTGTTCTGGTCAACTCCTTGTGCACCACCTCGCTTAGCCTCACCAGGGTGCCCATTGGCCAACTCCCCTTTTGACCATGGGTCCTGTCACACATTCTCAGTGACCGTAGTCCCTTTGGGCTAGGTCATGCCATAGGCTCAGGTTCTGCAAAGCTTTTTGAACTTCAGACCAGCCAACCCACTCGTGTCTTCTCCTCTAGCGCCTGTGAGCCAGGTCCACACGTGTCAGTGTCCAAACCCAACCCATCTCTCTATTGCTAATTTTCTCACATTTTCATTCAATAGTTAAGCCAGAGCTTCCGCTAGTGAGCTTTCCAGGCTGCCCGTAAGCTCTCTTTAACCTTCCATCCTGGAGAGGACAGTTTCTTCATGACTCCACATTGTTCCAGCTTCAGGCACAAACCTCTAGTTCAAAATCCAAAGAGCCGAAGAGCTCCTCTTTTTTCCTTCAGTGTGTCAACATCAATCTCAGCAAGTCTTTTCAAATTCACATGTCCAGAGCATCCAAGGCACTAGGTGGGGCTTATCTTTTCAGAGCCGTCTTTGCAGGCAACTCCTATACACATTTAAAGATCTAATTTAATGGCTGAAGGCAGTGGGTTTGCAAACTCTCTGTTTTCATACTTCC
>NW_022103946.1:2977-136934 GCF_000313985.2 Echinops telfairi
CCACACACAGACACCCCTGGGGCAGATGCCATCTGCTCAAAGGGTGAGAAGGGACAGCGAGGGGTTTCCCCCCAGGGCAGACCAGGGTTCCCCCAGTTTCGAAAATAATAATAATAATAAAGAAATGGATAGCGAGGGCACAGGGTACTAATCCACCCAAGGGGAGGGTATTGTTTATATCTCCACAGGGAAAGAGGGAACAGTCTTCAAACCAGTCCTCCAAGATGTGAATGCAGTGAATCAGGGATCCAGTGGAGCCGTTTCAGCGTCTGGTCTCTATCCCAACTATTTCGTGGACAACTGCCCCTCCCCCAAGGCGAATTTATTTCAAAGGACGGCATTGAATCTGTAGCTCTGGGAGAAGGGCATATCTGATCAGAGCACACAGGAGCAGATGAAGGGAGAGGAGGAGAGTGTGGAGAACATCCTGGCCCACCAGGCCTTTAGGACAATGTTCCCGATTACAGCAGCCAGTCCACAAAGAGAACCACATGGCCGGCCCCACTATGAGACATGATGCCTCTCAATGACCCATAGCCCTACAGGGGACAACACGAGACACAGTGTGGGAATTGTGCCCAATCTGATCCCATCACTCTGAGGCAAAACACTAAGGGGATGCAACGGAGCAGCCAGGGAATGGAGCGGCGAGGTCCCCAGAGAATCCTGAAGGTGGACTTTGGGGCCAGGGTGTGGTGCCCCAACAGACTGGACTAAAGGCCAACGAACAATCCTAGAACTAACTACAGGCTTTTCTTTCTTGTTGTGTTTTTTTTGTCATTAGTGTGTTGTTGCAGTTGTTTTGTTGTATATGGTTGCTTGGTTTTGCTCTCTCTTGTTATTGTGCATGTTATTATCTCCGCATGTTTGTCTAAATAAGATAAGCTGGATGAACAATCGGGAGGATAAAACAATAGGACTGACAGTTCGGGAGGGGCGGGCATGAGAGAAGGGCTAAGTGGGGGGAAAGGCAGTGGTGTTAACAAACCCA
Organism: Echinops telfairi; assembly: GCF_000313985.2. NCBI lineage: Eukaryota > Metazoa > Chordata > Mammalia > Afrosoricida > Tenrecidae > Echinops > Echinops telfairi. The sequence continues at coordinate 3,969 of NW_022103946.1, forward strand.
GGGACAAGGGAAGAACAAGTGATCCAAATCGGTGGTGAGGAGGTTGTAGCAGGCCTGGTAATGTTTTATCAAGGGTAATGTATCCAAGAGGAATTACTGAAACCCAAATGAAGACTGAGCATGATAGTGGGACAAGAGGAAAGTCAAAGGAAATAGAGGAAAGAGCTAGGAGACAAAGGGCATTTATAGAGATCCAAATAAAAGCATGTACATATGCAAATATATGTATATATGAGGATGGGGAAATAGATCTATGTGCATATATTTATAGGTTAGTATTAAGGTAGCAGAAGGACATTTGGCCTTCACTCAAGTACTCCCACAATGCAAGAATAATTTCTTCTGTTAAATTGACATTGTATGATGCTCACCTTCCCAACACAACCACTGAAAACAAAGTGGGTGAATAAGCAAATATGGTCAAGAAAGCTGATGTTGCCTGGCTATCAAAAGATATAGTGTCTCGGGTCTTAAAGGCTTGAAGGTAAACAAGTGGCCATCTAGCTTAGAAGCAACAAAGCCCACATGGAAGAAGCACCCCAGCCTGTGTGATCACGAGGTGTCGAAGGGATCAGTTATCAGGCATCAAAGAACAAAAAAATCATAACATTGTTTGCTCACCTCCATGATACGATCGCTGATGACAAATGGGTGCATAAGAAAATGTGGTGAAGAAAGCTGATGGTGCCAGGCTGTCAAAAGATATAGCATCTGGGGTCTTAAAGGCTTGAAGGTAAACAAGCGGCCTTCTAGCTCGGAAACAACAAAGTCCACATGGAAGAAGCACACCAGTTTGTGTGATCATGAGGTGTCGAAGTGATCAGGTATCAGGCATCATCAGAACCAAAAAATCTTATAGTGAATGAGGAGGGGAGTGCGGAGTGGAGACCCAAAGTCCTAGACACATTTTTAAAACAGTCAAATTCAATCCATATTTAAACGATCTCATTCATAAGCAATATGTCCTTAGGCCTATGGGTGCCTCAAGCCAGGGCCATATCTTATGTCAGCCATTTTGACTAGGCAACATGACCTCAGTGGAGAAGTTCAGGGGCAATTTTTCCCCCTGAGCTCAAAATTTACATTAATCAAATTACTTTTCACCATTTTAGAGAGGAATTACCAAAGACAACAACCAAAGAAAATAATCAAAACTCAAAACTTCCCATGCTTTTTTCCAGAAAACAATCGAGTAAAGAGTGTGGGCCTGTCTGAACTCTGGCTAAACAAAAAATGAAAACTACCATAAGACAGCAGTCAGACAAGAATCCGCACTACATCTTTATGAGTTGTGTCTCCAGTACCTCAACCTCACACTCAAGGTGCCATAATGTGTTAGGCTGGGTTGACTAGAGAAGCAAGTTAGTGCCACTTATATATGTGTAAGAGCTTTCTATCAAGAGGTAATTGTTTGTGAATCTGTGAGCTCTCCAAGGGACTCAACAGCAGGAAGGTGAAGCAGAGAGAGTGGGTTACCTGCAGAGAGCCATTTATCTTGGTGGCACCTCCAAATGAGGCCATCAAGCTGTGACTTCATTAACAGGCTAAACTCCACCCATATCTTCTTATGGGTGCCATGTTGGCACAAAATCTTATCTATCACCGTTATTAATATTTCAATTATGAGCAAGTTCACTAAAACTGAATAGGTTCTATTAGGCCTTCGAGACTAGGAATTGATTACATAGAAGTAGTAGACTGTCAATTTCAGAGGAATTAGCTATTGAAAATGTTATGGACAGCAGTGAAACATTGACACATGCTGAAAACCTGATGAATAGCGGCAGAACATTGTCAGATTGTGCCAGAAGATAAAGCCCTCAGGTCTGAAGGCACTCAACGTATGGATAAAGAAAAGCTATCTTCTCAAAGGAGAGTCAACAATGATAGCATGGATGGAGTGAAGCCTGGGTGAGTAAGGCTTTTGGGGCCTTCATTTGCTGGTGGAGAACGATTCAAAAGAAAAGAAAAAAATACCTGCAAACTTCAATTAACAGAAATTTGAATGTATGCAGTATGAATCTCAGAAAATTTTAAATCATCAAAAATGAAAAAGAAGGATTGATATTTCAGGTGTTACTGAGATCAAATGAACTGACATTGGCCTTTTTGGACCAGAAAATCGCATGGTTCACTATGTTTGGAATGACAGATTCAAGAAGAATGGCATTTATATCATTGTCAAAATGGAAAGTTCAAGATCTATCTTGGAATACAATGCTACCTGGGATAGAATAATATCTATCTGAATTCAAGGGAGCCAATCAATAAAACTTTTATTCTGGTTTATGTACCAACCAGTAAAACTAGTGATGCAGAAACTAAACAATTCTAGCAATTTCGTCAGCCTGAAATTGATCAAACATGCAGTCAAGATATTTTGATATTGACTATTAGAATGCAAAAGTTGGAAACATAGAAGAAGGAATCAATCTCATTGCCACCAAGTATATGCCTACTCATAGGCACTCTGTAGGATAGGATAGAACTGCCACTGCAATTTCTGAGAGTGTAATGCTTCACAGAAGTAGAAACTTCTGTCTTTCAGTGGGAGTCTTTCTGTCTTTCAGCAGTTGGAAAACGTGGTTTTGCTCACAGAAATGAAATGGTGATCGCTTGATAGAATTTTGCAAAACCTTTATTCAATGACCCAAATGGTGACTAAACACATCGATATATCCAGATGGAATAAAGAGAAATCAAATTGACTGTATCTCTGGAAAAAGACAATGGAGAAAGTATCAGCAGCTAAAATCAAGTCAGGGGCTGACTGTGGATTGGCCACCAATTGTTCACATGTAAGTTGTGGCTGAAGCTGAAGAAAATTAAAACAAGTCCACAAGAGCCAAAATAGCAAGGGTTCTGGCACCTTCAGGGTCAGTGGCTGAGAAAGGGGAGGTTCCCAGGGCCCTCCTTATGAGAAAGCCACACCCCTATGGAGGCGTTATCAGCCTGTGATGTGACTGACAGATTGGATACCACCCCTCCACTTTTATACATCTTCAAGTTGAAATAAAATCATCTAACTACCACAGTCATTAAAAAGACAGGAAGGAAAGAAGAGACAAAAGTGGATGTCAGAAGATACTTGGAATCCTGCTCTTAATCATAGATTAGCTGAGGCAGAGGGAAGAAATTTGAAAGTCAAAGAACTTGAAATGATAATTTCAAGTAGCAGCTCCAGAAGATAAACTCAAATGTTATAATGAAGTGTGCTAAGACCTAGAGTTAATAAATCAAAAAGAAGAACATGCTCAGCATATCCTAAGCTGAAAGAACTCATTAAAAAATTACAGTATATAGTCGTGTATAAGCCGAGTTTTTCTGCACTTTTTAAATGCTGTTTTTGCGGGAAAATTAGGTGCCTTGGCTGATATTCGGGTCACCTTATACTCGAATATATACGGTAAGCCTCAAGTTGCAATATTGAAATATTCTATCGGCAAAATATTGCATGGTATAGGAAGCATCAAATGACGGAAAGGATATGCAGAGTCACTGTACCAAAGAGAACCAGTGGACAGTCCACCATCCCAGGAGGTAGCATATGAGCAAAAGCTATTGGTGCTAAAGGAAGAAGTAAAAACTGCATTAAAAGCACGAGCCACTCCAGGAATTGATGGGTTACTAGTTGAAATGTTTAAACAAGGTGATTTAGCACTAGAGCACTCATGAGTCTCTTACAGGAAATTTGGAAGACAGTTACATGACCAACTGACATTAGTACCCATTCCAAAGAAAGGTGACCTAGCACAATGCTATAACAATATCATTGATAACACATGCAAGTGAAATTTTGCTCAAGATCGCCCAACAACGGTTGCAGAAGTATACTGACAAGGAGCTGACAGAGGTGCAGGTCAGATTCAAAAGAGGATATGGAACAAGGAATATCATTGCTGATGTCAGATGTATCTTGATAGAAAGTAGAGAATAACAGAAAGATGTTTAATTGGGTTTTATTGACTCTACCAAGGCATTCAACTGTGTGGACCATAACAAACTTTGAATATCCTTGAGAAGAATGGGAATTCCAGAACACTATATTCGGCTCATTATCTATAATTTTGAAACATTTTTAAATACTGAAATATGAACAAAGGAAGATGAAAAATGTCAGAGATTTTGCCAGAGGATGGGCTCTGATACGAGGGCACTCGAAATGTAAAAGATTTTTCTTGGAGGGAAGTCGACCATGGTGACTTCCTTCTGGTAAAGTCTGTGGAAGTGGAACATTCGGGATCTTCATTTGCTGATGGGCACTACTCAAAATAAAGAGAAGCAGCTGAAAAAAACCTTCTAATGATTAAAACTTGAAATGTGCGAAGTATAAATTTAGGAAAAATTAAAATGGTGAAAAATTGAATGAAATACATGATGATAGGTATGCTAAGCATTTATGAGCTGAAATGAACAGATACTGGATGTTGTGAATCAGAAAATCACATATTTACTACAGCAGAAATAACAATCAAAAGAAATGGCATAGCACTTATTGTCGGAAAGGGTAAATCCATCATGAAGTACAATGCTATCTGTGATGGCACCTAAGGAAAGCAACAAGACATTGTGCTCATGCAGAACCTCTGTATGGATCAAAAGGCAGTTGTGAAAACACAACAAGGGACTAATGAATAGTTAAAAATCAAGAAAGGTGTGTTTTAGGATTGTATTTTCTCACCATGCTTTTTCAATCAGTATGCTGTGCAAATCATCAGTGGAGCTGGATTATATGAATAAGAGAGTAGCATCAGGATTGGAGGAAGGCTTACTAACAATCTGAGATGTGCAGATGACACAACCTTGCTTGCTTAAAATGAGGACTTGAAGCACTTTCTGATATAGATATAGATCAAGGGTTGCAGCCTTCATTATGGATTACAACTCAATATATACCAAATAACCAAACTCACTGCCATAGGGCCTGATGACAACCCTATAGGACAGCTTAGAACTGCCCCTGTGGGTTTCCAAAACTAATTGTTTGCTGAAGTAGAAAACCCCATCTTTGGACCAAAACCCTGAACAACTGAACCAATAGGTGACATCATTATTGAAGTCATCAAGGATTTCATCGTTTCTGGATCTACAATTAATATTGGTGGAAGTAGCAATAAAGAGATCAAAATCCACATTGTATTGGGTAAATCTGCTACACATGACCTCTTTAATATGTTGTAAAACAAGGATGCTATTTTGAGGATAAGAGGAACCTGAGCCAACATATTTTATTTTTTAATATTAATTTTATTTTATTGGGTGTTCTTACAACTTATCACAATCCATACATATATCCATTGTGTCATACACATCTGTACGTATGTTGGCATCATCTTTTTCAAAACATTTTTTCTAATTGGTCCCTTGGTATCAGCTCTTCCTTTTTAATTTTTTCTTCCTTCCCCCACCCTCCCTCCCCCATGCCCCCTTGATAATTTATAAATTATTTTTCCATGTCTTACTCTGACCACTATCTCCTTTCACCCACTTTTCTGCTGCCCATCCCTCTGGGATGAAGGCCATACATCGATTGTTGTAATTGGTTCCCTCTCCCCACCACCTTCCCTTAAGCTCCTAGTACTGCTCCTCCCCTTATTGGTCCTGTGGGGTTTATCTGTTCTGGGTTGCTTGTATTGCGAGCTCTTATCTGTACCAGTATACATATTCTGGTCTATCCAGATTTGTAAGATAGAATTGGAGTCATGATAGTGGGGGAGAAGAAGCATTAAAGAACTAGAGGAAGGTTGTGTGTTTCGTCGTTGCTATACTGTACCCTGACTGTCTCATCCCTTCCTTGTTGCCCTTATGACAGGTGGTGTCTTATTGACTACTCATGGGCTTTGGGTGTCCACTCTGCCCTCCCCCTCATTCACATTGGTATGATTTTGTTTTTTGTTGGTTTGTTTTGTTTTTGTTCTTTGATGCCTGATACCTGACCCCATGATCTCACAGGCTGGTGTGCTTCTTCCATGTGGGCTTTGTTGCTTTTCAGCTAGATGGCCGCTTGTTTACCTTCAAGCCTTTAAGACCCCAGATGCTATATCTTTTGATAGCTGGGCACCATCAGCTTTCTTCACCACATATGATTATGCACCGATTTTGTCTTCAGTGATATTTTCAAGGAAGGTGAGCATCACAGAGTTCTGTGTTCATAGAACAAATTGTTCTTGTGTTGAGGGAGTACTTGAGTGGAGGCCCAATGTCCATCCTCTGCCTTAATACTTAATAAATAAATATATGTACATAGGTCTATATAAATGTACTTAACATGTTTAAGTGTCTGTATTTAGACCTCTATAAATGTCTTCTGCCTCCCAGTTCTTTCCTCTGTTATTTTCCTACTGTCCCACTATCATGTTCAGCCTTTCTTTGGGGTTTGGTAATTTCTCTTGGCTACATTGCCGTGGACTGAGCCCCACCCCCTGCACTCCCCATGCATCCTATGCCCTCCTCGCCATCAATTTTAGATCACTTATTCTTCCCTTGTCCCTGGGTTTGTTGGCACCCCCCTCCTTTTCCACCACCTCCCCTTCTCCTGTGACCCCTGGAACCGTCGTTCCCTTGTTCTCTCCTCCAGATCGTTCATCCCGCCTATCTTGTCCAGATAGACATGCAAAGTCAATAATACATGCAAAAAAGAAAGCAAAGCAAACCACAACCAAAAAAAACATAACCAAAAAAGAAGACAAAAAATAAATCAACAGCAGCTAATGCCCGAAACCAAAAAAAAAAAAAAAATTAAAGAAACCGCAGCAGCAATTGAAAAACCCTCAAACATTTCCAGATCTGTCAATTGACTTTTATGAGTGTTTTCCAGTTGCATCTCCTGGCGTGCCACGCCCTGACACCAGATTTCCCCTTTGGCATTCCTTGGGGACTTTTTTGCTTTGCTCCCCTTACTGCTCCACTGTATACCCATAATGTTTCACCCTGGTGCAGTGGGGTCAGATCAGGCACATCTCCCTCACCATGTTTCTATGGGTTATCCCCCTTATTGTAATGTGTCAGTGAGGGATGTCGTCATGTGTCCTGGGGGAGCGGGCCCTGTGATCCTTTCTGTGCATTTGCTGCTCTGAGCCAGAATATTGTCTTCAGGGCTTGGTGGGCCAAGGTGTGTTCCACTCTTTCTCTCCTCCCTCTTTCTTTGCTCCTGATCAGATGCACCCTACTTCCTGAGCTGCAGCTTTAGTGCGGACCTCTCATGTGCATTTCTCTGAGGTGGGAGGTGCCCATGTAGTTGGGATTGGGTGGGTTAGTGCCCTGTTTCCCCACTACCCTGGTCTCTTCCCCCCCCTCCTCTTTATTAGTTGGAGGTCATACGTATTCCTGGGTTGACTTTGGCACCTGCCATAGTACCCGGACCCCCCCACCCCAGGAATGTATGCATATAGTAGCTTATCCCTTATGTTCCTTTTTGCTTTTTTCTGCTTACTTCAGTGGACTCATGTATATTTGTCCGTTTGTGTTTGGCTTACTTCACTTACACAGTGCTTCTCAGCCTGTGAGTCATGACCCTTTTGGGGGTCGAGCGACCCTTTCACCGGAGTTGCCTAAGACCATCAGAAAACATATTTCTAATGGTCTTAGGAACCGAGACACAGTTCCTCTATATGTCTCTAGGTGGGTCCGCCCACATGCAGATATTCCCACGTACAAGTACCCAGCGTGATGACTGTTACCCATGCTACACCATGCTTCAAGACAAAATTTCATTTATTTGGAATTAGAAATAAATATTTCAAAATATATAATTACATATTGTTTTTGTGATGAATCACTAAGCTTTAGGTATGTTCAATTTGTAGCAATAAATATGCATCCTGCGTTTCATAAATTTACATTATTATTCATAACAATAGCAAAATTACAGTTATGACATAGCAATGAAAATTATTTATGGTTGGGGGGGTCAGCACAACATGAGGAACTCCATTAAAGGGTAGCAGCATTAGGAAAGTTGAGAACCACTGGCTTAGCGTAATTTCCTCCAGTTCTTCCCATGCAGTGGTGTGCTTTATGCATTCATCACTGCTTTTATGGATGCGTAGTACTCCATTGTATGTATGTAGCACAGTTTTTCAATCCATTTGTCCGGTGATGGAAATTTGGATAGTGTCCAACTCCTTGCAATTGTGAACTGCTCCTCAATGAACATTGGAGCACAGTTGTCTGGCTGTGGTTTGTTTCTTGTCTCTTCTGGGTATATGCTCAGTAGGGGGATTGTTGGGTCATATTGTATCTCAATTTCCATTTGTTTTAAATATCACCAAATAGATTTCCATAATGGTTATACATACCTACAGGTCCACCAGCAGTGGACAAGAGTTCCTATGTCTTCACATCCCCTCCAACACTTGTTACTTTCTGATTTTTGAATTGGGCTATCTTTGAGGATATTAGGTGTTATCTCAGTTGTTTTAGTTTGCATGGCTAAGGATCTGAAACATTTTCTCATATTTTAATGCCATTTGGATTTCTGCCCTTGAGAAACTTCTGTTTAGGTCCTTTGCCCACCTCCTCAATGAGCAATTGGTTTTTGTTTTTTTTTCTTGTTGTAAGTTAGCAGAGTATTGTAGATTTTAGTAATAAGGCCTTTGTTTGATGTGTCTCTCTTAGTACTCTCTTATTTTTGTTGGTAATCCCTTGATACCCTTGTCTATTTCTCTTTTGCTATGGATCTGTTGAGATTCTTGATGTCCTTCAGGGATAGTCTAGGGTGGAGTGTTTTTTCCAAGAATTTGTCCATGTCTTCCAAGTTGTTGAATTCATTGGAGTACAGTACTTCATAGTACTGTGTAAGTATCCTTTTGATTTAATTAGGGTGTACTGTAATGTTCCCTGTTTCATTCCCTCATCCTTGCTATTGAATTTTTTTCCTTCCTTTCTTTGGTTAGGTTTGCCAGTGGTCTCCAGATTCTGTTTATCTTTTGAAAGAACCAACTTTTAGCAGCATTAAAATTTTCCATACTTTTCTTATTTTCCCTCTCTTGAATCTGCCATTATTTTTATAATTCCTTTTTTTGCTATTAGTAGGATTGTCCAGTTAACTCTGCTGTAGTTGCTGTAAATTTTGTGCCAGCATATCAATCATAGTTCTCTCTTCCTTTTTCATGTGTGCATGTATTGCTATCAAACTTCCTCTGATAACTGTTTTTGCTGTGTCAAATAAGATTTGGAACTTAATGTTCCCATTCTTGTTAGTTTCTAGAAATTTCCTAATTTAATCTCTGATCTGGGACAGTACACACTCCTTTTGTAATAGTGAGTTATTCATCCTCCAGTTGTTTGCCCTGGTTTTCTTCATCTTCCTTCTGTTGATTTCCAGCCGTATGGCACAGTGGTCAGAGAGTTAGAGAGAAGTCTGTATGATATCAATGTGCTTAAATTTATGCAGATTTGACCTATGTCCCAGAATGTGATCTATTTTCGAATATATGCCAAGTAGCCTTGAAAAGAATGTGAATTTTTAAAATTTGAGTGGAGAGCTCTGTAAATATCCATCAGGTCAAATAATCTAATTGTAGTGTTTAGATCTGTGGTCTCCTTGTTGAGTATCTTTCCCTGTGATCTATCATTCTCAGAGAGTGGTGTACTGAAGTCACTGACTATAAATGTTGAGCCTGTGGTTTCTTTTTTCATCTTTTGGAACGTTTGATTGATGAATTCTGTGGGTCTCTTGTTCAGTGGGTATAGGTTTAATATGTTTACTGGTTCTTGGTCTACTGTTCCCTTGAGCATTATATAGTATCCCTCCTTATCTCTTGTTATGGTTTGCACTTTGAGTAAGGTGACCAGATTTTAACATTGGTAAAGCAGGACAACATAGATAAAACTCATATCCTGACGAAATAGCCACATGGCAGTTAAAAACCGTATATCCTAACTTGCCGTGCACTTTCCAAAAATTGGGACTTTAAAAAATGCCACGGGATACAGGAAAAATTGTTACAAATCGGGACTGTCCCGCCAAAAGCGGGACGTCTGATTACCTTAACTTTGAGATCAAATTTATCTGAGATTAGGATTACAACCCTTGATTTTTTTGAATTGCTATTTGTTTGGTATGTTTTTTCTCCAGTCTGATTCTCTGCTTATGTTTGTCTGTAATATTGAGATGCGTCTCCTGTAGGCAGCAGATTGAGGGGTTGTGATTTCTAAGCCAATCTTCTCACCTATGCCTTTTAAGGCCTGAGTTCATTCCATTGATATTCAGGGTTATTAAATCTATATCTAGACTCTCTGATGTCATTTTATACCTCTTGTGTTGAGTGTTTTCCTACCTTCATTTCTTATCCGTGGGGTGTGTGTGTGTGTGTGTGTGTGTGTGTGTATGATTCATTCTTGCCTTCTTTCCTTCACTGAATCAGTTATCTTGGGAGCTGTGTTCCTTTTGTTGGTCTCTAGGTGGAGTTGTTCTATGTGGTGGTCTCTTATTTGTGCTTGGTGAGTGTTGTTCATCTGCCCATACTGGGTCGGCAAGGATCTTTTGTAGTGCTGGGTTTCTTCTAACGTATTCTTTTTTTTTTTTTAGTCAATTTGTTGGGGCTCATACAATTCATCACAATACATAGATCAATTGTGTAAAGCACATCTATACATTGGTTGCCCTCATTATTCCCAAAATTCACTTTCCTTTTTGGTTCCCGGAATCAGCTCATTTTCCTTTTTTCCCCTCCCCTTCCCTTCCTCCTCCCCTCTCCCACATGCACCCTTGATAATTTATAAATTATTATTGTATCTTATATTACACTGTCCGGGAAGTCTCTCACTTCTCCATCAATCTTGATAGATACTTTGGCTGGATAAAGCATTCTTGGGTTTGTGTTATTTTCCTTCAGTTTTCGGAATACATTGCTACACTCTCTCCTCATTTTCACAGTGTTGCTGATAGGTCTGAGAATATTCTTATCTGCTTGCCTTTATATGTGACTGCTTGCTTTCCCCTAGCTGCTCTCATGATTTTCTCCTTATCCTCAAAGTTGGATCATTTAACAAGGATCGTTTAACTAGTTATGTCTTGGTGACTTCTTCTGAGCCAACGTATTTTCAGTTGCCTCGTATGAATGTGAAAGATGAACATCAAGAATATTTTTTAAATGGATGCATTTGAATTATGGTGTTGGTGAAGTATATTGGAAGTACCATGGACTACCTGAAAATACAAATACATCTGTCCTGGAAGAAGTACAGAAGCACAGCCAGAATGGTCTAGTCTCTTCTGACAATATGGCCAAACACATGAGATAATGTCTTGCCATTTATACCTCTAAGGAGCATTCTCACTGCACTTCTTCAAAGAGAATTTTGGTTGTTCTTTTGGCAGTCCATAATACTATCAATATTCTTCACCAGAACTACAGTTCAACTGCATTGTTGCTTCCACCTTCCATGTTATGAGTCCAATTTTCTTACATTGAGTTGTAAAGCATATTGATGTTCATTAGCGAGTACTTCAAGTCTCCCTCACTTTCAGCAAGCAATAATTTGTCATCTACATGTCACAGGTTGTCAAAAAGCCTTCCTCCAATCCTGATGCCACATTCTTCTTTTTATACTCCAGCTTCTCTCATTATTTGCTCAATATACAGATTGAGTAAGTATGTTGAGATACTACAACTCCAACCCACACCTTTCATGATTTTAAACATTGCAGCATTCCCTTGTTCTGTTCCCACAGCCACCTCTTGGTTCATGAACAGGTTCCACATGAGCACAGTTCAGTGTTCTGGGATTCCCATTCTTCTCATGGCTACCCACAGTTTGCTATGGTCCACACAGTCAGATGCCTTGGCACAGTCAATAAAACACAGGTAAACATCTTTCTGGTATTCTCTAATTTCAGATAAAATCCATCTGATATCAGCAATGCTATCCCTTGTTCCAGATCCTCTTCTGAATCCGGCCTGAATGCTTGGCAATTCCCTGTCAGGATGATCTTCAGTACAGTTTTACTTGCATGGGATATAAATTATCTTATTCTGTATTTTGAGCATTCTGCTAGGTCATCTTTCTTTGGAAAGGGTGTATATTTGTACCCATTGCACCCATGGTTCTCTTCTAGTCAGTTGTCCTAGTAATCATCTTCCAGATTTCGGGCATAGATGAGTGAATACTTCCATTGCGTCATCAGCTTATTGAAACATTTCAATTGGTGTTTCCTCAATTGCTATAGCCTTGTTTTGATACTTTCAATGCTACTTGACATTCTTCCTTCAATACCATTGGATCTTTCTCACATGCTACCTCTTGACACAGTTGAATGTTGACCAGTTCCTTTTGATATAATGACTCTGTGTATTAAACAATCATCTTTGGATGCTTCCTAGATCATTCAGCATTTTGCCCATAGAATCCCTCAATACAGCAACCCCAAGCTATTTGTTTTCTTTAGTTCTTTCTGTTCAAGATATGCTGAACATGTTCCTGCTTCTAACTCTAAGTCTGTGAACATTTAAGTATAGTATTTTACTTTGTCTTCTTCAGCTATCCTTCGAAATTTTCTATTCAACAATTTCACTTCATCATTTCTTCCATATACCTTATGATTAAGAGCATGTTTGAGTCTCTTCTGATACCCATTTTAATCTTTTCTGTTTTCCCGACTTTTTTAAAATTAATCATTTTATTGGGAGCTCTTACAGATATCATAACATTGCACAGTTCACTCACATCAAACAGTGTTGTACAATTGCTACCACAATCAGTTTCAAAACATTTACTCTTCTTGAATTCCTTGATATCTGCTCCCCATATCTCCTCCCTCCCCAACCTTAACCCCCAGAAACCCTTATTTTTTTTCCCATATCTTACACATCAAATATACCCATTCACATACAATGCTGTTGTTCAATCCTATCAAATGGGGTTATGCAGTCATCAATGTTATCAGTTTCCTATTCCCCTCTTCCACACCCCTTCTCTTCCAGTATCCTCAGGGAAATGTTTTTCCTGTTACTGTTTCTGAAGGGTTATCTATGTTGGCTTTCATGTATCAAATGATCTCAAATATATAAATGAACCTATGCAAATCTGACATAATTGAGGTAAAACAAATAAAAAACATAAGAGTAAGGGGAGAAATATTAAAGAACTAGAGGATACTTATGTGTTTCATCAATGCTACACCGTACTCTGGATTTATCATTCCTTCCCTGTGGCCCTTCTGAGGGACTGTCCAATTAACTTACAGGTGGGATTTGGGTCTCCACCCCCCTTCACACTGATTTGGTTGCTTGTTTTTGAACTTCTGATACCTTTACCTGTCCACCACTCATGTTCACACAGGCTGGTGTTTGTCTTTTTAATGAACTTTTGCCGTTTTTTATATGTTGTTCTTGATGACATTATACAGCTCATCAGAACTTCTGTCATTCATGTTCAAAGACTGTTCCATATGTTAAATCTGTTCTTGAAATTTAAGTTGGATAGACTCAAGGCTGTATTGTGACTCTCAGGGACTTGTGTCAATTTTCTTCAGTTTCAACTTGAATTTACATACAAGCAATTGATCATCAGTTCCATAGTCAGTTCCTGGTATGGTTTTAGCTGCTGATATTGAGCTACTCCATCATCTCTTTCCACAGATGTAGTCAATTTGATTTCTGCATATTACATTTGAAGAAGTCCAGGTGTATAGTTGATTTTTATGTTGTTAGGGAAAAAAGGGTATTTTTGTGAAGAAATTGTTGGTCTTGAAAAATTCTATCATCTGATTTCTGGCTTCATTTCTATCACCATTTTCATATTTTCCAACTACCGTTTCTTCCTCTTTGTTTCCAACTTTTCCATTCCAATTGCCAATAATTCTCAATGCATCTTGATTTTATATTTGATCAATTTCAGGCTGAAGATGTTGATTGAATCCTTCATTTTCTTCAATTGCTTTGCTGGTTGGTTCATAAATTTGAATGATAGTTGTATTAACTGAATTTCCTTGAATTGGAACAGAGAGAATCCTATACAGATACCAATGTACTTCAAGACAGGTACTGAAGTGTCATTTTTGTGAGGGAGCACACCACCTCGCTTGTTTCACTCCCTGCATAGAAAACTATATGATTTTCTGAATCAAAGTGGCTAATACCCATATATTTCAGCTCACTAGTACCTATAATGTCACTTATTATGTGTCACATTATATGTTTTGAAAGTTTTATTGACATAATTAGCACATCATACACTTCCACAATTCAGTCATCTTAAATAGAGTTGTATAATCATCACTACAATCAGTTCTAGAGCATTTTCTTCCTTACTGTACTCATTCTTAGCTCCTGATTTTCCTTCATCCTCCCCTCTTATATCCCCCAAAAGCCATTACTCCAGTTATTGTCTCAATAGATTTACCTATCTTGGATTTCATATTTTCATATGTTGGAAAACATACCAAAGCAAAACACACAAAAAGAAGATCAACAGCGATAACAAAATAAACCAGGTGAAAGAATCTCAATAAAGAAAATGTGGGAAATAAGAAAAAATTGAACAAATGCAAAATAGATATAAAGGGAGATAAAATGATCAGGTATTACTTTTCAACTTAATTATGTCTGTCATAATGGAGTTTACAATATTCTGTCCTATATCAAGGCTATTAACATCCCTTGACTATATAAGAGGGGTTTTACCAAGGACTTATTTCATGTGGGAACACTGAAAACTGATTTGGGACTCCCACTGTCATCTATAACCTTCTGAAAATCAGGTGTTCACAATTTTATCTGTAATACCATTTCTCTTTTGTGATTGGGATTTTTTATTCATCACTCTTGGATCACACAGTGTATATACATCTCTGGTTCACTTTAGAGCAGTCGTTCTCAACCTATGGGTTGCGACCCCTTTGGGGATTGAACGACCCTTTCACAGGGGTTTCACGATTTATAGCAGTAGCAAAATTACAGTGATGAAGTAGCAACAAAGATACGTTTATGGTTGGGGAGATTACCACACCATGAGGAACTGTATTAAAGGGTCACAACATTAAGAAGGTTCAGAACCACTGCTTTGGAGGCTTAATTTTCTTTTTTTTTAAATCATTTTATTGGGGGCTCATCAGCTCTTATCACAATACATACATACACATCCCTTGTGTCACGCACATTTGTGCATTTATTGCCATCATCATTTTCAAAACATTTTCTTTCTACTTAAGCCCTTCGTATAAGCTCCTCATTTTCCCCACCCTCCCCCACCCTTCCTCCCTTCCAAAACCTTGATAATTTATAAATTATTATTAATTTTTTCATGGCTTACACTGACCAATGTCTCCCTTCTCCCACTTTTCTGTTGTCGGTGCCCTAGGGAGTTGGTTGTATGTAGATCATTGTGATCGGTTATCCTTTTTACCCCACCTTCCACTTACACTCCTGGTATCACTACTCTCATTGTTGGTCCTGAGGGGTTTATCTGTCCTGGATTCCTTGTATTTCCAGTTCTTATCTGTACCCATGTATATGCTCTGCTCTAGCCAGATTTTTAAGGTAGAATTGGGGTCATGATAGTGGGGGAGGGAGCATTAAACAACTAGAGGAAATTTGTATGTTTTGTAGGTGCTATCTTGCATCCTGACTAGCTCATCTCCTTCTTGGGACCCTTCTGTAAGGGGATGCACAATTGTCTACAGATGGGCTTTGAATCTCCACTCAGCCCTCCCCCTCTTTCACATTGATATGACTTTGTGTTCTGGGTCTTTGATGCCTGATACCTGATCCATCGACACCTCATGACCACACAGGCTGGTGTACTCCTTCTATGTGGACTTGGTTGCTTCTCAGCTAGATGGCCAGCCACTTATTTATCTTCAAGCCTTTAAGTTTGGGGTAATGCCAAATTTATTTATTGGGGTTTCCACATTGAGTCCTTAGATGTGGCCTATGAAGGGTGTTGTGTGCCTTGAAAGAACAGTATGAATTCATAGTAGTTTATGGCACACGGCCTGAGTCACCAAGGATTAGATAGAGACTAGGTCAAGTGTCTAACTAGGAACATAGTAATGGGTATATTCTCCCCTTCGGTTCTATATAAGTATTATTAAACATTTTCCCCCAGTACCGACATACAAATGCCCCCTCCAAGATATAGATGCTATCTTACCCTAATCTTGATTTGACTTTGCAGTATGTTTCCTATATCACTCTTTTAGAAGTGTCTCTTGATTTGGCATGACCTTATCACAATGTCCTATGACAGCAAATGGGTGGTCTTCTCCCTTTCTCCCCTTCTTGAAGGAGTGACCTCAGCTGAGGTGATATCTTCTCTGTTCAATTGATTTATAAGATGTACATATAAGGGGAGTGATATATGGTTCATGGATGCTATACAGGCACTCTATCCCTTTGGGAGAATGGATTAGAAGTTTATGTGATTTGAGAGGAGACACTTGTGTACATCTCGATGTTTATCTTTCTAGTACAGCACTCATATAATATTTGTCCTTTTGTGATTGACTAATTTCACTCAGCAAAATGGTTTCCGGGTCCTTGCATATCATGCTTTTGTCACTGTTTCAGGGATGCATAATATGCCACTTTGTCGCATAGTTTCTTTATCCATTCTTCTTCTGTCGGGCATTTGGGCAGTTTCCAGCTTTTTTTTATTTTGAACTGTGTTGTCATAAACATGGGAGAGTACACATCTGTTCATGTTCTGCCTTTTAGTTCTTTGAGGTAAATGTCCAATAGCCGCATTGCTGGATGGTATGGGATTTCCATTCCAACTTGTTTTAGGTAGCACCATATCACTTTTCAGAGTGGTTGGATATAATTAGAAGTTCAGCAACAGTGTATAAGGGTTCCACTTTCTCCTCATCCTCTTCAGCATTTGCTACTTTCTGTTTGTTGTTTTAATTGGGCTGGAACTGTAAGGGGGTACCTCGTAGTAGTTTTAATCTGAGTCTCCTGCATGGTTAGTGATCTCAGCATTTTTTTCCAGGTGTTTGTTAGTCATCTGAGTCTCATTTTCATATTCATCTGTAGTTTTCTCTCTTTGTGGGGTGGGGTCTTTTCTTACTTTGTGTATGAGGGTTCTTCTCGTCTCATAGAATGAGCTTGGGAGTTTGTTGTCCTTTGCTGTATTCTGGAGTAGTTTGTGTAGCATTGATGAAAACTCTTTACTGAATACTTGGTAGACTTCCCCTGTGAAGCCATCTATCCCTGGGATTTTCTTGAATGGAAGTTTCTTTATGACCATCTCCATTTCTTATTTTGTTATGGGCTTATTTAGGGTTTCTACTTCTGTCTGCGTTAATTTGGGTGGACAGTGCATTTCTAGGTGTTTGTGTCTACTGATTGTGTCATTTTGATGAGTATATATTTAGTTTTTAGCATTTATCATTCATTCTCACCCATCTCTTCTCCTCAGGGAATTTTTTATGGACAAGTGTTTTTTTTCTTTACATAGGTCAAATTCCTCCTTCCATCTCCTCTATTACTCCAATCATAATTTAAAATGGTATTTGATTTATTTATAATGGTCATTCCTTCTTTGGTTATAATTATCCTATTTTTTTCTTTTTCTTTTTTTATTTCTTTCTTTACATTATTAGCAATTTAATACTAATTTTCCTTTTTTGGTTTTACCTTGGGTTGCTGACTTCCTTTGTGTAGGACTAGTAGTTTTTTAAAATTTTGATTTGATTTTTCATGTGCTTAATTTTACCTAACAACAGAATTTGATATTGCTTCTGCTTGATCCTGGGAACCCCAAAGAAAGCAGTCTTACACTCAGGGGAGGGCTTAGCCAGGATCCTTATTACAAAGCTGTTTCCTACTTCTAACATCCCCAGATCCACTCTAGCTCCAGTCTGAGTATGCAGTCTTTTCTTGGTACCCTTCTTGGGTAGCTGACTCCTGTCTATATATATTTCAGGTTTAAAGCATCAGTTCTGCCTCACGTTCTCTGCACAATGAGTCTCTGCTGTTTCTTAGGATGTGAATTCTTGCAGGCTGTGGCTGTTCCCTTTCCAGAAGTTTGCCATGTTTTCAGCTTCACTATTATTACCACTTCGGAATTTTTGTCTGTTTGCATTGCAATCATTTGGATTTGCTTTCTGAGTATGACTGTCTTTGACCTATTTCTTTTCTTTAGATTTGCTATATAATTCAATCAGCAAGCGCATTTTCAGCCTTGAACATACAGTACCATCTAGACCAGATATTTTCCACAATATTTCTCAAAATACTTGAGAATATGACCTTGGAAACTACTTCTACCTATGTAGATTCAGGGATTAATAGCAGTGGCATTTAAAATCTAGGTAGCGGAGATTCATCACAGCATTATTACACAGTAATACAATTTGAAATAACAAAAATATATCCCCAAATATGGGTTTGGTTGTTGTTTTTAGGTGCCATTGAGTCACGCCCAAATCATAGAGACTCTTTGTCTAAAAGAATAAAAAAGTTGTTGAGTCCTATACCATTTCCACAATTGTTATATCTGACCCCATTGTTGCTGCCACTGTATCAATCCATCTCTTTAAGGGACTTTTTCACTACCCTTCTGCTTTACCAAGCATGATGTCCTTCTCTAAGAACTAGTTTTTCTTGACAGCGTGTCCAAAGTGTATGAGATAAAATTTCACCATCCTCCCTTCTAAGGAGAAATCTGGCTGTACTTCCTTTAAAATACATGGTTTATTCTTCTTCCAGTCCACGATACTGGCAATATTTTCCACCAACATCATAATTCAAATGCATCGGTTTTCTGTGGTCTTCCTTATTTATTGTTCTGTTTCCATATTCATATGAGGTAATAGAAAACACCATGATTTGAGTCAGGTGAACCTTAGTCTCCAAAATGACAACTTATTCATATGAAGGCATTTTATGTATTTATTATTTCATAACATAATTAGAACTATTGCATCACATAGGCAATAACATGAAAAATAGGATAAATGGCATACATATATGATGTTAATTTTGCAAAACTAAACAAAACAAAATGCACCTGTAAGTACAGCGCTACATAGATGTAGGGTGATAGATAGATTGACCTCTTTGCAGTATTTTATACCCAAGTCCTGATTTTATTTCGGTAAGAAGAAGGTTATACTTAGCCCACATAGGAAAAGTGAACTGTGACCTATGGCACTCTAGCTGTATAATGTTAAAAAGAATATTTCAATAAGCAAATATTTTTCCAAAATATTTGAAAACATATGTAAGCTAATTTTCATAAGTGTTTCTCTACTCAAGAGAAACTAGGAAAATAGCCAGAGAACCAGGGTTTTATAGCGCACTCTGTCAATTTTCCAATTTTCTTCAATTAAATGTGGAAACATGACTCAATTCCAATCCATAGAACAATGCTTCTATTAGAGAAAGTTTCATGAATGTATGTAATTTAGATGCAGGCCTGCATCCAATAGATTTCTCTTTATTAGCTAGAGGATGATTCCTCACATATTTGTTTATTTATTTATTAGATCATTTTATTGGGGGCTCTTACAACTCTTGTTACAATCGAAAACATCAATTATATCCGACGTATTACTACATACATTCCATCATTTTTTTTCTAGACATTTACTTTATGTTGAGCCATTCGGATCAGCTCCTCTTTTTTCCCCTGCCTCCCCCTCCACACAACCCTGTGGCCCTTTAATATATTATAGATTGTTAATTATTTTCAAATCTGACACTGACCACTATCTCCCTTCTCCTCTGGTTTCTGTTGTTCTTCCCGCTGGATGGGAGTGTGTGGTTATGTGCAATTCATTGTGATTGGTGTCCCCTCCCTTTCCACCTTCCCTCCTTCCCCCTACACTTTTGGTATCTCTATTCCTATTCCTTGATTCTATGTGTTTTCCTCACACATTTAAAGCATATATCCAACCACCCTTAGACAGGGATATTTTTAGCCGATTTTACTTAAAATGAAGGCAGCCAAATATGCAACAGCAACAACAAAAAAGCTTGTCAGCATTTTCCTGGGCTGCTTCTAATTCTTAGTTGATGAGGCAAATTTAGAGTGTCGACGAGATACTTTTGATGGTCTATTTTAGATTGTAGACTCTCCGTGCCTGTGAAATTAATGTAGCCGACTCTCTTCGACTGAGAAGGCTCAGAGTGAGTGTCCCTCGAGCATTGAGCAGAACAATTCCATTCTGGAGCATCATGTTTGTGGAAGCAGATCTGCAGGACTGTTCTTCCACATGAAGCAGGGGCCTGGTGTCTTCTGAAAAAATGTGAGAACCAAAGTATGACAAGTCACAGAGTCCCACAGATGACAGAATGCCAGTGGACATCATATTCAGCCAGTCAAGCTGGTGTGACTTACAGGATCTGAAAATGTGAGAAAATCTTGGAGAGGACCATCTCAATGCCTGGTGTCCTGCAGGTTTTGAATCACAAGCAGCAGTGTACAGGAAGGAGGAAGAAGTGCTTAGTTTGGGTATTATTATTTCTGGGATGTCCTCATGAGAGATTGAAATTTGTGAGCATCATTAGAGCTGATCCAGATAAGACAAACATAGAGTAACCCAGTTGCCGGCAGTGTTCTTAGGACCAAAGAAAATGACCAAGGCTCAGGAATCACTGACATTCAATGACGTGGCTGTAAAGTTGTAAAGTTCACCTGGGAGGAATGGCAGCTCCTGAACCCTGCTCAGAAGACCCTGTATCAGGATGTGATGTTGGAGAACTATCGCAACCTGGTTTCTATTGAAATCCAGAAAGAAGATGATCATTTGCTTGAGCACTTGCAATGTGAAAGATGCAAGGACAGAATGGAACAATACTATAAATTTAATACATTGGAAAGTATTGTTTCTCACCATAAAAATAATTTTCCTCCAAAGGAAACTTATGAGATGTTTGGATTACATGAAAACATTGTAAAATCAGATTTAATCATTCTGAAATTAAATCAGAACAGAAATGACAAAACACAGAAGTCAGTTGTGCTCAAGGAAGATGAGGAAACTTTCCTCCACATTGAGCAAGAGCAATTTTGTACTGAAATGAAATTCCCTGAGTGAGAACAATCCAGGCTCATGAAGTCACAATGCATTCAGCATCAGGAATCTGATGAAATTGAGAAACCGCACACAGGTGATAAATATGGGACAACCTTCATTGAGGAGTCTTTGCTCTGTGAGCACCAGATAATTCATATACTAGATAAGACCTATGAATGCAGTCAGTGTTGGCAAAAATTCAATAAAGTATTCAAACTCAATGAACATTATCAAAAATCTCACGAAGAATGAAAGCTTTATAAAAGCTTGGAATGTGGCAAAACTTATCACAGTAAATCATACCTCAAGGGATATCAGGAAACTCATGTGGCAGGGATGCCCTGTGTATGCAGTGAATGTGGGAAAGGCTTCACCATGAAGAGTGATCTCACTGTTCATCAGCGAACTCATACTGGAGAGAAACCCCATGTATGTGGTGAATGTGGCAAATGCTTCATTCAGAAAGCACCTCTCAAAACTCATCGATGAGTTCATACTGGAGAAAAACCTTATATGTATATGTGGTGAATGTAGAAAAGCTTTCAGCCAGAAGTGATGCCTTAGGCACATCAGAGATTTCACAAAGGAAAGAAGCCCTTTGCATGAATTAAATGTGGAGAATATTATATGTGGAAGTCAGATCACGTTAAACATGAGAAAATTCTCAACAAGAAAACCTTTCATTGGAGTTAGTTTAACAAAGCTTTCAAAACAAAGGAAGAGGTGAGGTGCTAGAGTTTGGCCTGGGCCAAGTGTGGGAACAGACAATTGTGACTTACCATATGGGGTCCCATATTCTGCATTGCTATCCCTCTACTAACATAGCCCACCGTTGTGGGGAGAGGCCCTTCCAGACTTTCACAGAATGCATGGGTACTTCATTGCTCTCCCAGCTTTCAGTGCCCCAAAGAGAGCTGAACCTGGTGTTTCTGGATCACAGATGCACCAAGCAGTACAGTGCCCACCCAGATGAGAGTTGTGCCTGCCCCACATGTATGTTCTTTGTTACCCACCTAGAGATAGCACAGAAGTACCATAAAATAAGAATAAAGGAAATAGAAGATGTATGCTAACAATTAATCCAGAGGATGAATTGACCACAGCGAACCTCAGCCTCCACAACCCTGAGACCAGAAGAACTAGACGGATCACAAAAGGGTCCTGAGTCGAGTGGGAGAAGAAAGTGGAACAAAACCCAAAATCATAAAATAGGTCAGGCTTACTGGTCTGATGGAGACTTGGAATCTGCAGATTATGGCCTTTAGCGACTCTTCACTCTTGGACCTGTACTCACTCCTCTGACTCAGCTTTCAGCCCAACAATATACAGGCTTTGAGGGGAAGAATAACATACACTCCCTCGAAAATCAACTGTACAAAATCAAAGGGACATTTGCTTATGGATAAAAACTCAAAATCAAGACGGAACAGGAAAGAAGGATGAATAATATAAAAACACAAGGAGGGCGGAAGTGGGAAGAAGGCTGGTATATCTTGGGGACTGCAATCAATGTATGAATTGTTGAATGAAAAACCAATTTACTCTGTAAAGTTTCAAATCATAAAAAAGTTTACAAAAATCAATGTAGCCAACAAATGTTACTTTGAATCAGATTTCTAGTTTTAGGAGTTGGTTAAATTTTGATGCACCGGTATTGGGGGGAAATCGTATTTCAAGATTCTTACTCAGTCTTCAAATATTTTAAACTAATGACAGAGGTCCAGAAGGTTACTGATAGGAAAAAGTGGAAAAATTCCTTTTTCTATTGGTCAATAGGATTTATTTTCTTTAATAAACATGCATCTCATATTTTGAGGACAAAAGTATAAGTAAATCTGTTTTAGGGAGTATGTTACATTTTAATGAAAACTATGAAAACTCTTTTATGATGTTTCCCCCCCTAACCTTCAAGATAATTGAGATAGGGTACTCTAAAAGATAAGATATGGCCACTACTTTAGCTCTAAAATGATATATACATATATATATGCAAACACCAACAGATGTTTGCATTTATTCTTTCTTATTAGTTGCAACAAAAGGTCAACTTCCGATAGATTGAGTTGATTTGCAAAGGACAAGACACTGATATTTATTTTGTTTAAACAACACACCATAAATTCTTCCATTCAATATAAAAGGATTGCCATAAATTGGAAAAAATTGGTAGAAAGATTCCATGGGAATTGAGTAAGACATTCTTATCTTCCAAACATTCCAATGTGCCAAAGTTATAATAAACACGATTTTAGTATAAGCACAGGAGAATAAAATAGAAATGAAGAATTTGAGTATCACAAAAAGACTTGAACCAGAAAGGTGTACCTCCTCGACTTAAATTTTGTAAAATTGACTATGTAGCAGAAACCAAAGAGCCTCTTGAAAATTTTATAACAAGATAATGTCCAGAGCCATTTCATATAGTATATCCAGTTTTCATCTGAAGCAGAAAAGCAGCACCCTGCTTAGTGCACATTGAATTTATTTCAGGTTGGAGACAAAAATCACATTTGTTTATTTTTTGTCTCATGAGAACAGAGAAAAATCTACCACTAATTAGATTGTTTTCTTTGTATGAGCCATTGTGCTGAGCTATTTAAGAAACAATATGGTGGGTGCTTATCTTATTAAGTTATACTTTCCAATCATATAGTATGATTAGGAAAATCAGGCTTGAAAAAAATAATCAGTGAACTTATTTTCATGGCTGTTTATTCATAGAAAGTATGTTTCAACTTGAATTGCTTTTCAAAGATACTTTCTTTCCAAACTGTCCATCAGTATGCGAAGTTTTAAAAAAGGGGGAAAAAAACTATCACAGACTCCATGTCGTTTGTTCTAGCTAGACATCAGAAACAAATATATTTGACACAGTCAGTGTTTCTTGAACATTCAATACTATTTCATTTCATGTTGGGCTCAGGAAAGAAAATCTGGTGGCACAATAGGTACATGCTCAGATTGAACTCACCAGCCACATCTTGGGGGTAGTGGAAAGAAACATAATTGAAAGTAGTCTAGTACACACACACACACATTCCCAATGTCTACCTAGATACCTCAGCATAACATGTTAACATGTCCTTTATTGGTCTTTGATATCTTCTTTGCTTTATCCAAACTAAGGAATTCTGCCTGAATATAGAAATGATGGCATTACAGTGTAAATTTCCCCCTTTATTCTGTTCTCTGCAGAATGAACACATGCCTAGTGATATTTTGTACCCTTATTTACATACAAATTCTTCTACTGAGATGTAGCCCCTAAATACTTCATTGTGAGTAATTTCTCATATGATAGACAGATTATTCATGCACTTATCTGACTACAGATCACTGATACTTGACAATTGACCTTTTGAGGCATCTTATTTCTCAGAACCCATACTTGGATAAAGTTCTACCTTTGCCTTCTTGAACAATTTAAAAGCATCCAAATATGCAGACCACAGCAGATGATTTAAAAAACCCATAAATGTTATTGTTTTGTAGGACACTGTGGTAATTTATTTCTAGAATAAGGCTTAGGTAGTATTTCTTAGTATACCACTAGAAGAAAACTTGACTTGTTTGAAATTACTTAAATATTGCTTACCTATAATGGGCAGAATGCATATCTTAGTTGGTTAATTATAACAACAAACATTCTAGGTACTTACTACTAATCAGATACTCTACTAAATGCTTGATGCCTATTATTATTATGTTTCATTATATGGATTCATAGGTAACATTGTGATAAACAGAGAAAGATTGAATTTGTCAAGAATTTCATTTTGTTTGGGTCCATAATCACTGCTCATAGAATCAGTAGTCAAGAAATCCAATGACATAGTTCATCAGGCAAATCTGTTGCACAAGACCTCTTTAAAATGTTAAGGAGCTAAAGTAGAGGGCAAATGTTTTGAGATTGATGAGGGCAACAGGTGTACATAGGTGTTTGACTCAATGGATGTATGTATGGACTGTGATAAGAAATGTACGAGCCCTCAATAAAATAATTTAACAAAAGAATAATGAGGGTAACAAATGTACAAATGTACAAATGTGCTTTATACAATTGATGTATGTATGGATTGTGATGAGTTGTATGAGCCCCCAATTAAAAAAAAAAGCTGAAAAAAATGTTAAGGAGCAAAGGTGTCACTTTGATATCTAAGGTGCTCCTGACTCAAGCCATGGGATTTTTGATTGCCTCATATACATGTTTAAAGATGGGCAATGAATAAAGAGGACTGGAGAAGAATTGTTGAATACTTGAATAATGGTGTTGGTGAAGAATATTGGAAGTGCCATGGACTGCCAAATGAACAAACACTTCTGTCCTGGAGGAAGTATAGCCAGAATGGTGAAGGCTCCTCTCACGAACTGTGGACATATTTTCTGGGAAAGCTAGTCCTTAGAAAAAGACTTGATGCTTCATAAAGTAGATAGCCAACATAGAAGTAGAATACCCTCAACCAGATGAATTGATACTATAGCCACAACAATGGACTTCAGTATAACAGTTATTAGAATAGCACAGGTCCAGACTGTGTTTAGGTTACTTTAGTTTAGTTCTATGTATGTAGAGTGTCTGGAAGAATTAGTCTGGGAGCCACATCTGATCTCCTTTGGCTACACAAATGAGAAGGAAAGTTCGACACCACACAAGCCCAAGGCTAATTCCCACAAGGCAGAGATCAGACCTGCCTCCTCTCAGTCAGCAGCCTCGGTTTCTCAGTCACGGGATCCCTTGGCCTCTGCATCTGTGAGCCAGTAAGCCTTCTGGTTGCCACATCAGACAGAACTCTTGCACAGGCTCCTCTAGTGGCTGTTCCTTCTTTATGATCATGAGATTCTCTCTGCTCCTGGTTCTGAGATGGTTCTCTTATACCCGAAGGTAGGTAAAAACTGACCAATCCCTGAAATAGAGTCCTCTACACCTTATTTGAGAAATGTATAGAAGAGCTATAGTAAGAAAGTTCACTTAACTACCCAACAACACATAGCAATAGCATTATTGTGCCATTTTTAGATTTTAATAAGTGCAACATGAGATTTGCTAGCTTGTTCAAGTGTGCAAATTTTGTAATGGGACAGGCTGGTTCTAAGTACATCTGGTATATTAGAGCCATATTCCTAACCCCTAGACTGTGTCAGTGGTCTTTTTTGAAGTTTAAATATCATAATAAACAAGAAAATTCTAAGATGGTCCCCAGTATAAAGCAAATGTTTAAGGAAATGTTAGTAAATATCAAAACATGGCAGTATATACTCAAAACTTCATCTAATATACCTTGGAAGTGTTATCAGGAAGAGTCCAAAACAAACAAAAGAAATCACTGCCAGTGAGTCTATGTCAACTCAAAGTGACCCTGAAGGCCAGAGTAGAACTTCCTGTTTGAATTTCTGAGACTATAAATCTCTTTGAGGACAGACCACCACATCTGCTATCTTCAGAGTGGCCGGGGGTTTTGAAGTGCTGATATTCTGGTTAGCTGCACAATGTGAAACCCACTCTGTCACCCAAATGTTGCAAGGATAGACCAGTCCCTGGAGAAAGACATCAGGCTTGGTAAAGCGGAGAGTCAGTAAAAAAGAGGAAGACTGTCAATGAGATGCGTTGAAATAATGGCTTTAACAATGGGTTTAGACATAACAATGATTGTAAGGATGGTGCAAGATCAGGCAGCATTTTATTGTGTTGTGAGCAGGGTTTCTATGAGTTGGAAATGACTAGACCACACCTCACAAAATCCCAAACAACAGTGTTGGGCAAAGTATTTTATAGCTTGACAAATAGTAGTATTCTTTGATAAAAATTTTAATGCATAAAAACAACTTGAAGGATTCTATTTTTTTATTATTCTTTGTAGTTATTTTGAAATTGGGGGAGGATGTGATATACTACTTGGTTATATATTCCCCATTTTCTATGAAATATAAAGTTCTGAATTAATGAAATGCATAGAGAATTGAGATATAAAACAAAACAGGGCGGATGATCCCGTCAGGACCAGTGGTGTGAGTGGTGATACCGGGAGGGTGGAGGGAGAGTGGGTTGGAAAGATGGAACCGATTACAAGGATCTACATGTGACCTCCTCCCTGGGGGACAGACAACAGAAAAGTGGGTGAAGGGAGACGCCGGACAGGGCAAGATATGACAAAATAACAATTTATAAATTATCAAGGGCTCATGAGGGAGGGAGAAGTGGGGAGGGAGGGGGAAAATGAGGACCTGATGCCGGGAGCTTAAGTGGAGAGGAAATGTTTTGAGAATCATGAGGGCAATAAATGTACAAATGTGCTTTACACAACTGATGTGTGTATGGATTGTGATAAGAGTTGTATGAGCCCCTAATAAAATGATCAAAATAAAAAAAATAAATTAAAAAAAGAACAAAAACCAAAACAAAACAAAATTGTAGGTGAAATGTGTTTATGGTACAAAAGAGCCCCCAGTCTGAAATGCAATTTAAAGAGAACATTTATGGTGTCTTCAAAGGTACAAAGACAACACAAAAACACATACCAAGGGCTCAAGTAGAAAGAAAATGTTTTGAAAATGATGATGGCAACAAATGTACCAATGTGCTTGACACAATGGATGGATGGATGGATTGTGATGAGTTGTACAAGCCCCCAATAAAATGTTTTAAAAAAAACAAGCACAGACAACATCCACATGAGCGAATCTGTTAGCATGAGGTCATAATGGTGTCTAAGGATTCACAGTCAGGGTGATAGTTAAGTAAGACGTGGAACAAAGGAAACTGTCACAAAGTTAAGATTGGTGGCAGATCAATATCACAGTTATAGGTGAGACTACAGAAGTGGGAGCAGGGACATGTCCATTATGTTAGAAGAGCTTACAGGATTGGTCCAGGGCCTCCCAACCAAGGTAGTCAGGGCATGACTCAAAGGACATAGCTTATGACTATAGGACTCCCAGTGGTGTTCATCAGACACAGCAAAGCAATTCCCTACAGCCTAGCCATCCCTAGGTTGCCTGAAGAGGGTTGGAGGCAATCCATTTTCCAATGCATTCTGCCTGGTGGCAGGATTATCTCTATCTATGGTTAATGATCAGAAAGTATTCAATGGATGCTTCATCCATGTGGGGACTCTGCAAATGAATTTAGAATTTTCTGTGTCATCCATAGCCTCCTGTAAATAGGGTGCTCACAATTTAAGCTGCAATTCAAATGGTAAGCAAAAAAATAAAATCACATACATTGTATTCATCCTGTCATTCATCCTGATAAATCTCTGAAATGCTTCAACCTAAGGAAAAAACTCCTAAAAGAAGAGCGTAGTGTCAGTCATCTACAGGTGGTTTTGTAGACTGTTAATCTTTATGTATCTACGACATACTCCTAAGCATCATTTGCCCCCTTATTGCATGTCCTGGAGGAAAATCATCACGAGATTACAAGAGTGAGGAAAAACAGAATTTTAATTGGCATATGTGGCAAAGAGAAAAAAGAAATGGGAAACAGACTGATGCACCATCGAACTATATCTGACTGAATCCCAAAAGTGGTACATGATTTACTCTTTTTGTACAGACTTGGTAGGGGTTCAGTGCTTATGACAGATGAGATAAGCACAAACAGTAACTTCTACAAAACCTTTGTCAAAGTCTTTGTCATAAAGATAGTCAGAAGTCTTTTATTGATCCATCAGGAAAGAGTAGGGGAGGAAAAAGGCGATGGCTCTCTTCTATTTGCATATCTTGATCCTGAGGGAGGACTTCCTTATGCCTACCCTTATTCTTTGTGCATTGCCTCCGCCCCCCCCCCACCGGCCCCCCGCTTCATCTATCTTTTCTTTGTCTGTGTTTCCATTTATTCAATAGCTATTCCTCCGTCCTCTATCTTTCCTTCCACCCTGCCTCCCAAGTTTACTAAGGAGATTGCTCAAGGCTACTGTCCTTCTCTGGGTCCTTGGCACCTCACCTGGCAGTTTGGTGGTCACTAAGTGAGTGTGGGGTACTCAAGATGGCACTTAGATTATGGTAAGGCTTAAGGTGAAACTGGGCTCTTGTCAGGGGTGACTTTGATATTAGGAGCTAACTCATTTTTTAGCTAAATAAATATAGGGTATGAAATGCTTCTCACAAGAAAGCTGCAAGGCTATATTAATATTAAATATTATCATTAGGAATAAATCATCTTTAAATAGTTATTTATGAGAATATCCAAATCCTAAATGTTTATCAACATCTTCCCTAAAAACAGAGCTTTTAAAAATTGAAAGTAGAAGCTACTAGAGCTGCAAGAGACATAGAGCCCAACAATTGCATCTAGAGATTTAAATATCATCGTTGTATAATTATAGAGCGAGTAGTCAGAAAAGCAGCACAGGAACTGAATACTTGAACAATAGTGTCAACCAAGTGCATTTCATTGACATTTATAGAGGACTCTACTGAATGCAGAATACTCATTCTTTCCAAATGCACAAAGAACATTCACCAAGACGGATCACATTCAAGCCTGTAAGTCAAGTCTCAATAATTCAGAAAGAACTGAAGTAAGATATAAAGTATATTGAATCTCTGTAATGGCAAGAAATTTACAATCAACAATATTAGGAATCATCTCTGGAAAGTCACCAAATATTTGGAAAATAAATAGCATGCTTTAAAATATCCTGTGGTTTGAAGATGAAATCATAACTAAAATTAGAATGCATTCAGTAGATAGGAGAAATGAAAATGTAATATGTCTCAATTTTGCGAGAGGCTATTCCCCAGTCAGTAATACAGGCACTTCTGGAAGAAGAAAGATCTTAACACAGTGATCAGAACTTGGAATTGTAAAACCTTGTAAAAAGAAGAGCACATGGAACCCAACATGACAGAAGGAAACAAAGACCAGAACTGAAATTCATGACGATAAAACAGAGAAATGAGAGAGACAATTGATGAAAACAAATGTTGATGCTTAGAGGAGATCAATACAATTTATAGAGGTGGTCTCTAGTCTCTGATTTGATTGAGAATATATTTCCTGTTACTGACTTTGGGTACAATGCCCTGTGCAGCCATTGTTTTAACAACCCTCTAGACCAGCGGTTCTTAACCTGTGGGTCATGACCCCTTGGGGTGTTGAATGACCCTGTCACTCACAGGGGTCGCCTGATTCATAACAGTAGCAAAATGACTATTATGAAGTAGCCACGAAAATAATTTTATGGTTAGGGCATCACCACAACATGAGGAACTGTATTTAAAAGGTCGCGGCATGAGGAAGGTTGAGAACCACTGCTCTAGACAATCAAACCATCAAAAAATGATGCAACGCCACTTGTGAAAATTATCAAAGCACATGCAACACCTGGTCAACTGCTAGAAGTGCACTTGTCTAGATATGACAAAAGGGATCATCTGGGAGGCCTCGACAGACACATTACAGGAGAGGACAGGAAATCTATCCAAGAAAAAGTTACTGTTTGGGCTTCTCAGTCCATCCTGAATCATGATTTCAAATAGGAGAAAATCAGGAGGGTGTAGGAGCTGTGTAGAAAAGTAATAATCTCGACATTTTTTATAAGGTTCCACCAAAAGGCATATAGGAAAGTCAGCAATGATGACCTGAGCTCGGATTCATTGAAGGCTGACAAAAAGGTACCCGAATGAGTTTTCTCTTAGTTGAATGAACTCAAAAGAAAGTGGTTGCATCAAAAAGCAGATGCGAGGTCTCTTATACTGCTTGAGGATTGTCTAGAGAAACTGAGTTAGTCATATATGTAGGGTAAATTGAAAGGAATTGACTTTGTTTGTCTTGTGTCTGAAATCAGTAGGTCAGATGGCTGGCTGGAAACTCCAGCAGGATAATTGATTGATAGTTTTGATGCATATCCTTCTTTGGGGGAAATCACAGAGTTTGCTCTTAAGACCAACTGTTTGGATGGTGAACACTCACATTAACAAGGGTAGTTTGATTTAAATGTCCATCGTATAGAAATACCTTCATCTCAGTATCCAAACTAGGCACTGTACTCTACACATACAATTGACAATCACATAGTGCAATTTCAATATATGAAACAAATACTTTTGAGAGGAGGAGATAAATCACTCTTGGGGAATTATATAAGTGACAACATTTAGACATATGTTCCTATTGAGGGGAAACAATTTCAGTTTTGTTAAATGATGGTAAAATGATTATTCATGGAACTCAAAGTCTAAGAATTAAATTTTTGAAAAAATAATGCTAATAAAATTGTGTAGTTTCTCAGGAGTCCACTTATCTCTATGTGTGTTAAGGGAATTAGAAATTTGCATGATTTTTAAAAATTAGAATTCTATGTTTGGTGATTTACAGAGTGCTAGGCCAACTCTAACAATTTTCCCCTTTATTCTTTCCTCTTGGGTTTTAACAATTTCAAGTGGCAAATACCCTTTGGTGTGAACAAATCTTTATTTTATTCTTTCAGCCCATTGACTTTGATTAGGGGCTCTGTGAAAAAACAAAATATTCCATTTGGGACTTTTATTTTTTAATGTATGCATCCCATATGTTCCTTCAAGTTTCCCCTTTGAATTCCCTTAACATCAGATCTTTGTGTTGATATCATTTGCTTTCCCTCTTTTTCATTTTTTTTGTATCTCGAATTTTCTACTCCTTATGACTTAACAGCTAACCCCTGTTGATTATCACTTTACTTTTAGTTTGGAATACATTTTATGCCCAAGTTTCTATGGTTCCCTCATCAAAACTCTTTTATCAGTAGGCCCCTGTTCGTGGCACTTGCTAAGAAATAAGAAAAACAGAGGAGAAACTCAAATGCACACAACACCCAAGACACCAGACAGACATGACTTCTTCTTCTTCTTCTTCTTCTTCTTCTTCTTCTTCTTCTTCTTCTTCTTCTTCTTCTTCTTCTTCTTCTTCTTCTTCTTCTGGAAAAGGACAAGATCAGATTGCCTAATCCATTTTCTTCTTCTTCTTCTTCTTCTTCTTCTTCCTCTTCCTCTTCTTCTTCTTCCTAGACCATCTGAATTTCTGAAAATGCTTTCATCTCCCTCAGAGTCTTATGTGATTTTACCATTTTCACTGTTGTAGCAATTGCCTTCACATAGTAATGTGCCTTTATTATAAAATTTCTGCTCATGCCGTAGGCAGTGGGTAATTCAAATGATACCATTTGCTAGCTTCTTACTTGATTCCTTCAGTCAGGAGACATAGATTTCTGTGAGCACTTAGTAAGAAACCTCTGGCTATTTTCATTGAGGAGTGGGGGGTTATGATCTGCAGCTTTAGAACTTGGAAGGCTTACTCTGCCATGGGCCCGGACTGCTTTGAATTCTCATGTTTTCCTAGCTCTTTCTATGAAGTTAAATCTATGTCTTCGACTCCAGAATGAAGGCAAAACATATTATCTGGGATAGATAGATAGATAGATAGATAGATAGATAGATAGATAGATAGATAGATAGATAGATAGATAGATAGATAGATACCAGAGTATCCCAGTGAGCCATGGGCTGCATTGCTGCATGGCTTCCTCTCAGCAGGTCTGATGTGCAGTTATCAAGCAATATATATTGGCTTTATAAGCATATATTTTGTTCCTGATACACCAATGAGACATGTGGAAGGATCACTGTTGACTCTTAAATTCTGATGCTCAAATTTGAATTATCAGTATAGAGCTTGGCTTTTAATTATCTCTCCTCTCCAATCAATCTGTCTCATTCCAGCCAACACAGTCTCTGTATTGACTACAGAAAATTCTATTGTATAACCATCAAAATTCTATAAGCATCAGGCCCTTACCTTTCCATCCAGAGTTTCCAATAATCTCCCTTCATAGCAATCACTCCCAATTCCTTCTCTCTTTAAAAAAAAAACTTAGTGTAAGCCTCTCAGTCACTCCAGGCTTTAGAGCTGTTATCTATATCCAAGTAAGCCATACACCATCTCTGAAAACTTTAAAACCAACTAAGTCAAAACTCTCATGCTGGCAATGCCCCCTACTTTAAATGGAATCTTCATGAGGGCACGGACATTGTATCTCTACACATAGCATCGTGTGGCAGCTAATAAGCAGTCAATACAACTTATCAAATAAATTAATGAAATGCTATGTTTAAGACCTCCAACATTCCCTCTGACATTAAGTTTCTCTTATGTTCCCAGAGTTCATCAACTCTCTACCACAGTCTTGTTTTTCTGATGGTATGCACATTTAAGTGATGATTGGTTATTGTCCTATGATACCATCACCTTGGATTGCATTGTGCCCTCCAAAAAGATATCCTGCAGTCCTAGCCCCTACCTTGGTAGATGTAACTTTGGGGGAATGTGGTTTTCCTTTGCAAATGTTTTCAGTTCACAATGTCATATCTGAGCAGGGCAGGTCCTTAACCCTTCGGAGTGGTACCTTATGAAAACGAAGTCACACACAAGGGGAAGACAGAGGGCATATGAAGATACATCTACAAGCAGCACATGAATGGCAAAGATTGCCAGCAGTCACAGAAACAAGATGGCAGGCATGGGACAATAGAATAGTGTTTCTCTAAGAACCCTCAGGTGGTATAGTGGTTATGTCTTTGGGCTGCAATTCTCAGGGTTAGCAGTTTGAAAGCACCAGCCACTCCAAGGGAGAAAAATTGAGTTTCGACTCCTGTAAACCAGTTACAGTCTCAGAACACACAGAAGCAGTTCTACCCCTCCTAGAGTCACTGTGAGTCAACATTGACTCAATGACAGTGAGTGAAGAATCCATGAAGCTTTGATTGGTCTTTTAGCCTTTAGACCTGTGAGACAATGAATATCTGAATGTCTGTTCTTTTAGCCCATCTGGTTTGTGGTGTTTGTTATAGCAACCCTAAGCAACGGACAAAAACAGCTACCATGATTTCAGCTTCCCTTCTTCCATAATTAGCTGTTACTATTCCTTGTGTCCTAGAATAGGAAGGAGCCCTTTCTTCTGTCAGCTTGTAAAATTTAACTGTCTACAGAGAGGGTTCTATTAAAGACTGCATTGCCCCTGATTGACTTAGGGTTGGGAAGTGCTATTTACTCTTTGGCAGGTTGATTTTTCTCCACCTATTTCATATCCTGGGTATACAGCAATTGCTCCCATGGCTACCTGTGTTATAAGCTGACAACTTGTGGTACTAATTCTGTAGGTGGTCATCTCCTAGAATTTGTATTTCCCAAACAAAAGATGGAGGATATTGAAAAACTGTAATAAAGAATGCAAATTATTCTTAATTTGTTGGTTTCCTGAACCTTTATTTCCAAGTATAAATTCTAAATTTATAATTGTTAGTTACCTTTATCAAACTGTCCCTTAATAAATATGATTCCCCCATACAAAGTCTATCACTATAAATAATACCACCTAATTGCATGACATCTTACAAAATAGATTTATCCAAATAGTATTCTTTTAAAAAAAATAAATTTATTGGGGCTCATACAATTCATCACAATACATAGATCAATTGTGTAAGGCACATCTATACATTTGTTGCCCTCATTATTCCCAAAATTCACTCTCCTCTTGGGTTCCCGGAATCAGCTCATTTTCCTTTTTTCCCCCTCCCCCTCCCTTCCTCTCCCCCTCTCCCCCATGCACCCTTGATAATTTATAAATTATTATTGTATCTTATATTACACTGCCCGGCGTCTCCCTTCACCCACCCCTCTGCTGCCCGTCCCCCAGAGAGGAGGTTATATGTAGCTCCCTGTGATCCATTCCCCCTTTCTATACCCCCTTTCCCTCCTGGTATCGCTACTGTCACCCCTGGTCCTGAGAGGTTCATCTGTCCTAGATTCCCTGCGTTTCCAATTCCCATCTGTAGCGCTGTGCATCAACTGGTCTAACCAGGTCTGCAAGGCAGAATTGGGGTCTTGGTAGTTGCGGGGAGGAAGCGTTTAAGAACTAGAGGAAGGTTATGGGTTTCATTATTGCTATACTGAACCCTAAGTGGCTCATCTCCCCACTACCCCTCTGCAAGGTATGTCCAGTTGTCTAGAGATGGGCATTGTATCCCCATCACGTGCCACCCTCATTGACGAGGATATGATCCCCCAGTATCATTCTTATTCTCATCTTCTAATTGCTTTTAAATGAGAGATGTTTCCTATTTAATAACAGCAACTACTTCTTTAAAAACGTACTCTCTTACATCAATAAAGATACTACCTGCCAAATTTAAATGTGTAACTAAGCAAGGCTAACTGCTTTGTGGTGATGGTGGTGGTGGGGGGTTTCAATCATTTAGAGAAATCAGCTGAAAAGCTTTCAAAAGATGTTTTGGACCCCCTACCCCTCCATTTTTGTAAAACTAGTTTAAACATCGTATCCTTCCATGATGTGATTTTACCACATCGTAACTTTTTATGTTGCTTGGAGACCTGATTCTGTCAAGCAAGGCTTCAAAACTGGGCAAAAAGTAGGGAACAGAAAAGAAAGCAGAGCTACGTTATTGGTAGAAGCCCATCTCATAAGCCCATGGTCCTGAATGAGAGAAAGAAGAAAGAGCATCTCAGGTTTACAAAATTCTATGCATTTCTTCCAAATATATTTTAATCCCTAATTTAAAATCATTGTTCCTCATTTGCCATATTATGCTATCTTTATCATCAATAAGCATTTATGTGTAAGCAGACCCGGCTCATGAATGTCAGGCTTAAGTACAATCCACAATTGTGAACAACCCCCCTAAAGCCTATTATGTTATAAGTGCAAGATATATACAATGGTTTGTAATAAAATATGCTATTTGGTGACTCAAATCAAAATGGTATTATTATCATTACTCTATATCATTATGGTAAAGATGTTTTAGGGTACCTAGAAGTGTTTCTGTATTTTTTTCCTAGAAATGTACAGTATATATTGTATTAGAAAATAAGCATTTGATTAATATTAGACACAAACTGTACCTAACTACTCTGACTTACATACAAATTTTAATTGACTGAAAGACAGATTTAGGAATGGAATTAATTCACAATCCAAGGACTGGTTATTATGTGAATTCTAATTTGCTTGCCAAATCCCAGAAATAATGCTTTGATCTTCTCATTCAAGAAGTTTTAGAGGACCCCCCCCCCTCAAATAATAGTACCATTTCTTTCCTGAGAGAGAAAAGTCTCATGCTCACTTGCCAATAATTTCTTTTTTTTTCTAAATGACGGTTGGAAGTGTATTTGCTGGTCACTGTTTGAACATAAATTACAGAGAACTCTGAAATACGAAGACAGCACAAAATGAGCAGGCTGAAGAGGCGGCATGAGCAGGCCACAGGGCCAGAGCCCTGCGTTTCAGCAAGGGGAGGTGAACAGAGTGACCTGCTGTGTTTACTTGGGCAGTTCTTTCTCCTTCAAAAGTTGTGCCAGCATCTGCATCTTATTGCACCCAGGACTAATACCAAGATTGTCCATTTTTCAAAAGCTACATAATGCATTCAAAGTCACTATTTGCTTTTTCGTCTTCTTTCCCCCCCTGAATTTGTAGGTGGTGACTGAGTCTCTTTAATTTCTTCTTTGACATCAACTGCAGGCTGTTTGAGACTGATTTTATGATCTTGATCGTCATTCAATTCAGCCACTTCAGACTTTCGTCTTTCCAAATATGATGGTGTGCAAACTGGAGTGGAGCCCTGGCTATTCATAGGGCTCTGAAGATCACTGTTTGAAGCATTTTGGTTTTTCTTTTTCGGCAAAACCAATTAAGGAAAACTATCAACTATCCCTTTTTTAGCTAACTTCTTCCTGAGCACTTTTTCTTTGTTTTAAAAATCGCTTCTCCGTCCATAGCTTTCCCGGAAGTGTTCGTTTCTTATTATACCATTTCACTGCTGGATGGGATGGCTTTGAAAGTGGAATATCCCAGTCTTTGAAAAGTTCTTCATGTGCTTTCTCAGGTGGCATAAAATCACACTTCAAGAGTCTTTCACCAAAAAGGTACTTGTTCATTGTCTCAGCAACTATCTTGACAACCTCACCTGACTCAAACGCCACAAAGGCACAGCCTTTGCTGTTTCCAGTCTTTTTACTTCTGGACAATCGGAGTCTTGAAGCAGTCCGAAACTGGGGAGAAGAAGCCTGGAGTTGGGGTTAGAAAAGGCGTGGAGAGATGTGACCGACATACAGGACTCCAGGGGTTTCTCTTGCTGGGCCAGCGGACCTGCGTGCGCCACCTGCTTCTGAAACTTGGCCTGTTCCTGCCGGTTCAGTGACAGCAGAGGCTTAGCTGGGCCACCAAAAGTCGCCATGTCCCAGTCGACCCTAGCTGAAAAGCTCCACGCCGATCCTACAGAAACACCAATTTCTATAAAATAGAATATCTATCCATAAAATGAATACCCAAACCAAAATAACCCATTGTACTTTAGTCGGCTGATAGTGACTCCATGGAGTTACACAGTCTCAAGGCTAAAAAACAAAAACAAAACCCCAAACTCACTGCCATAAACTCTACGCTGACTCATAGCGGCCCTATAGGACCTGGTACACTGCCCCATGAATCTCCAAGCGTGAAATTGTTTATGGGAGTAGAAAGCCCCATCTTTCTCCCACAGAGTGGCGGTTGTTTTTGAACTCTGGACTTTGAGCCCAACTTGCTACAACACCACCCCACCTTAGAAACCTTTTGAGACAAATGTGCTCTATAATGCTGTAGGGTCACTGTGAGTCAAGCCAGATTTGATGGCAATGACATGTTTAATATTAACAGAAACAAATTGCTTGGCCTTTCTTCTGCAGCATGGTTAAGTGGGTTCAAACTACCCACGTGGGGGCTAGTAGTTGAAGGCAAACTGTACCACACAAAGACTAAAGCTGCAAACATAGCCACACAATATGCAGTTGGCTTATTTTGTCCCTTAACAACTAGGTAAAGCCAGTTTCTTACTTGCCATTTCTATCTGGATCTTTTGCCACAGAGCACTGCTAAAATTTGAAAATGAATATAGATGATAAATAGACACATATAGAGAGATAATAGAGGGTTTTGATATGATCATCCCTTTCCACAACAAAAATAATTGGCTTCAGACACTGTTTAATGAATGGAATAGCAGTTTCATTTCATACAAAAATAATATGAAAGTGAAGCATACAATACAGGCACATAGATGCCTTGATAGGCATTTGCTAACCTGAAGTCTGAACTGGGAAGTAGAAAATCTTAGAATGCTTTCCACTTTCAGGTGAACTTTTATAACTTCATATTATCAAGTTATCATCAATTAACTGCTTTTGCCTTTAGACAAATTTTCTGCTAAAGGAGGTTTTCCAAAAAGATCAAAGTTTCAAATAAGGTCTTAATGCAAACTGGAAAAGAGAGCGAGAGAGAGAGCGAGAGAGAGTGAGAGAGAGAGAGAGAGAAGAGATGAATATGCCTGAAGAAATTTATATGCATGAATAATCCATAATAATGAATTGGCAAATAAGACTCCTGGATGAAAACATGACTGTAGAAATTATGAGACTGCTTATTTAATTTCAATATGTGAAATCCGATTTCCAGATAGAATCACGAAGCACTGAAGCTTGAAGGGGCCTCAGAGATCACCTAGCTCCACTCTTTCATTTGACAGGAAAAGAAACAGGGGGTCAGAGAAGGGGAAGGGATTGGCCAAGGTCACAAAACGAAACTGCATGGGAGTCAGAAATAGAAGACATTTGCTGCATCTCAGCCCATGTTTTAAGACTGTACTCTCAGTACTATTGTTCTAGACAAAATAATATTTAAGGCCACAGGAAAAAATGACTTACCCGGGGCATGTGCGAGGGTCAGGAAATCAAATAAGTGGGAAAGGGCAGAGATTATATGAAACAGAACAGTACCTATGGAAGATCAGGATGTTGATGAATGAGACAAAGGGAGGGTTGAGATCCATGCCACACAATGCAACCCAATAATTATCTGCTAGTTTTTTTTTTTATAACTCAGACTACTAATCACTATTGACCGTTGGACAATTTGGGAGCATCTGGCACAGTTGAAAATCTGTCATTTCAGTTGACCCTTGAACAACATGAGTTTGACCTGCGCAGGCCCACATAGACACTATTCCAATCAACTCAAATGTTGTGAGCATCCACTTAAAACCATGTGCATAGTTCTGTTCTCTAGTTAGGAAGGATGAGTGTGTTAGACTGGTTGTGTAGAGAAACAAAACCAATGACACTCTTCTGTGTATACGAAATAACTTTATATCAAAACCCTCAGGATAATATTACAGCGATAATAACACTATTTTGAGGCATATGACCAAACAGTGTCCGTTTGGTTATTATGGACCATTGTATGTACCTAAAAATGTTAATACAATAGACTCTTTTGGCTTTGATTCATAAGTAAAATTGTGCAGAAATATGATGTTCATATAAAAAAGAAGTAATTTTATATCAAGAAGGCACTCAGCCCCATCCAACTCAACTCCATGGGTCTAAGGATAGCAGGAGTACTCTTCAGACTCACATAGCCAAAAGTCGATGACGCAGCAAAGCAGTGGTTCTCAACCTGTGGGTCGCAACCCTTTTGGGGGGTTGAACGACCCTCTCACGGGTCGCCTAAGACCATTGGACAACACATAAATGTTTCACAATATATAGTTACATATTGTTTTGTGGTCAACCACTCTGCTTTAGTTATGTTTAACTATGTTCAATTTGTAACAATGAAAATACATCCTGAATATCAGATATTTACATTATGATTCCTAGCAGTAGCAAAATTAGAGTTACAAAGTAGCAATGAAAATAATGTTATGGTTGGGGTCACCACAACATAAGGAACTGTATTAAAGGGTCACGGCATTAGGAAAGTTGAGAACCACTGCAGTAAAGTGAAGCAGGAAACACGGAGGTGGTGGCCACATGGCAGGGCACCAACAGCTTTCAGAGTTGGGTGACCCACAGGGGGATACCCCTGGGGGCAGACACAGAGGCCCAGCAACCAGGAAGGTGAAGGGGCAACTGAGTGAGGAGAGGGGTCCCAAGTGTCTCTCCTATAAAAAAGCCACACTGCCCTGGAGGCATCATCAGCCTGTGACCTGATTGGCAGGTTGGATTCCACCCCAACACTTTCATACAAATTCAAGTTCACCTAAAATGCTCCTCCCACAGATGAGGTACTGGGTGGACAACTGCTCAGGCAAGATGATTATCATCACTCAGTCACTCCACTGAATTGATTCCAGCTCCTTATAGGACCAATTCAAATGCTCCCCATGCGCTTCTCAGACTGTAAGTATTTATGGTAATAGAAAGCCTCTTGTTTCTCCAGCTGAGTAGGTGGTGGTTTCCAACTGTTGACCTCATGGTAACGTAGCAGTCCAAAGTTTAACCTACTGTGCCACGCATTTTAAATGGCTACTTGCAAGGTTTGAGCTCATCACAATAATAGTGGACCCGCACAATTCAAACCTATGCTGTCCAAAAGTCCACTCGTTGTTGTTAGGTTCAGTAGAGTTGGTTCTGATTCATAGTAACCCTATGTACAAGCAAAAAATCACTGGCCAGTCCTGCATCATTCTTGCAATTGTTGTAATCTACAGCCCATCACTGCACTCACAGTGCCATTCAATCTCTTTGAAGTGCTTCCTTTTTTCATTACCCCACTGTTTTACCGAGCACGATCTTTTCCATGGACTAGTCTCCCCTGACAACATGCCCTCAGTTTTCTTCCAAGAAAGAGCTGTTTGTTCTTTTGTTTGTCCATAGTTCTTTCAATATTGTTCAGCAGCATCATAATTTAAATTCATCAGTCCTTCTTCGGTCTTTCTTATTCAATGTCCAACTTTCATATGCATAGGAAGTGACTGAAATTGTCAGGCTTGGGTCAGGAGCACCTTAGCCCTCAAAGTGACATCCTTGCTTTTCAAAATTCTAAAAAGATCCTACGCAGCAGATTTACCCAATGCAATGTATTGCTTGATCTCTTGACTTCTGTCTCCATGAGCATTTATTATGGATGTCAGTAAGATGAAATCCTTGCCAATCTTTTTGCCTTTTTTCATCAGGTTACCTATTGGTCCATATGCAAGGATTTGGGTCTTCTTGACATTGAGCTGTAATCCATACTGAAGGCTGCAATCCTTGATTTTCACCAGCAAGTGCTCCAAGTCCTCCTCACTTTCTGCAAGCAAGGTTGTGTCATCTGCATATGGAAGTTTGTTAATAAGCCTTCCTCTGATCCTGATGCTGCACTCTTCTCGGTGTATGTCAGTTTGCCCTAGTATGGTGCCTTGCATGTTGCTATGATCCTGGAAACTATGTCACTGGTATTTCAAATACCAGCAAGCTCATCCAGGTTGAACAGGTTTCATCAGAGCTTCTAGACTCAGAACAGACTATGAAGAAAGAATAGGCTGTCCACTTCAGAGGAATTAGCTACTGAAAGCATTATGAATAGGAGGGGACCATTGTCATGAACCATTATAGTTATAAGCAATCTATAAGAAAAACATTTTAAATATATTCTTCAGATCCATAAATGCACAATTTTCTTTAAATGCACAATTTTAAAAGCATACTGTTGCAAATATTTCACAAATATATGCAGCCTTACAACACTTACAACAATCAAAATACAAAAGAGTTTCATCACCTCAAAAATTTCTCCTGTGCCCCTTGGTAATGAAACTTAGCCCTCAGGCCCTGGAAACCACTGTTACCTATAAAATTGTTTTCTTTCTAGTCTGGATTTCTTTGATTTAGCCAATGTTGTCCAGATTCATCCAGGGTTTTCATTTTCAGGTAGATTCCAATGTACTAAAGGAATAATAAGCAGCCCCCAAGTTATGAACAAGATCCATTACCAAGTGTGTTTTTATCTTCAAGTTTTTTATGTGAGTTGGAACAGGTGCCTATCATTCTTGTTTCACCTTAGTTTAGTCCAAAAAAAGGTTAGAATTCTTTTCAATGCCTTAAAAGTGGCACAAGAAACAAGTGAAAGGGGTTGCAATGCATAGGGATTATTGGTGGGTGATTTGGACATGTCAGGAGAAGGAAATCATCTTTGCCAAAGTAGCAGGATGGCGAAAAAGAGGAAGACCTGCAACAAGATGGGTTCACACAGAGGTTGCATCGGTGGGCTCCAAATGAAGAGCAGTTGTGAGACGAGCACAGGCCCAGGCAGTATTTGACTCTGTTGCACATGGAGTTGCCATGAGTTGGAACTGACTCGATAGCATCTAACTAAAACAGTCCTTTACATTCTCAGGTGCAAACCTTTGGTTGGCATTTTTTTTTTTCATTTTTCTTATGTGAATATCTAGGAGTGTAATGACTGGGGCATATGGAAGGTGTATGAGTGAACTATATAAGAAGCTGACAACTTTTTTTTTCACAAAATGTTTGCACCACTTAACATATACTCCTATGAAAATCCACATGAACATTAAGATCAATCAGACATTTAAATCTTACTCATTCTAATAGATGTGTGAATAGTGGAAGATCATAGTCGTTTTGATTTACATTTCCCTAAATGACTGAAACAGAACGCTGGTGGTGTAGTACTTACTGGTTGGGCTGCAATCCACAAGGTTAGCAGTTCAAAACCACCTAGAGAGAAAGATAGGGATTTCTATTCCCATAAAGAGTTACAGTTTCAGACACTCACAGGAGCAGTTCTACTCTGTCCTATAGGGTCACTATGAGTTGGAATTTACTCGATGGTATTGAGTCTGACTGTAACTGAAAACCAAAAATAAAAAGCCAAGCTTAGAGTTGCAATACTGAGACATTCTGTGGGCAAAATATTGAATGATGCACAGAGCACCAAAAGATGGAAAGAATACAGAGTGACTGTATCAAAAATAACTTGTCGATATTCCACCATTTCAGGAGATAACACAAGAACAAGAACCAAAGGTATTGGCGGAAGAAATTCAAGCTACACTAAAGCATTAGCCAAAAACAAGACTCCATGACTTATGGAATACCAATCAAATGTTTCAACAAGCTGATGAGGCACTTGAAACCCTCACTAATCTATGCCAAGAAAGTTGGAAGACTTGGCCAACTGGCTGGAAGAGATACACATTTATACTCATTACAAAGAAAAGTGACAAAAAAAAAACCAGAAAGAAAAGTGACCTAACAAAAAGCAAAAATC
Source organism: Echinops telfairi (assembly GCF_000313985.2). Lineage (NCBI taxonomy): Eukaryota > Metazoa > Chordata > Mammalia > Afrosoricida > Tenrecidae > Echinops > Echinops telfairi. The sequence goes on from NW_022103946.1 coordinate 47,022, forward strand.
ATAGAACAATATCATAATTATCACATATAACTAATGTTCTACTGAAGATCATCCAACAATGGTGTGGCAGTACATTGACAGAGATTCAGGCTGGATTCAGAAGAGGAAATGGAACAAGGGATATCATTGCTGATGTCAGATGGTTCTTGGCTCAAAGCAGAGACTACCAAAAAAAAGTTTCCTTGTGTTTTATTGATTATGCAAAGGCTTTCCACTGTGTGAGTCATAACAAACTATGGTCAGCCTTGAGAAGAATGTGAATTCCAGAACACTACGTTATGCTCATGCAGAAGCTGTATCCAGAGGCAGTTTTGCAAACCGAACAGGGCAGTCTACATGATTTAATTTCAGGAAAAATGTGCCTTAAGGTTGTATCCTCTTACAATATTTAGTCAATCTGTATGCTGAGCAAATACTCAGAGAAGCTGGATTTTATGAAGAAGAATGAGACATCATGATTGGAGGCAAGTTTGAGATACGCAGATGGCACAACGTTGCTTGCTGAAAGTGAGGATGAACAAACAAATCTGTCTTAGAACAAATCCAGCCAGAATACTCCTTAGAGGCAAGGATGGGGAGACTTTGTCTCACATATTTTGGAATGTTATTAAGATAGACAAGTCCCTGGGGAAGGACATTATACAGTGCGCAGTAAAAAAAAAAAAAGAGGAAGACCTTGAACGAGATGAATTGACACAGTGGCTGCAGCTCTGGGATGTAACATAAGAACCACTGTGAGGATGGCCCAGGACTTGGTGGTGTGGAACTGACTCAACAACACCTAGCAACAAATGGCTGATATAAGCAATCATGGCAATATAGTGGGGTACAAGTTGGTCTGCTAACATCAAGGTTAGCGGTTCAAACCCGACAGTCACTCTACAGGAGAAAGCTGAAGCTTTTTGCTCCCATGAAGATTTACAGCCTCATAAAACCACAGAGGCAGTTACACTCTGTTTAATAGAGTCACTATGAGTCAGAATCTACTTCATGACAATGGGCTTGATATTTTGACAAGGGCTAATGTTTCACTTTGCTTGGAAGCAAAATCAACTCTCATGGAAGCAGCAGTCAAACAATTGAAGGGCATACTGAATTGGGGAAATGTGCTGTACAAGTCCTCTTTAAAGTACTAAAGAACAAAGATGTCACTTTAAAGACAAAGGTGATACAAACCATGGTATTTTCATTCTCTTAATATGAATGTGAAAAGTGAACAATGTATAAAGAATACGAAAGAAGAATTAATGCACTTGAACTATGGTGGTGGTGAAGAATACTGAAAGTACTATGGACTGTTAGAAGTGCAAACAAGGATGTCTTGGAGGACATTTAGCCAGAATGCTCCTTAGAAGTGAGGGTAGCAAAACTTCCTCTTCTATACTTTGGACATGCTATGAGAGATCTGCCTCTGGAAAAGGGCATGTAGCTGGCTAAAACAGAGGTTTAACGAAAAAGAGAAATGCTCTTGATGAGAAGGGTTGACATTGTGACTGTGACAAAGGAGGCAAACATAACAATTGTGAGGATGGTGCAGGACCGGGTTGTGTTTCCTTCTGTTGTACAGAAGTAGTTGTGAGTGGAACCCACTCGACAGCACCTAACGACAAGAATGACCTATAGTGCCGATGACTTGTTCACATGCTTATTTGTCATCGTTTTATAGTCTTTTATGATCCTCTGTTCAAATCTTTAATGCCATTTTAATCAGGTTGTTTTATGATTGAATTTTGAGGTATCTATATATTCCAGGCACAGATTCTTCATCGAAGTATGATGTATGAGCATGTTTTCTTAATTTGTAGCTTGTCTTCATTTCTTACTGTGGTCATTGAAAATGTAGATATTCTAATCTTAGTAACTTGAAGTTTTATGAATCAACTCTGGGGGATATGTCTGTCTATGCGGTGTGTTTGTCTGAGTCAGCATGGACTATGGCAACTAACAACAAGGTTAGAATGACTCTCCTATAGTTTCTTCTAGACATTTTATTGTTTCCCCCTCTTAAAGTCAGGTCTATGATTCATGTTCAATTCCTTTTTTGTGTAGCTTAATAAGTGGATCAGAAATCTTTGCGTTTCCTTATCCAAGTTTCTCAGCATCAGTAATTGAAATTCTGAATTGCATTTGTACCTATATCAACATTATTCCTCAAAATGGAACTGAGTGCTACATCTGACCTTTCACCTCATCCTGATTAGTAGCGATTTTCATCTGTCACCAAAAAAAACAAACAAAAAAACACCAAACCGAAAAAACAACAATAGCAAAACCATGAACTTACCACTTGAGGGTAGGTAAATCGCAATTGTCCATTGATTTTCACTTGTTAGGGGCATTCTGATGCAATATCTTTATATTAGTGATCTTGCAAAGTGCTGGTTTTAATAATACTAATGGAAGAACGCAGCATTAATGACTCCAGATGCCGATTCCACCCTTGTGTTCCGACTACGGTAAGAGCATAGGCGCCTCTGTGAGACACGTACTGTTGAATCCACCTCGGAATCCTCAGTAAATGCATCCGTGCTTTTGTACACAAAGAAATGCAATGAGCCGATGTCCAGTCCTCTGGACCACTGCTCCATAATGCCTAGGGGATTAAGTTTATAAGTTCTATCATCATAATGGAGAGTAATGTAAGAAAATATTCCTCTGGCCCATGCAGTTTAATTCTGACCAGCTAATTGTAACTCAAAGGAATAAATTTAACAATATTTCTACTAGTGGCATTGAATGAATAGTATTTTATTTCCAAATCATATTGCAAAATCTTAAAAAAATATGTTTACATTTGATCATTTAAGAAACAGACCTAATAATATTTCAGAAGACAGCAAATATTAAACATCATAAAAGTTTAATCATAGCAGCATTGATGACAAAATGAATATGTTTTAGATTTAAAAGAAATTGAGATAGATGTTTTTAGCTTATGGTTATAATTGAGTAGAATTGATGAAACCGATTTATTTTAGCTGACAATAATACAAGAATAGCAAGAAGAGGAGAATATAGGTATGGGATATTTTAGAATAAAATTAATTTTTTTATTTGAAGCCTATAATGAAGGTGAAACACATTTCATTCATAGATGTGTGGTGGGAAACTGAATCTGAAATAAGGAACATTATAAAATCCCTATTTTCACATTTAAGGCATTGTCAAAGGACTTTTATTTATACTAAATATGGATAACAAGAAAACTAACTGAAATGAAACTAGATGATCTCTTTATGATATTAGCTGTAGATAACATCTATAAATGATTTTTACTGAGATTTGAATAATAATTCTGAGCAGGCTTGGCTTTTTGCAATTATACCTAGTCCTTGGAAATCATACACATCGAGCTTTGCTCTGCTTAGTAATAAAAAGTGTGTTCCATCATCACAATGTAATCAAATATTTTCCAAATTATTTCCTTTGCATTAAATCATCCTTTGTGATTATGTCTTTGTGAAAACAGTTAAAGAATGGAAAAGTAATAATAATTGATACCATCTATTTTGTGTTGACTCTATGGCAGGCACAATAGCAGGTAGAACATTTTCATACATCATACCTAATTTTAATGTCGTGATTTTATGCCTCCTTAGCATTTTGAAACTTGGAATTTTGCCTTTTGATTCACACACTCTGTGGTCTGTTGCCACCAGCACCTCCACACAGGACTCTGCAGTTCAAACTGTACAATATGTGATTTTGATTAAAGACGCTTCAAAAGGATCTGCCCTGTGCACATCTCATACAACAGTGGATCTGATCTTGAAGCCCATACTTCAAACTTGATTGCTTTCCTAGGACGCCTCTGGGATAATCATGGATGAGCAGGAACCATTCTAAGAAATGGGAGTAGCTATACCAGGAGGGTAGGGGGAAGGTGGGTTGAGGAGGAGGGGAAGGGAGAACCAAGCAAAATAACTGACAAATAATCCCCCCACAGGGGGATGAATAACAGAACGTCAGTGAAGGAATACAGCAGTTGGTGTAAGATATGAAAACAATAGTAATTTATAATTTACCAAGGGGTCACGAGGGTGGGAGTGGGGGGAGGGAGCGAAAAAAGGGGATGGAGGGAAAAAAGAGGAGCTGATACCAAGGGCTCAAATAGATTAAAAATGTTTAGAAAATGATCATGGAAACATATGTACAAATATGCTTTGTACATTCCATACAATTTATGTATGGAATGCTATAAGAGCTGTAAGAGACCCCAACTAAATGATTCATTAAAAAAGAATGGAACCGCAGATTTTACAAATGTATTAAGTGTAATTGAGGTGAAATTGTTTTGTGAAAAAAATTTAATACATAGATTTGAAAAAATCCATTTTTAGGGGGGTACCACTTAGTAACTCATCTTTCTCCCTCAGAGCAGACTGTGAGTTTAAGATGCTTACCCTGCAGTTCACAGCCCAACACATAGCTCACTATGCCACCAGGGCAACTATGTAAAAGAGAAGCCACCCCAAATATATTTTATCTATATTTATGCTTACAATATGAATTTTATTGGTCTAATTGTAAGAATTTACTTTTTCTTTATGTTCAGATATAATCTATTTTGAAAGCAGCATGTAGTCTTTGACCTTCATCATGAATCAATATGTACTGTGTATTCCAGCTGGAGAAGTCCATGTGTATAGATGTGGTGAGAATGATGCTGCTTTCTAATCTACTAAAGAGTTCATGTCTCAGAAACTCACAGGGGCTGTTCAACCCTGTCCTACAGAGTCACTGTGAGTCAGCATCGACTTGATGGCAGTGATTACACACACACACACACACACACACACACACACACACACACACCATTTGTACCTGAATAAAACCTCATGTTTGATGGCTCAAAGCCAGTCACACACACACAAAGACCATGTAATTGGCTTTTCCATAAAAATCAAAACTGTAAAAGCCTTATAAACAGCATTACTCTCTGATATATGTAGTTGGCATGAGTAGGAATCAACTTGATGGCAATACATATAAACACAAGGACATTCATCAAAACATAATTTATAATAGTGAGAATGTGGAAAAGTTTAAATATGGAACAATATGTATTTAACAAATGTATCATAGTGGTAGTGTTATAAAACGAAATATGGTATAAAATAAATTTATTTTATTTTATAAAATATTATATGACAATTTAATAAAATAATATTTTAAAGTAAACTAATGAAAGGGTTTTAAAATATAATGTAAACTACAACATTATTTTGGATACATATTATACATAAAAAATCTTATATTCTAGAATGATATATAGAATATTAGCAATGAGTACTTTTGGGTAGTGGGAATAATGGGAGTAGAGCATTTAGTTTTTGTCTAGTTATAGTTTCTTAATTATCATGAGCATGCATTAATTTTAATGTAAGTAATACATATCTTTAAATTTAGCAATTGATGTAAAACTGGGTAAGTCTGAGTAAGTAGTTGGTAAAAGAAGGAGCTGATTTTGAGACTCAAAATAATCTTCTAAAACCTGACACATATACATAGATGGCTAATTCCAAATCTGTCATTACTGAAGCCAAAGAGCAAAGTAGAGCCCAGATGCTTTTAAAGTTCTTGAATAGCACTGTACCCATTGGCTATCATTAATCAAATCCTGTAAATCTTCTTGAAATTTGACATTTCTCTAATTCATTAGCTTGATTTAGAATTCTTCAAGCACCTACAATTGCTCTAGGGGAGAGTGGTAGCTCTCCTAGAAGATGTTTCAAGAATAAGTGTTAAAGGCATTCAGAGAACACAAAGGTATCTTCATATATCAAGGACCATTTCCAACTCAATGATATGTCAACTTATCTGCTTTTGTGAAATAGCATTTTATTTTGTCCTTAGATTTTATGAGAGCTTTATGGGGATCTTGATTTCTTAGTGAACCCTTTTCATTTCTGATCTTATCCTGGGGTGCACAATGAATTTTAGGAGATCCTAAATTGATGGAAGATTTTATATACCCTAGTAAACAAAGCTAAATGAAAACTAAGCGTTTCAAAACTATCCTTTTAAACCAGGAGAAGATTCTTTTTAGGATTCTTACCATCCATTGTAGAACAAAGCAAAAATATTACTATGCATCTGTAAACAAAGCCAGAGTATCCGGTTTTCCCAGTGCTGTTCATTCATAGATTTTCCTTTTCGGTTAACATTCACTCAAACAATACATTGAGTGATGAACTACTAGTAAAACTAAATTTAAGGTGCTGTGTCCACTGATGGAAGCAATTGGCAGTTCAGAGACTTGTGAATTTGGATGACTACATCAAAGTGAATAGAGACTCCTATGTCTACCCTGATAATTTATGTCTGCTATGTAGGTGTTGGCTCAGGTAATTTAACACCAAATGGACAATAGAAACAAGTGCAGTTAAGTGAAGAGCAATGTGGTCTCTGAAACGAAGCTTTGTACACATGGATTAAGAGATTCAGTGTTACTCTAAGCCAGGAGTTCTCAACCTGTGGGCTGCGACCCCTTTGGGGTCAAACAGCCCTTTCACAGGGGTCGTCAGATTCATAAAAGCAGCAAAATTACAATTATGAAGTAGCAATGAAGATAATTTTATGGTTGGGGGTCACCACAACATGAGGAACTGTTTTAAAGGGTCATAGTATTAGGAAGGTCACGAACCACTGAGCAGTCATAAAATTGTTCCTGAAACAGACAAGAAATCATAGTCTGTATTATATCATTCCATATATGGACTATGAGTTATTTTCTCAGTGTTTATTCTTCTATAGTATTCTTTAAGGACAATATCAATTACATCTGACAATTTCACAACTTATTGCAAAGTTCAAACAAGCATATGATAACTTTCGGTGCTAATGACATTACATTCATAAAATGAGGGCTGACTTCAGGTGAGGAACAATGTAGGGTAAATTTGAATGGAATAACTTTTAAAAATATTAGCAACATTGCTATATCCAGCAACACTCTATATTAATGACAGCACAGTTAGACTGTTTTTAGAAATGAAGGGGAACCTCCTATGGTTCTTCCATATTATATCATTACTTTATTTTTTTCTATGGCTGAATAATATTTCATTTTAATGGATATACCACATGTTTTTTTCACTCATCAGTTGATGAACATTTGGATTATTCTACTATGAATATTTTTGTACAATGTTTGTATGATAAATATTTGTCTCTCTGAGTAGATGTTAGGCCGGGTTGGCTAGAGTAATAAATCTAGACACTCATATGTGTGTAAGAGAGAGCTTTATATTAAAGAGCAATTGTATATTAAGAAAACATCCCAGGCCATGAATGAATATTATTAAAAGATTGGACCCACAACCCCAATTTTCCGTGTAAATAATGTCCAGTCACTTAAGAATTTAATCAGTACAAGTCAACACTTCCTTTATTGTGGTTCATAGCTGGCCTAAACTCATAGGATTTCCTTTTCTCGACAGTGTTTTAAATTCTGTACCATTGGCTAAACGAATGACACTATCAGGGCGTAGTAGTTACCCATTGGGCTACCACAAGGTCAGCAGCTCTAAAATACCAGCCACCTCCCAAGAGGAAAGATGAGACGTTCTAATCCTGTGAAGATTCCCATGCTATGGAGACGCACAGGACCAGTTTTACCCTGCCCTATAGGGGTGCTGGAAGTCAGCAGTAACATGACGGCAGTGGAAGCGCTGCCCTAGGGGAATGATTGACAATGTGTTCTGACATAAAATGACACTGTGGTCTCTAAGATGAGCCAGAGACAAATATAAACCATAGATGTGTGAATGGATTTTGAGATTGCACTTAATTCTAGCCCCAATCTAAGAATAATTAGCTGTTATGACATAGCCCTGCCTGATACTCAACCTCATGAAGAGATCACTGAAAATATGGATGCTATCCCATAGTCCGGTGAAGAAACTAGATAGAGCCCGCCTATCAGAAAGAACAGCGACTGGGGTCTTAAAGCTCTGTTTTCAAACAAGTAGCCATCTAAGTGAGGCGTCAGCCAAGCCTACATGGAACAAGCACATCAATCTGTGTGATCCAAGGATTGTGAATAATATCATCCAGCTTTAAGGTAGTGAGTGAATGGCAGAAGAGCTTAAATTGTAAACAGCTGGTTTGCAGAAGACTATGGATGACAGTGAAAGTCCAAAATCTACTTGTAGGGTCCACACGTGGATTTAGCCTCTGGTGAATCCTCTGTGAACCTATGTAAGGGATGTGAACAGCCCTTTGAGCAGACAGAGAACATTGTAAAGTCGATTATGGTGGGCGTGGTTACGTCAAAGTGTAATACCTTATTATTTAACCTTCCTTTAGACCCATTTTAAAACTGTTACTTTTGGGAGGGGGCATTGTTTTGTTTTTAAATGAACGTGAAAGGGAAATACATGTGGATTAAGCCCCTGGTGAATCCCCTCTGACCATAGATCAGGGATGTGAATAGCCTTGCTAGCGCGCAGAATGAACTGGGAAATGGATTTGGTGCAGAGGCAATTAGGTTAAGATTTAGCACCCTATTATTTGATCTTCTTCATGGTCCATTTATATTAGTTCTGATTTTTAATGTTTTCTGATTTCTATTGAGGTTTCTATCTGTTTTGCGTGGTTCATCTTGTTAGGTTTTTTGGTTGGTTAATCTTTTTTATATATGAAGTCCAAGATAAGTAAATCTATAGACAATAACTGGATTAATGGCCCCTTGGAGGTATGGCAGGGGAAGTGTCAGGAGGGAAGCTAATAAAGATGAGTACAAGAATGTTGGCTTAATGCCAGGATGCCCTTGGCAATTTAAATAATATGTACTGTAAATAGTATATACAAAGGCTTTAAAAACTCAAATTAATGGCCTACAGTAGTACAAATATACTATATTACAGTCATGGAGATCAAAGTCCGAAATATGCCTAACATGGCTAAAATCAAGGTCTTGACAGAGTTGTGTTCCTTATGGCGGCTCAAGGATGAGTCTTACCATATCCAGCTTTTAGCTGATAACCCCCTCTTCAACCTAAAAAACATCTTCAATTCTCTGTCCCATTCTGATCTCTTTTGCACATGTTTGACTGTGAAACTCTCTTGTGTCCCTCAGACAAAGACCCTTCTGAATACATTGAGCCCCACCAGATAATCCAGGATAATGTCCCCATAACAGAACCCTTACATTCATTACATCTGCATAGTCCCTATTCCCTTGTAAGGTAACCTTCAGAGATTCCAAAGATCAGGTGTGAACATCTTTGCAGGGGGTGGACATGATCATATCACGATCGTAGTTCAGAAAGTTAACAAAACCAGTACTCCTCTGTTCTCCAGTATCTCCCTCTTTATCACTCCTACAGATCACCATTACCTTCACTTTTGAGATAATAATTACCTTGATTTTCTATATGATTTTAACATATAGTTGTATTCCTTGTTGGCAGATTGAATTTCCCCATTGGCTCCATAGACTAGCAATCTGCTTCTGTTAGGATTATAGACAAGACAACCAAGGGCGCATTTCTGTGGTCACCATGAGTCTGAATGTACTCAATGGCAAATAACAACAAAAACAAAGGTAATAGATTGCCGCACATGGAAGACTTGACTAGCAAGCCTAAATTTAGCTGTGTAAGGTAAAGGGTAGGATTACACTCTGAGATAAAAAGACTCCTAGAATTAGATAGGCTAGAGTTGCACCTCAGTTTTCCTGAGAGCCCACAATATCCCCTGAGGTGGAAGTCTGTCACAGGTCATAAGGAACTTGAGAACTAGTGTAAACCAGGTGTTCTGAATTTGGCAGAGATGAGGTCAAGTTGGAAATGCATTTCCTCCACGATTTAGAGTTGACTGTTCCATTACTTTGATTCCTTTATCACTTTTTGGGATTTCTGTCTTCTAATTTTTTTGTGATTGCTCAGATTTAAATACTGTTGAATCTACCGATTCCATTCTCATTTGTCTATCCATTTTTAAGTTTATTAATTCCTTTTTCTCTGTGAGTTTATAACTTTAAAAAATCCTGTTAAAGTAATCTAAGTGGTGTTTATAAAGAAAAACAAATTAGATGGATTTAAGAGCACTTGTTCCATGGGTTATGAATAACATCCATCTCTAAGTGTGTCCTTAAGTCCCAGCTGGAGGTAAATCAGAACAGGTGCATACAGTTCTTATTTAGCCTGGCTTGTGTGCAAAGAAGAGGCTCAAAGCCTTTTCAGTGATTTAAAAGCTACATGTGCAGCAACGGAAGGTGGTTGTGATTAACAATTTGTTGAGAGTAGGGGCGGATTTACTCATTTCAAAGGGAGGGCAAATTTAAATCAATTGAAGTGCAAAATGAATTTTCTGTAAATCATAGGTTTGTATCTTGAGGACTGCCTGTATTTAATTTGCAATTATAACAAAACTATTGTTTTTCCACTCACAATCCACTTCTGTACACTTGCATCCAACCAACCTCCACACAGCTGATGTTTATTCAGTGCAATTGCTTTCAGCACATAGAGGGTCAATCTGCCTGCAGCCTAGATGGTAGCAGAAAAGTAGGTAATGATTAAGATCTACTGATTCATTCCAGCTCTTTTTGTGTGTGTGTGAGTGGCACCATCTAAGTCAAGTTTTATTATGAATTCAATTGGTTGCCTAGAGCTTAGTTTTTTAACAAAGGCATCAATAAGAACAGTATGATGAGATCACAGACAATTTCCAAGGACTGAATTTTAAAATTTTATATATCCATGAAGCATTATATGGAGGAGATAGAGCCTTTATGGGCCTTGGGGGACTTTTAAACAAGAACACACATGCAAGAAAAAGTGATATGACGAACCATTTAAAAACTGTCTGGTATTTCTCAATGAATGAGACTGAAGTAGTGGGAAAGATGTGGCTTTTTTACACACAGCTTCAATGCTTCATTAGCATTGATGGGGAACAGAAAGCATATTAAAGTACACATCATGCATGGAAAGTACTTCATTTTTATTACTGGTGCTGATGCAGACACTCCCATTAGCTCTTCAAGTTTCTTTCAATGAGATTGGGAAAGGACGCTTGTCAGTGGAGCTCTGCCACTTACGTATATAAAACAGAAATGTCTTTAGATCTTTGCAGTTTCGCTCTATGCTAAGATAAAGAAAAGATGTTGACCTCAGGTTGCTGCCACTTTTCAAATACAACACATTTTTTAAAGTATGAAATACATATGCACAGAGCAGAAGGCAAAGACTTTGAATAAACAGAAAATAAACATTTTAAATCTTCTTATCTCCTCACATCTTATCGATACTAAAATATATATCCTACACTTCTTGAAGGTTGGGGAAGTGAATTCAGTTGGGTGAAACTTCTGCCCTTGGGACCTCAGAGGTACTTCTATAACTAATTTTCATTGCGCACTCAGTAGGTCATAAGCATTAGGCTAGACTCTACATGTAGTAGCTCGCTAAATCCTAACATTGTCTCCGTGGGTGAAGAACTTATCAATTTTATCCCCACTTAAGAGATGAGCACAGTTTATCAACTAAGAAACTGGTACCACACATCCAAACCATGGCAAATTCTACTGACTCTACTTGCAAAAAAATCCAAAATCCCACCATTTCTCACCATCACCTGTGCCACTCCCACCAGCATTCCAAATATGGTTATGCATCAGTCTTTTATTTACTCTGACAAAAACTATCATTCTTCTAGTCATACTGAGACCAGAAAGATGTCTTGACTTCCACAAGGAAAATGAGCTGCTTCTTACTTGAACCGGAGCAAAAACACATGTTTATTGATTGAATATATTATAACACCTCCTTTGATACATAACAATACATCCTTATTTATTTCCAATACTCTGAAAAATTCTTTCTTCATCAGCCAGCGTGATGCTTAGCTTCTTAAACTCAACGTCAATATCTGAATAAAAAAATATATTAATAATCAATATAATTAATAATTAATTAATTAATGATTAAAATAATAAAAATATATACTTCATAATAAAACATTATAAAGAGTGAAGCAGCTTTGAGTGTTTCTTTTGTTGTTTTTAAAGGGAAGGGACTATGGAGATATGTGAATTCATAGTTTTAAGATTTTCTTTTCTATACAGATGCCCCCATGAAAGATTCAGAATGACTTTGTAAGAATTGTATGCCTCGATATTATTACCATGAAGATAAAGGCAATGAAAAATTAGGATGTTGTTATTAGGGCAAACAAACAATTGGTGCCAATTATTTTCTTTTATTATTGACAATACTAATAGTATTATAAGGACTAACATCCACAGGTTAATGTTTATTATTTATAATACTATTTCCAATAATAGCAAACTTGATATAATGATTGCATTACTTCTCCAAATTTTACCTATAATTTATAAGCTCTTAATTTGTTCCAAAGCTTTGTATCAATTATAGAGTATTAAAAACAGTCTCCTGGGTACTTCTGCATATACAGGATATAATTGTCACCAATTATGTTTGCCCATATAATAACCTGATTTTCAATTGTCCTTATGCTGGCATACCATTCTTTTTAAAAAATAATTTTATTGGGAGCGCTTACAGATCTCATAATTCAACTAGATCATCATAATTGTACAATTGCTGCCATCACCGTTTTCAAAACATTTTTTTTCTTCTTGAACTTTTTGATATCAGCTCCTTCCCCCAGAACCCTTATATTAGTATTATTATTACTATTTGCTGTATCTTTTTTTAAAAAAGAACATTTTGTTGGGGGCTGGTACAACTCATCACAATCCATACATACATCCACTGTGTCAAGCACATTTGGACATATGTTGCCATCATCGTTTTCAAAACATTTTCTTTCTACTTGAGCCCTTGGTACCAGCTCCTCATTTTTTCCCCTCGCTCACCCCTTCCCCTTCCCCCATGAACCCTTGTACTGTCCGAGGTCTCCCTTTACCCCCTTTGTCTGTTGGCCATCCACCTGGATGTGGGTTATAGTTACGTCATTGTGATTGGTTGCCACTCTCTCCCCCCACCTACCCCTTCCCCTCCTGGTGTAGCTACTCTCAATATTGATCCCGAGGAGTTATCTGTCCTGTATTCCCCGTGTTTCCAACTCTTATCTGTACCTATGTACAAGCTCTGGTCTAGCCAGATTTTTAAGGTAGAATTAGGGTCATGATAGTGGGGTGGGGGGAAGCATTAAAGAACCAGAGGAAAGCTGTATGTTTCATTGGTGTTATACTGCACCCTGACTGGCCTGTCTCCTCCCCACAACCCTTCTGTAAGAGGATGTCCAATTGCTGACAGGTTGGTTTGGGGCCTCCACTCTGCATTACCCTCCTCATTCACATTATGATTTTTTGCTGTGGGTCTTGGATGCCAGTTGGCATACAATTCTTAAAAGTCATTCTGAACCTGTGATAAAGTATAGCTATAGAAAAAGTCATAAGGAGCACTGGTGGCAAAGTGCTTAAGCATTGTCCTGCTAACCACACGTCGGCAGTTCAAACCCACCTGCCCCTGGTGAGTGAAAGGTGAGCTTCTCTGCTCCCTTACGAATTCAGAGTCTTGGAAAACAGAAGGGGCAGTTCTGCTTTCTCAGGTGACCAGATTTAAAGTGGGACACCATTGACCGGGGGAGGGGGTCTTGATTAAAAATTTGGTCTATATGGACCAAATAGACCATTCCCTAGCTTGTCGTGCATTCATTACAAAACTCGGGACTCTTTTAAAACGCCAAAAATCAGGACTGTCCTGTCAAAAGCTGGACATCTGGTCACCTTAGCTTCGTTTCATTTGGTCACTGTGACTTAGAATCGATTTGATGGCAGAGGGCTTATTATTATAAATAAATAATAATTAAAATAAGGATATAGTTTTCAGCTTCGTATTTGCAGTAAATTGAAGAATACAGAAAATATGGTTCATATCTAAAATGGAAAGTAGACCATTTGGGCTCAGCTAACAGGAAAATCAGTTAGTAGATTTTGAAGCTGGAATGAAAGTTGTGCTGCTGGAGTACAAGACACACTGCTGTTTGATGTGTGTTCTTTGCTGCATCAATGCAAATTCATTAGGATTTCCTTCAAACTGTCACAGTTTATAACACATTGTTGTCAGAGTTTTCCAAATGTCTGACCCTGATTATGCTAAATTGGATGAATACCCTCTTCTGCCAGAAAATGGTTTGTCATCAAATCTTGTGTGGGCAACAAATTGCATTTTAACATATTATCTCAATACAGGAAGAGTTGCAAAATGGTATTAGTTTTCGACAGCAAATTCATGGAACCATATATATTAACATCCACAGATTATATTGATCTGGGAAACATAATTTTAAAGGGAGCGGTTTTAGGTAATTTGGTTTATATGTATGCTCATTAAACTATGGCTCATCTAACATTTTGTTAGTATATAGAGATTAATCTTCCTGAGAGATTCTTTTATGGAATTTATCAAATACTTAAATGATGGTTTTCAAGGACAGTCAGTCTCCCAGTGACTCACTCTATTCAAAACACTTGAGAGAATTGTTTGAGAAAGAGATAATGTTTGTTTTTGCTCTTTTGCAGGGTTGGGAGCTGGCCGCCCAGTTAAGCTGGACTGCTAATTGCTAGGTTGGTGGTTCAACCCCACCAGCTGATCTGAGGGTGAATTAATTCCAAGCAACCAACATTTGAGAGTACCTACTTATTCAAAATACACCAAAAAAGCAGGGTACAGGGTTCCCCTTGACAATGTTTTAAAATCTATTGTATATATATATACATATTGTATGTATATATATACATATTGTATGTATATATATATACATAAAATCTATTGTGTGTGTATATATATATATATATATATATATATATATATAAACTTTTTTTGTTTTTGTTAAATACTTTTATTGGGGGCTCTTACATCTCTTATCACAATCAATACATTCATCCGGTGTGTCAAGCACATTTACACATATGCTGCCATCATCATTTTTAAAGCATTCTCTTCCCACTTGAGCCTGTGATATCAGTTCCCCATTTCTTCTCCCTCCCTCCCCTGCCTGCCATCCCTCACGAACCTTTGATAAGCTATAGATTACTATTTTCATATCTTACATCATCCTCCGTTGCCCCTCACCCACATTTCCATCATTCATCCCCCTGAGAGAGGGTTCTAGGTTTTGATCCTTGTGATCAATTCCCTCTTTCTCCCCCACCCTCCCCTAACCCTCCTGGTATGTGTACTCTCCTTGTTGACCCTGAGGGGTTTATCCATCCTGAATTCCCTGTGTTTCTGGCTATTATCTGTAGCAGTGTGCATGTTCTGGTCTAATCCGATTTGTAAGGTAGAAGAATTGAGGTGATGATAGTGGGGGGAAGGAAGCACCAAAGAACTAGAGGAAAGTTTTGTGTTTCATTGGTGCAATACGGCATCCTACTGTTAAATAATCTACCCATATTAAATTGAACGTAGATAGCTCTCTTATTGGTCTAAGTACACAGGAAAGAGGACAAAAGCAGACTGGTGCTCTGCATAAGTTCAATGTGCTGATGATAATGTCCACAACAGATTTTTAAAGTATTTTAAATATAATTATGACCAAAAACAAAATGTATGTTTTTACACTCCGTATCATTGAAAAACACGAGGACACTATTCAACAAAATGATAAAATGAAGCAACAGGCAACAACATACAATTGAGAACAAAAGAGTTATTTGAAGTATAAACCTTTAAAAGGAGTGGAAATGAAAAGGAAGTGGTGATGATTAGGGATGCTGTCAACTGGACACTCCTGTGTAAGTGGGGGGCAAAGCTCAGCCTAAGAATTGGGCTGTAGCCTGATAAGACCCCCTTAGGGGTGTGGCCTTTTGTATAAGAGAGCGAGAGACGAAATGGCATGGTATTCTCTTAGGTTCTTCGATTTCTGCCAGAGCTGAATCTTGTGTCTGGTTTCTCGATCTCCTGTTGTATTGTTGCTTGTGAATCCCAGGAACCTTGAGCTAACTACTAGTGGTGGATTCATTCAGCCTGTCTTCCCATTCAGGTTACCTTTGCATCTGCCAGACCCACCATCTCTGCTTCCTCAACCTGCTCCCTGTTCATCTTGCACAAGGCAGAAGATGTCTGACTTGAACCTGGTTGTGTAGGCCATTTCTTGATATGTCTTTCAATCTGCAAACACAGACAAGCATCACTGGTTTTACTTCTCTGGAGAGAGAACCCAACTTAACACAGAAGTATAACATGAGGAATGCATATCAAAACGACTGAGCTCTCCTCAATTAACACGCCCCTTTCAGCCATTATCCCATCTGTGATATGTTAAATTCCAGACTTCACAGCCTGTGGATATAGTCCAATTTTGGAGAGCATTATCTGTGAACAAACAAGAACAGTATGAGATTAAGATCTGATCTTGGTAGAGGCTGTGAATTGCACCACTTTTTGTTTAATGGTTACCCAGATTATTGTAATTTGTAACGGATGTAAGGAATTATATGCTGCAGCGGAGAGGAGGGGAAAAAAACCTCTGAGTGGCTTGGGGGGAAAATCCTGCTTGACTAATATGATAGACCAGTTTCCTCTGGAACCATCCTACTAATAACATGTTGAAAGGACCTCAGGCTAGACTCAGGGGATATGGAGATGAATTGTTAAGGGATCTCATTACCAGCAAGAGCCAAGGGTGGAGTGTTTGTACTCTGGACCCAAGATTCCTGCACAGTGAACCTCCTGGATCCAGATGGCAGCTATACTATCAGAGAAGCAGCAGAAGAACCAGGAGCCGGCGCATGGGACGGAATGATGGACTTTCCAACCCCCGGAGCAAGTAGAGCTGTGTGCTATTATGCAGGAGGATGGCTTGTGTGTATGTGTGGGGGCCCTCTGGGTACTGAATTGGGGAAGTTGAACTTGCTGTCCCAGGCAAGTGGAGCTGAGTGCCTTTGGACTGAAGCTTATTAGAGCGCAGTGCCTGTGGGCATTTAATTCAGGGAGCTGGGTTTGCTGCCCCGTGGACCTTGAGCTGCCTGCCTTCAGGTGAAGATTTACAGCAGAGCATCTTTGGGCATTTATTAGCAGGCCTGAGAGAACTTTGTAACCTGTCCTGATACACAACTCAACGCTGTACATTTCTCACTGGTATTATAACTTTTTAACTTCCTTAATAAACCCTTTGATCATGAATTTTGCCTGTGAGTTCCGTGTAGCCATTGCAATGGATATTATAACCTAGAGATCAAGTAAAGAATATTAATTAAGACAACTCAACTACTACAAAGGAGAACTGAGATGGCAGGAAAATAATAATAGTTTAAATAACTTAAAAACATAGGACTCGGAGTCTATCCTATTATAAGAACAAAGGCACAAAAACCCACTCGGAAAATGAGGACAATAGATACTAACCCCATTGCCATCAAGTCAAGCATGACTCAAAGTGACCTTAGTGTTTCCAAAACAGTAACTCCTTCCAGAAGTACGTTGCCAGCAGGGGCAGTGAAGTATTTAATAGGACGCTTTGAGCCAATGTCTCTGTAGTGCCCAGCAAAAGATCTTTTCCCAGATGGATCTGGATAAGAGAGAGGGAGAAGATACCAATAGGACTTATTTGTGAGTACTTGCAAGCAGTTTATTGTGATTGCCATCCTCCTGTATATGAAATAAGGCCTCTGAGAAGCAGGAGCAGAAACTTCATTATTGGCAAGAGCCAGACGCAGAGCATGTGCTCTAGACTCCAGGATACCTGGGCAGTGAAGTTCCTGAAGCAAGAAGACAGGTGTTACATCAAAGGAGAACCAACAGAACCACGAGCTAGAGCATGAAAGAGAGTGATGGACTTCCCAACCCAAGGAGCAAGTAAAGTGGAGTGCTTTGGGGCAGGAAGCTGGCTTGTGGATTGAAGTGCCTGTGAGCACTTGATTAGGGAATCTGGGCTTGCTGACCTGCAGATGTGGAATTGAGTGCCTTCCGAATGAGGCTTCCTGGAGTGGGGTGCTGGTAAGCAATTCATTCCGAGAGCTGGGCTTACTAACCCACAGTACTTGAGCTGAATATCTTTAAGTTGATGGTTATAGCCAAGTGGCCTGCCCTTTGGACATTTATTAGCAGCCCTGAAGGAACTCTGTAACATGTCCTGACTGAACATCTTTGTTCTGAGCATTTCTCACCTGCATTTTAACTTGTTAACTTCCTTAATAAACCCATCAATCATGACTACTGTCTGTGAGTTCGGTGTGATCATTGCAATGAATTATTGAGTCTAGGTATAAAAGTAAAGAGTGTTGCTTGGGACAGAACATGGCCACATCTTTCTCCCCCACAGCACTTGGTGGTTTCAAATCACCAACCTTTCCTTTAGCAACCTAAACCTTAATCACGGTGCCACCAGGGCTCCTTGGGAAAGATGGGTATTTCCCAAGTGTGTGTGACTACGAGTATGTACACGTGGATGACCCTCTGGCATAGGAAAGAACGTTGCAACTGACTCATAACTAGAGAGATCCAAAAGCAAACAGCACTGAGATCTCATGTCGCACCTACAAGTATCTCTGGCAAAAATTGGAAAGTGTGGAATCACAGGCTGCTGAGGCTGTGAGGAAACAAGCACTCTCACACATTGCTGTTGGCAGTGGTTAAAGGCACTGCCCTTCTTGAAGGAAATTTGGTAATGCTTCATAAAACTGCACATAAAATTATCTTTTGACACTCCCCCTCCCAATCCCATTTCGAGGAATCTCCCCTGAAGCTACAATTCCAAAATACAAAAAAAAAAAAAAACAACCCAAAAACCCACGTATGCATGCATCATTGTAAACTGCCAGCTCTCAGGGGTGGGGATCAAAATGCCTTTATAGGGCGAGTGGTGGAATAAATTAGGAGACATGTACCCAATTTAATCCTAATGCAGCTGGACCAAGAAAGCAGACCCTAGTGATTTCTTCAGAAATTCAGGTCAAAAGCAAAATTTGAAAGAGTAACTGGAAGCACCGATGAAACAGACAATATTCCTGAGGCTCCTTCACCACCCCCACCTCCCACCCCAACTATCATGACCCCAGTGCTGCTTCTCACTTTGGACTAGACCGGAGCAAGTACACAGGTATAGATAAGACATAAGAGCTCACCACACACGATTCCAGAAAAAGGAATGGGACTAGCGAAACCAGAAAGGTAGGGGGTAGTTGGGGAGAGAAGGAGAGGAAGAATGAATCGATCGCAATGATTGGCACATAACCACACACACATCCCATCCAGGGAGAGGAACAACAGAAACCATGGGGGAAGGGAGACGGATCAGTGTGAG
This sequence comes from Echinops telfairi, assembly GCF_000313985.2. Classification (NCBI taxonomy): domain Eukaryota; kingdom Metazoa; phylum Chordata; class Mammalia; order Afrosoricida; family Tenrecidae; genus Echinops; species Echinops telfairi. The sequence goes on from NW_022103946.1 coordinate 66,267, forward strand.
CTATGAAAATAATAATTTATAATCTATCAAGGGAGTGTAACCAAGGGGGCAGGGAAGAGGAGCTGATACCAAGGGCTCAATAGAAAGTAAATGTCTAGAAAAGAATGATGGCAACATATGTACAAATATATCTGATACGATGGACATATGGATTGTAATAAGAGTTGTAAGATTCGCCCAAATAAAAGAATATTTTAATAATAACAAAAGACTAACTGGAGTGGGCAGCCCTCCATGTCAGGAAGAAGTTCTATGAAAATAAACATGCATTTGATGTTGTATGCCAGAAAGTTAAATCCGAAATGAAAGGGATACGCAACATATCAGGAAAAGTGGGGAAGAAGCAGAAAGAGGAGTGAGAGGAGAACAAATGAGCTGTGATGGCCGTGAAATAGTACTTCGCTCTCTATGGGTACATATTTGTATAGCACTCTCTTAAAATGAGTACTGTTGCACATATCCTCAAAATAATCAAAAGCAACCAGAAGCTACGTGTTTGGGGGGAGAACATGAAATATAGAGGTGACTGAATGAATATAGTAGTACTAGAAATGAGCACACTGAAGGGAGTGGAGAGGAAAAGAACTAGCCAAAGTACCTTTGGGAAACATTTTGACTGGCTACTTGCAAAACAGGCTAAGCAAACTGTAGACAAAGGTGGTACTCTGATTTCTAAATCCATTTTTACAGGACTATGTGTTAGTAATCCTGAAACTAATAGGGAATAGATCTGTGAATGTATTAATGGCATTTTTGTGTGCTAGGGGTTACGGGGGAGGTTACTGGCTGAAAAGAGTGGCATCATCAATTGACGGTCCTCCCTTCCATGATATACAGTGCTTGCCGATTTCCAAGGGAAACACTTTTCTCATGTCGAAAGTACTGAATGGACTCAACCAAAGTAGCATGATTCTATGGCTCATGGCAACAGGGGGCTGAAAGACCCCCTCTAATTGCTAATGGGACTGCTTTAGCAATATCAGTAGCATGGTCTAGCTCAAGAAAAAAAATCTTTTTCTGCTCTCTCTCCTTCAGGTTTTGAGGGGGATCCTTAGTGATATCTTGCAGAACACTAGAGTTGTATAAAGTTCTGGTTGAGAAAGCCTGCCCTGAGGTCTCTACTGTTATCAGATCGATGCTGACTCATAGCCAGCCTAGAGAACAAGGTCTACCTCTCCCTATGAGTTGCCTTGACTGTAACTCTCTACTGGAGTAGAAAGATCTGCCTTTCTTCCACGGGGCGGCTGGTGGTTTGAACTGTAACTGTTGTTAGCAGCCCAACGCACAACCACTCCACCACCAGAGCTCCTCCTCCTCCTAGAATCAAGGCATACTCACCAGTGTCATGAATCTTCTGATAGCAGGTGCTGACATAATGTTTGGACAAAACCCAAGTGTTGCCCTGCAGAAGAGTCCCCTTGCACTGGAAGAAGAAGGTTTTATATTCCGACGTTGCTCACTCATTGGAGGTGGACTGTCCCGGGCAGGGCATGTCCTCAGAGCAAGCAGTCGAAGCAGACCCTGAAGGAACTGACAGGTAAAGTCTGCCATCTCTTCACACTCCTGACAAGTACGGAACCCGTTCCTTTCTCTTCTCTTCTTTTCCCTATGCTTTTTTGGAATTGTGGTTTGGGTGAAAATTCCCATTGCAAATGAGTTTCCCATTCAGCAATGTGTTCCCATGTTGTTTCACGGCACGGGTTGCTGTCCTTTCTTGGAGCAAAGTGTGCATGGTTCATCCCCATGACTACAACATGCACCTCGTGTGACTCCTGGATCCACTTTCTTCACATATTTAGGGATCACCTCTTTCAAGATTGCAGAATGCTTCTCTTCCAATCGCAAACATGTTGCCATTGAGTCAATTCTAATGCATTGCGACCTTATAGGACAGGGTAGAATTATCTTTATATGATTCTGAGTTTTGTAGAAAGCCTCATCTTTCTCCCTTGGAGCAGCTGGTGGGTGCAATATGCTACCTTTGTGGTTCGCAGTCCAACTTATTATTCACTAGGCTACCCTGCTTCTCTTAGTGAGGAGCATTTAGAAGAAATGAATGGGGTGACCATTAGATATAGTCCATTAATATGGCCCTTCGAGCCACAATTCCTCATGTGGTATATAATAATTCTGCACTCTATGCCTGTCGCTATAATTCCATTTTGGACGGAGTCCTTGGCTCTGCTAATAGACAGGATTAAGTCTCTAATGTAATAGAATGCATGAGCCACGTCACATTCTTTGTTGTTGTGGGAGTATAAACATAGCCCAAAGCCACTCCTCTGTGTATTAAGAGCCATCTTGGACAACAGATTCTCTCAAACCAATGGGAAAAGAGCGTATTCAAGATGTCTGGCTAAAGTGGTGGAGACCCAAACCGGAGGCACCAAAGATTGTGACATTGAGGCTGTGGCACAGAGTAATGGAGCTAGGCTGAGGGCAGAGGCTGAGACAAGGAGACTACCAGAGAGGATAAAGGAGAAGCGTTGAGATTATAAACCTGTGAGACAAAGGGACAGTTGGACTTCATGAAGGAATCACATGGCTGCAAACCTGAGGACCAGAGAAAGAGACTTGGCTACTGGCAGAGGAGAGGCACTGACATGAACCAATGACTCTCCTTACTGTCCTAACTTGTGGGAACCTGTCCACTCTCCTAATAAACCTCCTCAATTGTGCATATTATCTGTTACGAATGCAACAAATTCTCGAACTCAGCATAGAAGTAGAGTACCGTGGGAGGAAGAGTTAGTGTGAGAATTGGTACAGAAGGATGGGACATGGGGAAGCCAGAGGAGGTCAGCTATGGCCCCCGTGCCTTTTACTGCAACTTCAGCCTCCATCACATCAGTTGATTTGGGAGCAAACACCGATATTCCTTCTCTCTTTCTTTCAATCTCTATTGTAGATGCTCCTCAATCTGAGCTACCTCCTAATCTGCCCTCAGTGGTTTCCTTGGCCCTTTGGCTGAAACCTTTATACCTCAGAGGCCTGAGCCCCACCTCAGTCAATCCCACTCAGTATTGCTATACTTGTCAATTTACAACCATATTTGGTTAAGGAAATTCTAAACATTGTCTAAGTGGATTGCCAAGTTTTTGTAGCTCTTCTTTCAGGCAGATAGTATATAAAAGCAGTGATATGGCATTATAAAGCTTGACTGAACTCCTCAATTCCCCCTGAGAAGAGGGTACTTTTATCTGATCGTGCTGGAGTCTGGATACAAGGAGTCTCATGTACCCAGACAATAGCCATAGCTTATAGTTCAACGGACAGTGATTCCCACTAAAGTAATTATATTTCCTTTGGGAATCAGGGCCTCTAACCTGGCAAAGCCTAGCGGCGCAGACAAGATGTTAAACATCCTTTTATAAAGCTCGTCCCGTTTCCATCCCTTAGTTCCCAGTTTCAGATGGTCTTGCTATGGAGGCCTCAGTGCAACGCTCCATAAAGGTCTTTGGATAAGCGCATTTCATGTGTCCAGAAATAAAGCACTGCGTACTTGGAGTCTCCACTCCACCCGGGTTCGTCAGTTGTGTGTTCAATCACACATTCAGTCTGGCCCTCAGCTTCTGCGGTTGAGGTACGTGTTCTGAGCAGTGGTATCCATGGTCATGGGTCCACTACTGAACTGGGCTCTATGCTCTGAGTGATGGATCAAATACGAAGTGATCCTATAGTGGTGCTAGCCAGAAAATGAAGCTCTAGCCCCAGCTTGCTGTGACAATGAACCTCTAGCATTTCTAAGTTGTAACTAAACCAGAAACTAGCTAAGATCCTAATTATTTACTGTGGCAACTCCCTTCATTGTCCTGGTTACCCACCTTTGATTTATTCTAATGGTGAAAGGTGAGTAATACCCATTTTGGCTACTTATATTTTACCCCATTGCGTCACAGTGTGCTTTATTGTTCCCTACCTATAACTAAGAAGCCCTGATGGTGCTATAGATTAGCTGTCAGGCTGCTAGCCACACGTCATTGGTTCAAACTCATCAGCCTATTCTCAGAATAAAGACAAGGCTGTCTATGCACATACTGAATTACTGTCTCAAAAACTCTAAGGAGCAGTTATACTCTGCCCTATATTGTGTCGCTGTGAGTCAAAATCAACTAGATGACAGTAGGGTTTTTTGGTTAATCTGTAATTGTTGCCTATGACAATTTTCCATAATGGTTCAAAATCAGATTTGGTTCTTGAATATATGTGCATATATTTCAGAGATTAAGATAGACATTACATTGGTTATTCATAAACGGGCACAAACACACTTGTGTGACAAGATTGCATTTTCCCCTGCTTACTTTTAAGTTAGAGATATTTTCTCCATCAAATATGTCCTCAAAATCCATTTATGTTTCATGAATTCACAAGAACTCCAGGAAAGATCAAGAGGAATTTTTCAACAAATATGTTCAATCTTTCTTATTCCAGAGGAGAGATTTCGTTTATGTGGACTATATTCCTCCAATAGCAACAGAGCTGAATTCATACCTAGTTATTATTTAATATATGTTGCCTGCTTCCTCAGAGCCTCTCTTCTAAGCACATTATATATCTATTCACTCAATGTATGCCCATAGTAGGGTAGCAAGAAACTATTATTATTATCCATGCATTACGTTTAAGGAAATCAAAGCAAAAAAGGGTTGAAATGACTTGTCCCAACTAAGAGGATAAAATTGAAAAATAAGTTGTGGGCAATACCTATTTCCAAGCTGACAGTTCCCCAAAGGAGCTTCCAATAATGAGTTCGCTCGTAAGAAGCTTATACTAAGCTTTTGCAATTTTATTATTATCTCCTCTCATTAAACATTGTCCTTTTTGAAGCCCTGGGCAAATCATAACACATTCTGAATAGGCTTATAATGAAATAATTCTGTTGTTCTTGAATCTGTTTTATGATCATGGGACTGCCAAAAATATTGGTGAATTACACTAAGATTCAGGAACTTTCTTGATATGATATGCTAATGTCCCATTTATAGCCTCCATCTTTTGTAGTGGAAAAAACCAAACTAATGAAATTAATTGGCATGCATCAAAATGAGGGCATTCTAAATTTGCCTTTATCATTTTTGTGACATTGTGGCAATTCCTTCCTTAAAATTTCTGAGCCTTTGTGTCACTATGTATACAATTTTTAAAACACCTCCTTTACAAGTAGTAATTTTTTTGTAGAGCACATACCATAGTATTTGACATGATGTATTTTCAATGGATGATCATTAAATTGAAATCATCTAAACCCCTATGAAATCTCATTTTTTGATCTGTGTGTGCCTTGCTAAGAATTTGTCAGGTTATCATCACAATATCCACTGCCATTGAGTACAGTATGCTACATACTGCTTCCATAGAACAGAGTAGAACTGTCCTTTGGGGTTTCTAAGACTTTAAACCTTTACTTGAACGGACAGCTTCATCTTTCTCCCTTGGAGAGGGGAGTGGATTGACTTGAACCACTGAACTTGCATTTAGTAGTGGAATGCAGCACTCGGGCTTCTTTCCATCACACCTTACCCATCCCCATTTTGAATTTCATTAGGGCTCAATTAATATTGATTAAAACTCAGTGTATTGATACAAGGCTTTTGACCAGGTATTTGCATTGTATTGACCAGCTGATTTGTCCAAAAGGACATTTTAAGATCAACCTTGAAGTACAATGCTGTCTGTAGTAGGATAATAACTATCCCCATACAAGGAAATCCAATTAATACAACTATTCAAATTTACCCATCAATCACCAAAGGTAGGGAGGCAGAAATGAGGTATTCTACCAAGGTCTTCAGTTGGAAATTGATTAAACATGCTATCACGATGCATTGATAATTATTGGTGATTGGAATGCAAAATTAGAAATGAACTGGGAAAAAAACATTAGTTGGAAAATATAATCTTGGTGATAGAAGTGAAGCTGGAGATCACATGATAGAATTTTGCAAGACCAACGACTTCATTGCAAATACCACTTTTCAACAACACAGAAGGTGACTATACACATGGACTTCTCCAGCTGGAATACACAGAAATCAATGAACTACATCTTTGAGAAGAGACTCTTTTGTGATAGAGAAGCTCAGTATCAGCAACCAAAACCAGGCCAGGGGCCAACTGTGGAATGCACCATCAATTGCTCATATGTACATTCAGGTTGAAGCTGAAGAGAATTAAAATAAGCCACGAGAGCCAAAATACAACTTTAAGTCTATTTCATCCGCATTTTGCAAACATCTCATGAACAAATTTGATGCATGGAACACTAGAGAGAGAAGACCTAAGGATCTGTGAGTTGACATCAAAATCACCATCTATGAATAAAGCAAAAGGTCATTTAAGAGACGGGTGGTGTTTCATTCTGCTATATATAGGATTGCTATGACTCAGAACTCATTGGAAGATACCAAACAATAACAAAGTTGTCCAAAATTGAACCTAAATTAATCATTAGACTTAGCATACATTTTAAAGCAAATGAGTGTGGCTGAATTCCAATAAACACACACATAAAATTAATTCACATGTATACATATATATGTGAATTAATTTTTAAAATGTTTATTCTGTTGTGATTGAATCTATTCATTGATACTAAAATTAGTTCATTGCCTCGCTAAGCAATTAACACATAAGAGTATTTTTACTGAAAAGCTAATGAGCTAATGAGCTCCTACGGAATTCTATTTGGAGCTTACATTATTGGAAAAGACCTTGCTAAAGAATAGGGAGCATAGAGAGAAAACCCTCTGAGCAGATGTAGGGATAGCGATGCTCATGATATTTGTATCATTGAAATTGTTGTCAGCAAGTCTAGTTTTACATTTTAGCTAGAAGACTGAATGTAGAAGGACACATTAGTTCAAAACAATAAATTATTTGAGACTTGATCCTGCTGATTAGTTGTCATTCCCAAACCATTTTCCCCCAAGACAAATGGTTTAAGAAAAACAATCTAGCTGATGCCATTTTACTTCTTGTAACTATTATTATTATTTTTTTGGTTTGGAATGCCCTTGTAAACCATGAATCACAGCTATGAATCAGCATTGTGCATTCGAGTAGAGATTTCTGGTTTCCAACTACTTGGGGATGAACTTCAAGATGGTGATGCTGAAACCCCAGGGAAGGCATGCCAGATACTTGTGAAAGGCCTTTCTTTTGGAATCTTTAAGTTTTCACTTAATTGAAAATAAAAGCAATTTAACAGAGAAAAAGTTATTTTGTCAACAAGTGATTATGGAACAATTGGATGTTGATATGCTAAAAATATAAGCACATAGACACACATCTTACACCTGTCACAAACAATAGTTCTTGCTGGATCATAGATCTAAAGGTAGCATGCTCAACTGTAGTGGTCTGAAAGAAAACGGGATAAATCGATGTGCCACTAGGTTTGGTCATAAGCGTTTAAGGTTATTGTTGTCAGATGCCATGGAGTCAGTTCCAAAGCACAGTGACCCTATGTACATCAACATGATACATTGCCCGGTCCTGCCACATCCTCACAATGGTATTTATATTTGAGCCCATTGTTGCAGCCACTGTGTCAATCCATCTTGTGTATGGGCTTCCTCTTGTTCCCTGCCCTTCTACTTCACCAAGGATCCCTGGTGGTGGGGTGGTTACACATCGTTCTACAGATAGCATGGCTGGCAGGCCGAAACCACGAGAAGCTCCTCTGGAGAAAGACTGGGCTTTCTAATCGTGTAGAGAGTTAGAGTCTTGGAAACCTATAGGGAGTTGCTATGAGTAAACTTTGACTCGATGGCAGTGAGTTTGGAATTCTACTTTACCCTGTACGGAGTCTTTTGCAGGGACTGGTCTCTCCTGATGACATATCCAACTTATGAGAGACAAAGTCTTGTCATCCTGGCTTCTAAGAAGCATTCTGGTTCTTCCAAGACAGACATGTTCGTTTGCCAGTCTACAAAACTCAAAATCCATTGCTATCGAGTCAATGCTGACTCACATTGACCCCATACGATCGAATAGAATTGCCTCAAGTGTGTTTCTAAGACTGTAACTCTTTAGCAGTGGTTCTCAACCTTCCTAATGCCGTGACCCCTTAATACATTTCCTCATGTTGTGCTGACCCCCAACCATAAAATTATTTGCGTGGCTGCTTCATCACTGTACTTTTGCTACTGTTATGGATCAGGTGGCCCCTGTGAAAGGGTCGTTCAACCCCCAATGGGGTCACGACCCACAGGTTGAGAACCGCTGCTTAATGGGAATGGGCTGCCCAGTATTTCTTCTGTGGAGTGGCTGGTGGTTTTGATCTGCTGACCTCGCAGTTAGCAGCATGGTAGTCCATGATATTTCCAGTAGTCTTTTCTAGCACCCCAATTCAAACGCATTGCTCTTCCCTCAGACTTCCTTATTCAATGGCCAACTTTCACATGCATATGAGGCAACCAACGGACAACACAAAGGCTTGGGTCAGGTGTGCCGCAGTCCTCAAAGTAACATCCTTGCTCTTCAACACTCTGAAGAGGTCTTGTGCAGCAGACAAACTAGATCTTGGCTCTAAACGCGAACAAAGCATACCACCCCATTTTGACCTTGTTTTAGATTCAAACTCTTTTCAGTGTGGTACAAAAGTACATTCCCCCAAATCCAGCTCATGAAATAATGTTAATCTGCTGAACGTTATTAAGCTAAAAACATAAACATAAAAATAACCACCTGCTCTGCAAACGAAATGGTAAAGAAATGAAAAATCAAATCACAGACTAGGAGAACGTATTCACAAAGCACATGTCTGATACAGGGCTTGTATCTAAATAACACTTAAAACTCAATAATAAGAGAACAAACGATCCAGTTACAAACTGTGTAAAGGATTTTCAGTGAGATCTCACTAAAAGGATAGGCAGATGGCAAGTCTATGAAGAGGTGCTCCACACCACACGTCATCAGAGAATTGCAAATTAAAACAGTAAAGAGATATGGCAGCATACCTTAAAAATAGCTGAAATCCAAAATTCTGCAAGGCGGTAGGAATGTTAGTCACTGCTGATGATCCGGCTACTTTGGGAGACAGCAGTTTCTTAGAAAACTCAACATAGGGTGACCATCTGATTCAGCGGTGATGCGCCTAGGTATTTACCCAAGGCACTTAAAAATGTCTGCTCACCCAAAATCCTGCCAGTGAATGTTTACAGCAGCTGTATTCAGGATTACCACAACATGGAAGCAACCAAGATGCCCTTCAATAGATGTATGCATAAACAACCTATGGTATTATCTGTAAAGTGGACTATCATTTAACAATACAAATAAGCTTCCAAGCTATGAAAGACATGGTGGAACCTGAAATACATATTGCTAAATGGAAAAAAAAAAGAATCCCTAAAAGGAATCAAGTGGCTTAGGGGTTACATGCGGGGTTGCAATTTGCAAGGTCAGCAGTTAAAAACCACCAGCTTCATCAAGGGAGAAAGGCGGGGCTTTCTGCTCCCTTAGTTACAGTCTTGGAAATGCAAAAGGGCAGTTCTACCTGTCCTATAGAGTTGCTAAGAGTCAGAATTGACTCAGTGGCAGTGAGTTTGGTTTCGTGGGTGATCCAAATGGGTCACATATGCAAAAGTGAAGTTTGGCCATATAAATCCACCAAGAGGCTTCTCCAAAGTAAAACCTGTCAGTGTATCTCCTTTGAAAAAATCAGCCATTAAAAACCCTATGAAACACAGTTCTACTCTGAAAGTCATGAAGTCACCATGAATAGCAATACTTAATACAAAAATCAAAATTTTATTGGAAATCAGATGCCTTAATTAAATAAGTGAATTGTTTTAAGTTAGTTCATAAAATATTGCTTGACTATCAGATATAGCAAGAATAAAACAGAGATAATCATTCATTAGCTTCCCAGTTTTTAAGCAGTGAAAAATCATGTTTCTATAAATAAGTAATTAAGAATAGAAAGACCTCCATTCCTGGATTCCTTCAACTTTTTTGTGTTGGAAGGGAAAAATCACATAATGATTTGCCATTTAAATAATGATTAATCAAATTACAAGTCCATTTTTTAAAGTACAATATTAAAACACTGCCTGATTAAACAAAGCCTTTGTCCACAGGTTTTAGGGTCATTTATTTGATCAATTCTTGATAACACACAAACAATTTCATTTATATCTCAACAAAAATTATTGAGTACCAACTATGAATCAGCCATTCCTAGGTGCAAATTATACAGCAGAGAGAAAAAGGAAGTAAAAATACCCCTTTCCATGGTTTCTCAATGTCTCTAATAATTGAGACATTTCAAAAACTGTTAAAATATATTAGGTATGCATAATACTCATGCTTTAGAGTATTATGTATAACTAATGACATCTCTAAACCGATATCATCAGAAAGCTTTAAGGAAATTAATGGATCATTGATTTGTCTTCACCTTTGACAAGAAATGTTTTTAATATAAAATGACTTCATCTTACCTTGAGCTTTTCAATAAAAAATTTTAAATTGTGACACATATATACATAACAAACACTGTCTCTCTGAAGGTTTTTTCCATATACAATTCAATGGCCTTAATCACATTCACCACCTGTTGCAACCCTCATTGCTATCTGGTTTTCAAAATTTTCCATCTGCCTGCGCAGGAACTGGGAAAAAATGGTGATGGTGTAGATTTAACTTATTTAAAATCTGGAAATTGACTGTCAAATAAACTAATTGACAAAGCCAGTCTTCATTGTCAAACCAATCAGAGTTACTCTGTCTGAAAAAGTCTGTCTTCCTTTCCTTCCATTGACAGGAATGTATTAATAGTCTCCAAGATTGCATCTCATTTGTGACTTTTAAGTCTAAGATGGATAAGGTGCAAACTTCTACCTTGAGTTTGTCATCTGTTTGAAATAAAGCCTGCCACCATCCATATTTCTTCACAAGGCTCTCATAAAATTGTATGGATCAACGGATTCTTTGAAAATACTTCAGATGTTGAGAGAAAAAGTTCATATCAAAAATATCACCCCCAGCCCACAATAAGAGGAGGGCTTCAAATCGTTTATGAAAAAAATATTTTAATCCCATTTTCCACAAACTTTTTAAGTCCCCTCAGATCTGAGTTCAGAACCTCTCAATATAAATTCAAATACCCTATTTCTAACTCCCTTCTTTATTTAGTGGATCTTCCATCCCCAGTTCTCCCCTCCCTGCTTGCTTAGCACGTGGGAGGATGTTAGTATGACCTCCAAAACCACAAGACCAAGCTCGGTGCCATCGGGTTGATGGCTCTTCATGTCGAGCCTGTAGGACAGGGTAGAAACGCCCCTGTGAATTTCTGAGTCTACAACTGTTCATGGGAGTAGAAAGCTACATCTTTCTCCCACAGAGCTGACCCGTGACTTTGAACTGCTGAGCTCTGTAACCACTATGCCACCAGGGCTCCTTCCATATGACTTACAGGTTCCTAAAAAAGAATTCCAGATGGGTGAGTTGGGTGCCTTCCCTTTTTTAAATGGGAGAAGAAGCATTTTGAAATGGATGTATGAGTGCAGGAGACCTAGCGCAGAGCTATGCTGAGACGGGGTGGCTTTAGAAGGCATGCAGAAGCAGGTGGAGGGTCTGAAAATGAGTGTTTTTAGGTGTGGGCATGCCTTTGGACCTCTGGGAACTTCTTTGTGTCCTTCTATGGGCATGTACCTCAGATGCAAGATCCAGTGAGCATTGCTGTGTGGAAATTGGCAGGTCAAGCTCTGGGTTGTGAGGTGTTAGAGAAGGTTCTAAGCCACTGTCTTTGCCGCTCTGAGCTTAAACTGTGTCTTTCAAAATACTCTGTTCTTGTGAGGCGTACAGTATCCTTCCTAAGGTACACCAGATGGATTCAACTTGGAATTCCCACGAAGCGACCTGAACTCTACTTTAAACACATGTGCAGCAGATTAATGTCCTAGTGTGAGAAGAAAAACATAATTAGTATACCAAGTTTATGGATGTGGAAGTCGTTGGACATTCATTCAAGTCTCTTTCTTTGAGGGTACCCAAGACTATAGCTGTGGAAGTCAGTGGACTTTAGTTCAACTTTCTTTCTCTGAGGTAGTCCAATAAGACTACCATATATTTGTTATTTTTATACTCTCTTTGTATTTTATGACATATTTTAGTGCAGTCGGCATAGTTCTGCCTCTTCAATTAGCGTAATTGAAATGTTTGCCCTATCAAACATTTCTGTTTTTGTAGTGTCAAACCACAAATCAACAACTTATGTATTTTGATCTAAAAACCTGTACTATACATATATACTTTCCTTTTTTCAATAGTGTTTTAAATTCAATATCATTGGCTTGATTAATTGTAATATCAATAGGATTACCATATGCTCCATAGGAATGATTTACAATGTTCTCCACTAAAATAATTATGGCTCTAAAGTTCCACTAAAAATAATGTCTCTTGGTTCCAAGGACATAGATAAACCAAAGATACATGAATGGATTTAAAATTCACAATTAATTGTAGCCCTAATCAAAGAAAAACGAGTTCTTATGTCATGGTCCTGCTCACTGCTAGGTCTCATGGAGAGTTCATTGAAGATATGGGTGCTATAGCAAAGTGTGGTAAAGAAACCAAATGATGCCCGGCTATCATAAAGAATAGTGTCTGGGTTCTTAAAGTCTTAAAGCAATCAGCCATCTAAATGAGGCATCAGTTAATGGAAGAAGTACATCAGCTTGTGTGGTCCAAGGATTGTAAATAAAATCCAAATCCAGAAGAGGAAGCTGTATTAGAGATTAAATTCAGAACACTCAATTTGCAGAAGGCCATGGATGACAGTGAAAGTTTAAAATTCATTTGCAGGGTTGCCATATGAATTAAGCCTCTGGTGAATTCCCTATGACTATGCACCAGAAATAAGAATAGCCTTGCTGTCAAGAAAGAGTGCATTGTAGGGTGGATTATTACAGTTGTAGTTAGGATAACATATGACACCTTGTCATTTGATCTCCCATTTAATCCAATGTATATTTGTTCCAGCTTTTAATATTTTTTGCTTCTTTTGATTGACCATTTTCTCTGTTTTATTCTGTTATTGTTATTGGATTTTTTTGGCTTTGTTTTATACATACTTTCTGTATATGAAATCCAGGGTAAATAAAACTGTAGAGACAGTAAAGGGAGGTCAATGGGTAGTGGGGACCTAACAACAATGAGTACAAGGAAAAATAAATGAACTACTATTGACTGTAGTGGTGATTATATAACTCTTTTGAATATGATTTAACAATTGAAATGTATGATATGTGAACCATGTGTAAATAAAATGGTTTTAGAAAAAGAAATATAAGATCGGAAGATTTAAATATTAAAAAATATAAGTTAAACTAACAAAAGAGCACACACACACTCTCCAACTCTTTCACATTCATCTTTGACATTTGCAAGATTACTGACATATCTATAAGTGATTGCCTTTCCAGATGATAAAATATTAGCAACATGGAATCAAGTTCCTCCTCTCAGTGTCCATGACAAGAAGATGCTTACATCCCTGAAATACCAGTAGTAAAAATGCCACTGTCATTGAGTTGATTCTGATTCATAGCTACTGTATAGGACAGAATGGAACTTCCCCAATGGGTTTCCAAGCCTGCCATTACTGCATTGCTCTCCTTTTGGCTAGCAGCCAAGCACCTTCACGACTCTGTTACCAGGGTTACTCACCATGAGTAAAGCAGGGGTTAATAATAATCTGTTCAATGTATTTGGTATATCTTATTTTCCATGCTATATTCTACTTGCATATATGTGATATCAAAAGACACAGGTATTGCAATCTCTACTGAACTAATCAATAAACCAATCTATGAATATGTTGTTGGTTGGCAACATCAAATTGGTTCTGACTCATAGTGACGGTGTATACAATGGAACAAGACACTTATTGGTCCTGTGCCTTCCTTACAAGTGTTATTAAGTGTGAGTCCATTGTTGAAGCTAATCTGTCAATCTATCTGATTGAAGGTCTTCCTAATTTCCATTGGTGATCTTCGTCACCAAGCATGATACCCTTTCCCAAGGACTGGTCTCTCCTGAAAACATGGACAAAGTATGCACGACAAAGTCACGTCACCCTTGTTTGAAGGATCATTATGGCAGTGCTTCCTCTAATACAGATAGGTTTGATCTAGGGAGAATAAACCAAACCAAAAACTTTAAAACCCAAATTTGCTGCCATCAAGTTGATTATGACTCATAGCAACCCAATAGGTGACCTAAATAACTTATTGCAAAGGCACTCGGATTTTCAGTGATGAAGTAAGTTTATAAATACATTGCAATGTTCCAAATTCCATGCTGTTGTCATTGCTAGTGGCCATTGAATCCCTTCGGATGTAGGAGACCTCATGTATAACAGAATGAAATATTGCCCAGGGTCATCTTCATGATCCTGGTATGTTTGAATCCGATGTTGAGATCATTGCCTCATTCTATCCCACTGAGGGTTATGCTCCCTTTTACAGACCCTCTACTTTACTACACATGAAATCCTTTTCTAACACTAAATATTTCCTGATGATATCTTCAAAATAAACATCTTTACTTCTATGGAACATTCTTAGAATAAATCTTGGTTACTAAAAATTCTGTTTTTCATTTTTTGGCTTTACTGACATGTCTTACTCATTCCAATATGTCTCTTTCCTTCTTATGCAGTTCTTTTGTTCAGTCTCATGGGGGTGGGTCTATACAATCATCAGTCCTACCAACTCTTCTCTCCCCTCCCCTTTCTCCTTCTCACTTCCTGTACCCTCCAGGAACCACTACTCCTGTCAGTGTCTCTGAGGGGTCATCTATCATCACCATGTACTGAGCAAATGAACATACACAAGTCTAACATGCCCAATGACGTATATTACATATGGACCACAATTGTTAGGGGAGCCAATCATAAAGAACTAGAGTATCATTATGCGTTTCATCAATCCCACAATGCGCCCTGGATTTATCCTGTGCTGTGGGGCCCTACTAAGAGGGACTGCCCAATTGTCTTGCTGATGGACTTTAGGTCTCCACTACATCCAGTCCCCTTAATAATTCTTGGTCCCACCGAAACACTCAAGCTCAGCTGTTTGAATCCACCTAGAGGAAGATGAGACGTTCTACTCCCATACAGAGTTACAGTCTTGGCAGGTCTACTCTGTCCTATAGGGTAACTTAGAGTCAGAATCAACTCAATGGCAGTGAGTCTGAGTTTCTTTTGGTAGGATATCAAAATGACCTTCAGTAATGGGAATGTTTCTCACATATTATAGCTTGGTAAATAGCTACAAAGTCAACATTAATGCATTAAGGGAAAACCAGTTAAAGGTAGGGTCTGTTGTTATCATTGTTTTTATAGTAAAACAGAAATTCTCTGTTGAAAACCAATGATCTGGTCCCAATATGTTCAGGTATGGGAAAGGGAGCAAACTAATTTGATAGATGGTCTTGTCTCTGGAAACAAATTATATTCTCTCCTTGTGGCCTTTAGGGTATGTTGAAGTTAAGTACCATGAATCAGTAGGACATGGGGTGAAGAGATTCTTCCTTTTTCCTCTCTTAAGCATTTTCTTGATGGTAAAAAAGGCCAAAGAAATGCAAAATTATAAAAGATTCATTCAAATGCATTTCCCAGTGTTACAAATATGGATAAAGAATTAAAGATGGATTAATTGCCAAAGTAATAAAAATATATTATATCTAAATTCTATCGTTGGGGTAGATGTTTACAATGGATTATTCTGTGACAACCACAAAGGAAAAAATATTTGGAGAAGATGTGGCTCTATTAAAAAAGAGGAAGATAAAGAAGAAATAGAAGGAGGAGGAGAAAGGAAGGAAAGAGCATTTTTATGTTGGAAAAAGATAAAATACATGATGTCTTTAATGGGAATTCAACTTCTACCTATGAGGAACAGACTAAAAAATATTTCTAATGTGAAAAATCTGCAGTTAAGTCACCAAACAATTGTTTGTATAAGACTTTTTAACAACATCAGAGTTCAAGTGTTGCAAAATTTGAAAAATCATGTGTAATACAGGAAACACTATCTAATTGTCTAATTAGCACTTGGAGCATGTTTTGTCACAAAAGGCTTATAAATTTATGGGAACATATCATTTTGCTGCCTAAAAAATTAAACTCATAGCATAATTTTGAATCGTTTACATCTTCCAATGAAGAATTTTAGTTAGATATGCAAAGCATCTGTTTGTATTACAACAAGCAGTGCTCCAGCTATTAGGTACAACATCTGGATTTACTGGCATTTTAACACAAGAGACTGATGTTTCTTTTATAACTTCATTCAAATGTATGCTATAGACTGAAAATATTTGTCCTCAGTTTTCTGAAGCAGACCGTATGCCATGGATGTAGTTGTGAACTCATTTAGTAGATGTGTGTAGATGGTATGAATCATGGGCATTTTATGGAACACTTCTAAGTAATTGGAGACAAAAATGTAATGCTTTTATGGATACTGCCAATAAAAGTGCATTGGTTGAGTCATAGAAGAATTTTATAAAGAATTACTGTACTGTAAACTACAAGTCAGGATTTTCTACAAATGGAATGAACACTTGTCAAATATCCAATAATCAGAGACAAAGTCCACGCTGAGATTTATGTTTTCTCACAGATCTCACAGTGACCCTGAAGAACTTAAACTGAAGCCAAACAAAAGCTGATGGATTGAGAAATACAAGAATTTCTACAGAATAGATGCTTTGGTGATATCTATAAATATTAATGATATTGTCCATTTTCCTAACAAAAATCACCATTGTGTCAGTTACTGTGGTCACATGACATCCAGTTGGTTTCAACTCAGAGTGACTCCATGTACATGAGAACAAAACACACACACACACACACACACACACACACACACATCCAACAACTATGAGAAAACCAAATAGAAAAACCTCAATTGACAAGAAAACAGAAACTATTAAAAACAGAAACAACTTTAAAACAGGTCAATGGGAGATCAAATGACAACGTGTTACATTTTAACCTAACTAATTATGCCATAATTGACTTTACAATGCTCTCTGCCTGATAGGGAATTCACTGGAGGCTTAATCCACATGAGGACCTTGTAAATGGATTTGGGGCTTCCACGATCATACACAGCCTTTTGCAAACTGGGTATTCAGAAATTAAGCTCTGATACTGTTCCCTCCTTCAGATTTGGATGTTATTATTTATAAGCCTGGACCACCTAGGCTTGTGTGCTTCTTCCATGTGGACTTAGATGATGCCTAACTTAGATGGCTCCTTGTTTTAAGACAAGCCTTTAACCCAAATGCTATTCTTTCTGATAGCCGGGCACCATCTGATGTTTTAATCACATTTGGCTATAGCACCCATATCTTCAGTGATCTCTTAAATTGAAAAGAAATGCCAATGAGAAGAATCATGTTGTAAGGAGATTGGATAAACTCAAGAGCGAGAAACTAAATAATATAAGGTTATGGTAAACTAAATATAACCCACTGCCACGGAGTCAGTGCTGCTCATAGCGATCCTTGTGGGTTCCAGAGACCGTAACTCTTTACGGAAGTAGAAGGCCCAGTCTTCTACGGAGGAGATGCTGGTGGTTTCAACTGCTGAGCATGCGGATCACAGCTGAATGCGTAACCACTACACCACCAGGGCCCCTTCAACTAAATAAGGGCGATATCGAAAACCACTGTAGGATTTGAGGTGATTCGAAAAGAGGAGGAACCATTCCGTAATTATAACGGTAGAAAGGAAGGGATAATGGGTGCAAGTAGGTTTGTATGTTAGTTTAGTTAAGAAGGAGATCCTGGCACATTCACTCTCCCTCTATCTTCTATTTATGTATAATTGTGTGTGCCTGGTTCCCGTCTTATTTTATTTTAAACATATTAGCCTTGCCCTACAGATTCAGTTTGCGGTTCCTTTGTGCTTTTGTGTCCATCTACATCTTTGCGGTCAATGGCAGATGAGTCGAGAAGGACTGATTAGGGATAAGAGAAGTTGTGGTTGCTCTGGGGGGTCTTTCTCTCTGTCTCTTTTGGTCTGAGTGTTTCCTTCATTTTTCCCTCTGATTTGCTGCCAAGTGTCTCACCAGGCTTTATTCGACCTTGTTAAGTGAGAGTCAAACTATTCTCAGAGGTGTCATCATGAGTCCCAAATTATTCCTCAAGTACAGAATGCAATCATGAAATCCTTCCTTCTATATTAGCCAGCATTCCTACTTGTAAGCCATAGAAGACACTTTTACTAATTTATGCCTCCGAGTGATTTTTCAGTGTATTAGAAAGCTCATAAAGATGCCCAGAAGGCCAAAGTCAGATTTATAAAAATGCCCAGACCTTATCGCGACAGGACTCAAGTGAATACCCAAGGCTCCACGGTGGGCATAAACACAGTTCTTTGCACCGATGTCCTCATCAATCCCTACCACTTCTGCCCTGAAAGCTTGATCTCTCTGTTTTAATCTTCATTAGAAAATCAAGTTCACACCATACTTGAGGCATCATGTTTTTAACTTCTGAAATTGTGCCTCCTGAGAATGTCTTAGTTTGTCAGGCCTAGTCTTCAGGCCTGTGGTCTACCTACAGTGGGTCCACTGACAAAGCCAGTTTCCTGGCATCCCCATGATAGATATGAGATACCTAGGGCACCATATTCAGCACACAAAAGTATGCTGCAAAAGTAATGGAAAGCAAGAAAATATGAAATCTATCCAGCATGGTTTCTGATTCAGGCAATCATCTCCAGCCCTCTATTGGATTTGCTTCATTGGCTTGTTCCTACTAGTTGTATCCGACTAGTTGTATAGAGGCAGAGGACCTCGATGGGAAAGGCTTGGGCATTTTGCTTAGGGCACAAATTGTCCATATTGGGAAGGGAGTCTCCAATTGGGACCTTTCTGGATGAGCCATCTCCTCTCAGATGTTCTCTCTCTCTCTCTCTCTCTCTCTCTCTCTCTCTCTCTCTCTCTCTCTCTCTCTCTCTCTCTCTCTCTCTCACACACACACACACAGTTTTATTGGCATATAATTCACATGTTATACAATTCAATAGTTCAATCACATCAAGAAGAATTGTACAATCATCACCACTATTAATTTTAGAACCTGTTCTTCATTCTTGTACTCATCTTTATTAGCTTCCCTCCTGACACTTCCCCTGCCATACCTCCAAGGGGCCATTAATCCAGTTATTGTCTATAGATT
Source organism: Echinops telfairi (assembly GCF_000313985.2). NCBI lineage: Eukaryota > Metazoa > Chordata > Mammalia > Afrosoricida > Tenrecidae > Echinops > Echinops telfairi. The sequence goes on from NW_022103946.1 coordinate 85,482, forward strand.
TACTTATCTTGGACTTCATATATAAAAAAGATTAACCAACCAAAAAAACTAACAAGATGAACCAGGCAAAACAGATAAAACCTCAATAGAAATCAGAAAATATTAAAAATCAGAACAAATTTAAATGGACCATGAAGAAGATCAAATAATAAGGTGCTAAATCTTAACCTAATTGCCTCTGCACCAAATCCATTTCCCAGTTCATTCTGCACGCTAGCAAGGCTATTCACATCCCTGATCTATGGTCAGAGGGGATTCACCAGGGGCTTAATCCACATGTATTTCCCTTTCACGTTTATTTAAAAACAAAACAATGCCCCCTCCCAAAAGTAACAGTTTTAAAATGGGTCTAAAGGAAGGTTAAATAATAAGGTATTACACTTTGACGTAACCACGCCCACCATAATCGACTTTACAATGTTCTCTGTCTGCTCAAAGGGCTGTTCACATCCCTTACATAGGTTCACAGAGGATTCACCAGAGGCTAAATCCACGTGTGGACCCTACAAGTAGATTTTGGACTTTCACTGTCATCCATAGTCTTCTGCAAACCAGCTGTTTACAATTTAAGCTCTTCTGCCATTCACTCACTACCTTAAAGCTGGATGATATTATTCACAATCCTTGGATCACACAGATTGATGTGCTTGTTCCATGTAGGCTTGGCTGACGCCTCACTTAGATGGCTACTTGTTTGAAAACAGAGCTTTAAGACCCCAGTCGCTGTTCTTTCTGATAGCCGGGCTCTACCTAGTTTCTTCACCGGACTATGGGATAGCATCCATATTTTCAGTGATCTCTTCATGAGGTTGAGTATCAGGCAGGGCTATGTCATAACAGCTAATTATTCTTAGATTGGGGCTAGAATTAAGTGCAATCTCAAAATCCATTCACACATCTATGGTTTATATTTGTCTCTGGCTCATCTTAGAGACAACAGTGTCATTTTATGTCAGAACACATTGTCAATCATTCCCCTAGGGCAGCGCTTCCACTGCCGTCATGTTACTGCTGACTTCCAGCACCCCTATAGGGCAGGGTAAAACTGGTCCTGTGCATCTCCATAGCATGGGAATCTTCACAGGATTAGAACGTCTCATCTTTCCTCTTGGGAGGTGGCTGGTAGTTTAGAGCTGCTGACCTTGTGGTAGCCCAATGGGTAACTACTACGCCCTGATAGTGTCATTCGTTTAGCCAATGGTACAGAATTTAAAACACTGTCGAGAAAAGGAAATCCTATGAGTTTAGGCCAGCTATGAACCACAATAAAGGAAGTGTTGACTTGTACTGATTAAATTCTTAAGTGACTGGACATTATTTACACGAACAATTGAGGTTGTAGGGCCAATCTTTTAATGATATTCATTCACAGCAGCAGAGCCTTGCCTAACAAATTAATACATAGCTTAATGAAGCAAAGAGGGCACCAAATTAGGAAGTATATAGTAGTTCTGGGTTTTATTTCTATGTTTGCAATTTGACAATATTCCTCTTTATCGTTGGGTATTATTAATGGTAAGTGATCAATGCATTTGTTCCTTCCTTCTCCTGTGTTCCCCTTTTCCAGGGACAACAAGATGGTGCAGCTTATTAGAGCTTCTGAAGGACATGTCAGAGCATTTCCCCGCGGCAATTTATTCAGCTCTCCTGTGTACTTGCTCTCAATTTGAGGAAGTAGTAATGTTTTCGTTTTGTTTTGTTTTAAATAAGTAGTTCTACTTATCTTGTCTCCCTCATAATGATTCTGTGTATGTGGAAGAAGGAGTAGCTCATCAAATTTTAGGATAGCTGTGTTTTGTTTTTTTACTGTCAGGATTGTATTTTGCTCTGTCTTTATTTATCACTTTTCAAAGATGAAAATATTGATATGACCCTGTGTATTTGTACTGTTTAGTTCCGTTTTTATGTAGATTTCATCTATATATTTTTTCTTTTAAGGTAAGAAAAGTTTGTGAATATGTTTTCATTTAATCACCTTATGTTAGAAATGCAAACATTGGAAAAAGTGTTTAATCATCTGAACTTATCAGAAAAATAGTGACAAATTCTCCTTAGATTACTTGAGCATACTTTTCTTGTAGCCAGAAAAAGATACTTCTGATTTAGATCATAATGAACTGTCTATGGACTCCATTGTTCCGATAGAACTAAACTTAATTGGATTTTTCTGGTATGAGTAGGTCTCACATGGATTAATCAGAGGTCATCCAAGAATTTTATTAGATTTAAGTTTCAGTGTTTAATATCCAGCAGACAATCTTAAATCATCTTTCCTTTTTCTTTATTTTGTTATTCTTCCATTTATTTTACTGTTAACTTTCTTTTGTGAACTGGGTGATAGTTTACAAAGAAGATCATGAGTTTTACATTCAACAATTCATCCACATTTTGTTTCCTGTCATTCATTGCCATCCCAAAATCACCTTTTCTTAAACCAAGTATGAGATCTAGGGAATGTAATAAGCAAGACAGATTATGCCTTTTATTCTTTTTGACACTGAAGATCTGTACCCATATGTGAGCTTTTCGTTTTTATTTCTTATTCGATGGAATTTGTTTTGAATGCTTATCTCTGGTAAAACTCGAGAACAGATCTATTCCATGAAGTCCATCACCACGTATATTTCATAGTGTTTTCTCAAGTTCCTCACAGAGTATCTGACAAACAGGATATCCTCAAAATGAACTATACAGTTACACATTAATTTATAATCAATACAGTTCATTAAGTAGAGCAGCTGTTCAAAATACAACAGTGAATATCTTTATATGATTTTATACGAAGAAAGTTGAAACCTGATCCATCATTTCTCTGAAAAAGGAAATTTAGGTTGAAATGATAGCTCTCATCTCCTAAGGAAAAAGTTAGTATTTCGTTTACTTCAACAGGATGAGGCCCAGTGATTTAAAATGATTAGTATAATGAACTATTGTAAGGCATTCCTAACAATTAAGGAAGTCATATAGCAGGAAAAATTCCATTCTTTATTACTAATAACAACTAAATATGCTTTCAAGCACATTGGGGATGGTAGTTCTGCATCATTTTAAAAAATGATGTCCTCACTGTCCATTTTGGGGAAAAAATCCATAATTCTATTGTGTCCATCTGGGTAGATTAGAGAAACAAATCCATAGACAAATATATGTGTATAAGAAAGAGCTTTATATACAAGAGCAGCTGAATATTGAGAAAACATTCCAGCCCAGTCCAGATCAAGTCCATAAGTCTGATATTAGCCCATATGTCCAATACCAATCTATAAAGTCCTCTTCAGACTCATGAAACACATGCAATGATGCCGAATGCAGGAAGATCACAGGTCAGTGGGTAGGAAGTCTTGTGGATCCAGTGACGTTGTAAGCATCTCAGTGCTGGCAGAGGTCTCCACATGGCTGCTCAAGCTCCAGAGGTCTGACTCCATCAGCCTCTCTCCATGTGTCTTCCTCACAGGGATGTCTCACAGGAAGTGAGCCGAGAGAGAATGTCTCCCACCTCCAGGGAGAAATACAGGAATTCCCAGAATCCTCAGGAGAAGGCCATGCCCATACAAAGGCCTCATTTGTTAGGACCTGATTGACAGGCTAGTCTCCACCCCATTCACTCTGAATCCTCAAATTGACACCAGATTATGTAACTACCACATCTATTATTTCTCAGATAATTTAACTAACTTGCATTGAACATGTACTATATGCACTCATCCCCTAATAAATAGTTGTAACTCCTGTTTACAACTGATAACATGTAAGAAGGAAAAGCCAGAAGATGTAACCTTAAGACAATAGCAACAGAAACGATGAATTCAACAATCTAATGCCAGTTGATGAAGACAATTCTTCAGTATTTGAAATTGCAATATCCTCACAGGGGTAAAGCTTTCCAAAGTCTCGCCTTTAGTCCTGACACATGAACTGAGACCAGAAGGAGGAATGACTGAATCGCTTTGGGAAGAAATTTATTCAGTCAGCACCTGGCCTAATCTGTCCCATGGATTCACAGGCTCAATGGATTTTCCATTATGTGAAAATTTAAATCTCACTCCTGAAGTTACAGACAGTTTTGGTCTAGTATTTTTGGCAGAAATCAGAAAGATGCCACCTAAAACTTGTATGTTAATCCTCACCTTACCTATCTTACGGAATCGAGTCCAAATGAGAAAAGAGAGCCTTTGGATACCTCCTGCATCAACAGATGGAACAATCTATCGTCACATTGTCAGAAAAATGGTCAAAGACCCAGTAGCTTTCCCCAAGGAGTGGGCTCATTATTTTCTCAGTTATCTCTCCTAATACAATTATATTCTTCTCTCTCTCTCACTCTCCCTCTCCCTCTCCCTCTCTCAGAAATGAAATGACATTGATTGTTTAGATTGATTGCTTATGAGTTTGAAGATGCTTCAGTGTAAAAACATGCTGACGGACTGGCAGCTTGGTTCTCTTTATCTATGGGCTGCATGGCCTGCCGACAGGTCATTTTGCCTCATATCAGCAAGGTCTAAGGGCTATAGTCACATTTTTAAGATTAACCCGAGAAATGGGTGTCCTGTAATTATAGTCATGGAAAATAGCACACTGGAGATCATCCTTACCAAAAGTCAGTCAGACGGAGGTCACGTGTTCAATGGGAGCCATATCCCTCAGCTGTTGCTCGTATTTGGGGGTTGTGGTTTGGCACTACAATAAAAAATCTATCAGTACAATCAGCCAACTTGATTTCAAATAATTGTCATGTTGGAAACAGAAAGGAAGGCTTTCTGTTGAGACACAACTTTTTTTCCTAAACCCATAAAATAGCCCAGATGCAGCCTGATGTCCATGTTAAATCTTTTCATACTTTTGATAACAGTTTCTAGCTCTAGCACCAGGGCTATAAAGGTCATGTATTTCAAGCAATTTGATAAACCCATGGCCTAGTTGCTAAGAAAGATTTGTTAAAAGCATATTGTAGATACTCTTTGTGGTGAATTACTGTCCTGTAATACCACAACACCATAGACTAGTTATTCCATCACTCTGGAGACAATTAATAAAAGGGCACAGGTGAAATTCAATGTGACCTTTAAAGACGGTGCATTAAGCCCCTTTCTGAATTATTTTTCTTTGTTCAGCTCATTCACTTTCACACTATGACAACAGATATTTTCGGTTTTGAAAATGAGGCAATGTTTGACCTTATTTCTTTCTTGAAATACTTTATTAAAATATCAGTGCCTTGGAAGCAGCAGTGAAGCAATCAAATGAGCCATTGTGTTGAGCGAAACTGCTGCCAAGACCTTTTCAAGATGATGAAGATCAAAGGGCCCCTTTGGTGCATCTCACCAAAGCCATGGTGTTTTCAATTGCACGTGGGAGCTGGGCAATGAGTAAGGACGACCAAAGAAAATGTGATGCATTTAAATCATGGTGTCGGACTGCCAGGAGAACTAACAAATCAGTCTCGGAAGGAGGTCAGTCAAAAGGCTCCTTGGGATGGAGGATGGCAAGTGTTTACCTAATGTGCTTTGGGCATGTAATCAGGAGAAGGACATCATTTAGTAAAGTAAAGAGACAGCCCCATAGAGGAAAAACCCACAAAGGCATGGATTGATATCATGGCTGCCGTGACAGGCTCACAGAGCCAGACTTGTGAGGACGGTGTCGGGCAGTGTTTTTCTAAGATTGCTACAAGTCAAAACGGACTCAAGTGCACCTAACAAATACCAACACAATGTATGTCTAACCGATACACCTTAAACGATCATTCATTTCATCTTACCAGAGCTACAGGAGCAGTAGGTATGTCATGATCTGCTTCGCAAGTGACAGTTTTACAACATACTTTCAATGCTATATGATGGTCTACATATTCTAGTTTGTTATACACGTTTGCTCATCTCCTATGGCCTGAGCTCGAATTCTCTGTCACGGAATTTAGCTATTTGCTAGAGCAGCCTTCCACTTTCTCTATTTGATTATTTCAAAGAATCAACCTTTGGCTTCGTTGATTCAATTATTTTTCTATTTTATTTGCCTCTACTCTGATCTTTATCATTTCCTTCCATTTGATTGCTTTGGATTTAGTTTTGTCTTTTCTTTCTAATTCCTCTAGGTACTACCCGGGTTATTCACATGAATTTCTTCTCCTTTTTTGTGTAGGCATTTATTGTTATGAATTTTCCCTCTGAGCATTGCTTTCACTATATCACATGGCTTTCAGTATGTTGTATTTTCATTTTCAGTCCCCTCAAAGTATTGTCTAATTTCCCTTGAGTTTTCTTCTTTGAACCATTTCTTGTTCTATGTCATGTTGTTTTATTTTACCTTATTTGTGAATGTTCCCCTTTTTGTTCTGGTATTTATATCTAGTTTAATCTCATTGTTGTCAGAGAAGATACTTAGCATGATTTCAGTCTTTCATAAATTCATTGACACTTATTTTGCCATCAAATAGATGGTCTATGTGCCATCATTTTGGGAAGATCATTTTGCTGCAAGTCTTGCTTGACAGTCTTATTGCTTTGTCACTTGAATTTGTCATCCTACTGTCTTCTGGCTTCGAGAATCAGAGCTTCTGACCATGGTTTCTGATAGAAAACATCAGATATTAGTCTTTTTAAAATTTCTCTTGTACGTGATGACTCCCTTCCCTTTGCCTGCTTGCAAGAGTCTATGTTTGGTTGGGTCAGTTTGATGATGATGTCTGCAGTTATGGATCTCTGGGTAGATGTGCTGGAGCTTCTTGGATACTCTGGTGAAGTTTTAAAATCAAATTCAGGAAGATTTTGCACTTTATACTTTCTGCTCCTTTTTCTCCTTCTGGAATTTTCATTATGTATACACTTACATGCTTGATGGTATCCCACAGGTTTCTGAGAAGCTATTCAACTTTCTCGTTGGTAATTTTTTCCCTGTTCTTCAGACTAGAGCCTCTGAATTAGCTTATAGTTCACTTTGTTTATTCTGTCCTCTGCCAGATCCAATTTGTGGTTGATTTCTTATAACACATGTTCTTCTCTATTGTATTTTGCCAAGACTAGAATAGATATTGAACTGTTAAATTGATAATTTCTTGGTTTTCCCCAATCCGTTTTATGAGGAGCAAATCCAGACATCATACTAGTCCATACTTCAATTGCTTCAAGCAGTATTCTACAATTGCTACCACAATAGTGCCAAAATATTTCTTCCTTCTTGAATTCCCTGATATCAGCTCCCCTTTACACCCCCCACCTCCCCCACTGTATCCCCAGGAACCCTTATTCTAACTATTGTCTCTATAGGTTCATCAATCCTGGGTTTCATATGGCGAAAAACAGAACACATGACAAAGAGTAGCCACAGTGACCAAATCCCTCAGAGATGCCCATCATATGAAACCACACACCCAGTGCACCATAGGAGAGATCAAGTGACAGGGTTTATCACGTGATTCTACTGCCGTCACCCCTCCAATACTCTCTGTTTGGTAACCAGGTTAAACTTTTAATTTCTTGCATTTGTTAAGTGACTGTTCTCATAATATTTTTAGTCTCTTGTACAATTGTTAAAATAAATGACTGAAAACGTTCACCTTGTAAGTCTGACATCTGGACTTCCCTTGGGAACGTTTCTACTGATTGCAATTTTAAAGGTGTATGAGCCCTACTTTCCTGTCTGTATGCATGCCTCCTAACATTGTATTCTAAAACTAGCTTTTCAAAACTGTATAATGTGAAAATTCTGGGAGTCCTATTCTTCCCTCCATAGTTTCTGTTTGCTTACTGTCAGGGTACTCTTCTGGCACCGTTCTGTCCATTTCCTGTGGGGCTGCGTATGGCAACGGAAGTCTCTGCTTGATAATGTTGCTGAGCAGATAATGCTTCAGACTTCACTTCCTACTGTACCTAGCTTTACAATCAGCCAGCTACAAAAGCTTAGGGCCGTGTGTTGTGTGTGTGTGTGTGTGTGTGTGTGTGTGTGTGTGTATTAAAGAAAGTTACATTTCTATCTCTTGAGTCTTCAGCCTGAAGAACAGTCACTTGCCTCATCAGAGGGAACTGAACTTAGGTGGCCACATCCTCCTGCATCTTGTCCTCACTCAGACCTGATACCTGGGGCAGGGGAAGCAGACACCCAGTAGTGCCTACCACCCCAAATTGAGGAGAACTTTGGGGCAGATGCAGGCACTCTTCCCTCCCCACTCCTTCCCTCTCCACTGAAGCTTCTTTTTTCCCTACATCTCTCTCTAAGCACCAGTTCTTTGAGATTTGTAAGGCTTTACCTTCTCATATACACAGTCATGGGCATGTACATACCCTCATTCATACAGGTGACCTTGTGGGCTAACTGCTTAAGAATATTTAATTATTAAAAAGCACCATAAAGATAGCTTATGCCCCACCTTTTCTTATCTGAGGGAGGGGGTAAGTTTGTGTTTTGCTCCAACTGTTGTTTTTATTTTAAAGATTTCATGTTATTTAACCTTTTTTTTTTCCAGAGTGTTTTTGAAAAATGCCAGCCAGCAAAATGCTATCCCCATTTGTGAGTTCCGAGTCAGGTCAAATAAAAACAAGCCTTGTGAGACGAATGTTCAGCATATTACAAATATGTATCCCATTGAATGGGTATCATATTAGGAATAAAGAAAATCTTCCTTAAAATCGGGGATTCCAACTGGTTCCTTCCAGGGCAATCTCAGACTGAGAATTTGGGGCCTTTTAAAAATGTAGACTCTGATTCAGTGTGTCTGGTATGGAAATTCAAGGTCTCCATGAAGGATTAATCCAGAATGAACCGGTTTCCACACCCCTTTTTTATTGTGAATTGGGTAGAAATTATAGAGGCGAGCATCAGTTTTACCTTCAACAATTTTTTTTCACCCCATTCATTACAATCACTAAAGTATACTTTTTAGGACAAAAATACAAGCAATGGCAGTCTAAAGAGTTCTTCAAGAGAGAAGACACTATTACTGTTGCTGTTTGGATGTGTGTATGCCTACGTATACTTGCCTTTGTTGATGTAAGACAGAACTAAAGTTTCCTCATGGCTGGAAGGAGAAATCAAATAGCAACAATAATAATAACCACAGCAGCCGGAGAACAGGGACGACTGAAGTTACCAGGGACTGTGTCATGAATAATTCAAGAAAACAGGTGAAGAACTTTGCTTGGGAGAGGAAAATAAGCCCCTTTGCCTTCAAGAGAGGCTTCTTGACTTGAGCTGGCTGCTGCGGACAATGGAAACAGGGTGGTGCCTTTAGGAGCTAATTGTCAGGGCCAGATTCTCCATTAGGCAGAATAGACACCAGTCCTTGGCCTCACAGTTCTTTTAAGGGTCTATAAAATATTTATATATCCTTTAAAATAAAAATAAAGCAAGTTATGATAATAATAATATACAATGGATACAGTCAGGAATATAGTCATCTTCTACTAACACAGCCATAAAATATCATTTACATATCAATTGAAGGGTCCATGAAGACGAAAGTACCTAGGTCCTATGCAAGTCATAATGCCACTCTATTCTAAGCCTCTGAAACTCAGAGGCTTATAGAAAAGGTGGGGCTGCCTCCTTCCAAAAAGGTCTCCAGTCTCAGAAAACCCTAAATAGAATCACTACGAGTGAAATTCACTGTATGACAGCGGGCTTTGTTTTCTGTGTTGATTATTGGGAACTTGATATTGGGACAGGTATTATGATGAGAGGCCTAACTGAAATTAGGCTGAGGTTAGAAAAAAGTGCTTGTAAATGTGTTTAGTTGTAGGTATTGAGGGCTGAGGCCTCTTCCACATCAGAAGGCCGGAAATGTAGGTCATACAAGTAAAAACCATTAACAGCAGCTGACTAGAATGCTCCACAGTGGGCTTCCCTTAATCTTTTGGAAGCAGAAGACTGCACTGACTGGTGTGTTTAAATCACTGACATGACATTTTGGTTTCATATCTTTAACCTTTATGTAAAAATCTTCCCATGGATTTGCAAATGGAGACCATACAGTCCTATTTTGCTTTATAAGTAGCTAAACTTTATCACTTATGATGCTGGAAAAGAATGTTGAAAGGACCAGGGACTGCCAAAGAACAAACAAATCTGTCTTGGAAGAAGGAGAGCCAGAATGCTCCTTAGAAGTATGGATGGCTCACTTGTTTTCCCTTGTCCCTGGGTTGTAAACACCCACTTCCTCTGGCCCATGTCCCCCTCTCTCATGTGCCCCTGGAACCATCGATCCCGTTGTTTTCTCTTCCAGATTGTTTAACCTGCCTATCTTATCTAGATAGACCTTCAGAGAAAATAATACGCACAAAAACCAAGACATAGCAAAACAGAGCCACAAAAGAAAACAAAACAACAACAAAAACAATGACAAAAAAAGAAAAGCCTGTAAAAAGTTCAAGGTCCATTTCTTGACCTTTAGGATTGTTTTCTGGTCACGTCTGATGGGGTGCCACGTGCTGGCACCAAAGTCTATTTTTGGTACTCCCTGGGGACTTCCTTGCTCTGTTCTCCTTGCTGTTCTGTTGCTCGCCCTTTGTGTTTTGTCTCCGTGTGGTGGGATCAGATCAGGTGCAATTCCTGCACTCTGTCTCCAGTGTTGTCCTACATAGGGCTATGGGTCACTGAAGGATGTCGTGTCACATAGTGGGGCCGGCCACATGGCGAGGAGTGTGTAGAAGGCCTGGTAGGGCTTGATCAAGGACAATGTAACCGAGGGAAATTACTAAAACCCAAATGAAGGCTGAGCATGATAGTAGGACAAGAGGAAAGTAAAAAGAAATAGAGGAAAGAACTAAGAGGCAAAGGGCATTTGTAGAGGTCTAATCCAGGCATGTACATATATAAACATATTTATATATGACAATGGGGAAATAGATCTATGTGCATAAGTTTATAGGTTTGGTATTAAGGTAGCAGATGGACATTGAGCCTTTACTCAAGTACTCCCTCAACGCAAGAACACTTTGTTCTACTAAACTGGCATCCCATGATGCTCACCTTCCCGACATGATAGCTGAAAAGAAAGCGGGTGCATAAGCAAATGTGGTGAAGAAAGCTGATGGTGCCTGGCTATCAAAAGATATACCATCTGAGGTCTTAAAAGCTTGAAGATAAACAAGCGGCCATCTAGCTGAGAAGCAACAAAGACCACATGGAAGAAGCACCAGCCTGTGTGATCATGAGGTGTCGATGGGATCAGGTATCAGGCATCAAAGAACAAAAAATCGTATGATTGTGAATGAGGCGGAGTACAGAGTGGGGACCCAAAGCCCATCTGTAGGCAACTGGACAACCCCTTACAGAAGGCTCCCAAGGAGGAGACGAGCCAGTCAGGGTGCAAGGTAGCAACGATTAAACTTACAACTTTCCTCTAGTTCTTTGAAGCTTTGTTCCCGACACTGTCATGATCCCAATTCTACCTTACAGATCCGGCTGGACCAGAAGGATGAATACTGGAACAGATCAGAGCTGGAAACACAGGGAATCCAGGACAGATAAACCCCTCAGGACCAATAATGAGAGTCGGGATACCAGGAGGGGAAGGGGAAGGTGGGGGAGAAAGGGGATGTGATCATAATGATCTACATATAACCCCCTACCTGGGTACAGACAACAGAAAAATGGGTGAAGGGAGACTTTGGACAGTGTAAGACATGAAAAATAATCATTTATAAATTATTCAAGGTCCGTGAGGGAGGGAAGGTCAAAAATGAGGAGCTGATACCAAGGCCTCAAATAGAAAATGTTTCGAGAATGATGCTGGCAGCAAATGGACAAATGTGCGTGACAGAGTGGATGGATGGATGGATTGCGATGAGAGTTATTCAAGCCCCCACTAAAATGATTTTTAAAAGAAAAAGAAGAAGTCAGGATGACAAGACTCAGTCAACTCCCCTGTGATTTAGGAGACCCTAACCCTAACCCCACCCCCTCCAAGAGATGCGCTGACATGATGACTGCAACAGTGGGCTCAAACATGGCACTGATGTGAAGATGGCACAGGACCTGGCACGGACTTGCGCTGCTGCATGTAGTGTTGCTGTCATTTGGGACTGCCTGAATGGCACCTACCTCCAACCGGCATGCTTAGTTAACGAGCACTGGTGGTGTCGTGGGGACAAAGCCTCAGCAGTGGACTTTTCACTGAGCTAATAACCACAAGGTCAGCCATTTGAACCCACGAGCGGCTCTTTGGGAGAAAAAAGAGGCCCTCTGCTCCTATAAAGTTTTTAAAATCTTGCAAATGAACAGGAGCAGTTGGACTCTGTCCTAGAGGGTTGCTACGAGTCAGATTTGGCTTCATGGCAGTGAGAGTTACTGAGAGTTAAGTTTGTCTTCTTGACCATCTTATGTAAATATATGTAGAATAATGGATTATTAATCTGAAGAGTTTGTTAAGCCAATGTAGAGTTCTCCTAGTAAGAAGATTAAAGGTGGGCATCATCACACACAACACCAGCAACTCAACCTTTTTTTTTGATAATACAGATCATGGAATTTTCCTTGAGATCATTGACCTTTATTAACTGCTATATCTGCAGATTTTGCTATTTTACATTTTCCCTAATGTATTCATAATAGGTCCCACTTCTCCTAAGAAGTTACCCTCGTAGTAAAAGAGATGTTTTCCCCCCTTGCCTAACTTTCTTTGGGATCCCATTAATACAGAGAGACTTAGAGCCCAAAGGCTGTTTGATAAACTTGATGGTTTCATGATTTATTCAAGGCTAACGTCACCCCATCAAACTCTGATAGTAAGTCATTTTTGAGAAAGTTTGATCCGGGGCCCCAAGTAAGGAAAGTAACATTTAAACTGCTCAAAGGAAATTCCAGAATAATAAAGCATCTCTCTCACAAAAGGGAGAAGGGGAAAAGTAGTCTAGGGAAAATGAGACAAACACACACTACAATTCTATCGATAGCTATTGTAAATCTTGGATGTTTGATGCTGGTGGCCACGTGTTATTGGTTGTTGTTAGGTGCAGTCTAATTTGCACCCTATGGAAACAGAACCAAAACCTTCTTGGTCATGTGCCATCCATACAACCATTGTTCTGTTTGAGTAACTTACTCTTGCAATCACTATGTGAATCCATCTTGCTGAAGGTCTTCTACCTTTTTACTGACCCTCCAGTGTACTAAGCCTGAAGTCCTTCTCCAAGGACTTGTCCTTCCTGATGACCATGTTCAAAGTACATGAGATGATGAGGCCTCCTCGTTTCAGAGTATTGACCATTACGCTCTTCTTGATAACTCATCCTCTCTGTTTTCTGCACTGTTGCGAGGACTGTCAATTCTTATCTGTGACTGTATTCCAGCTGTTTCAGTTCTATGGAAAATAAGCTATCATTTTCACCTTACTTTTTATAGCAAACCTTGATGTTATGAGTATTTCCACCTAATGCCTGAAGTATTCTGGGTGTGTCAGGTTTGCAAGTTAGTTGAGAGTAAAGATTAAATCCCGTTTCTCTCTAGATTAACAGTGCCAAAAATGATACCTTGCAAAGAGTAGGTACATTGTACCTGTTCTCTGCATGACTATTTTCCAAAACAATCTTTCCTGCTTGATCATATATTCTATGACATCTCTATAATCTGAATAGGATGAATCTGTTCTGCATTCCCTGTATTCGCCCCTCACTTTTCCAAGCAAGTTCAACAGACATCTTTCTAATAAATGGATTTTTACATATACAATTGTCAGCCTCAAACTCACTACCATTGTGGAAAAAGGAAGTCTTCAATTAATTGTTATGTATAATTAGCTGCTTGAACTCACTAGATTACATTTAAGTGGTCAATTGTACCAGCTATTAGTCCCCCAAACCAATGTTTGACTAATTTCATGTGAAAGGCCACAGTGACTTCTAGAGGAATGATGGTTGTCTCAAGCACTAGGGTTTTTATAATGACGTTGGAGCTCCACCAAAGTTAATCTTTTAAAGCGTAGCAGCTACAGTCTCTTAGCATTCACACCAGTATCCTTCAGTCACAGATCTGAAGATATTGCCCAAGATATGTGGTTTCGGAATTAATATTCATAAAATATAGTCATCCTATTTGCTGGACCAAACAAAGTCAAACCCACTGCAGGCATGTCAATCCCTACTCATATGGATCCTATAGGACAAATCAGAACTGCCCTCCATCAAGTTTACAAGGCCGTATATCTTTATAAAAGCAGCCTACCATACCTTTCTTCTACAGAGGAGCTGGTGGTTTTGAGCAATCAATTTTTGGGTTCATGGCCTTGCACTTCAATTAACTACTGTGAAACCAGGCCTCATTTTTTGGGGACAAACAAACAAAACCCCAAACCCACTGCCATGGAGTTTATTCGGACCTATGGCAACCCTGCAAATGGTTTCTGAGACTAAGTCTTTATGAGAGCAGGTAGTCTCACCTTTTCCCCGCAGAGCAGCTGGTGGGTTTGGACCACCAACCTTGTGTGTAGCAGCCCAACACACAATGCACCGTGCCACCAGCTCTGATTAATTCACGATGCAAACTAACCAGCTGCAATGGAGTATTCTTACTTGAAACAACAAGCCCGTTCTTTGGCAGATGATTGAAGAGAAAATTATAGAGTAATGTGGGACTCAAATCTTTCACTGTATTCAGGGGTTCCAAAAAGTTTGGAATTGAAAGACAGTCTAATTTTCCCACAAACTTTGTGTAAGCCTCCTTGTAGAATATGACAGGGAAACATTGTTAATATGATGAGCACCAAAACCTCCAACATGTGGGTGAAGCAACCAGTTAACTGTTAAGTATTCCTAGAGAAAGTCTAGTGCAAAGTAATTGCATACTCCATCATTGAGATCTGTGACTTGTATTTTGTCTCACTGTCAATGTGAAGGTCAACGCCAAAAGAGCATCATTTGAAAATGAATGGCTTTCCACTTGTTTACCTTTCATAGAGAGTGCCCCATTCAATTGCTTGTACATTGACAGGGGGTAGAATACCACAATCCTAAACTTGTTCAAATAAATGTTTTAGAAGCTCTTGTAAATGGCAGTGCCTATGTCAAGCTTTTGATATTTATTTTGAACCTAAGAAAAAGGGACAATTCATCCATTCATTCAGTTTAGTCAAGTTGGGAGAAATCCACACTCCTGGTGTAAGAAAACTTTACATTTCATCACTGCTATCACCAGCTCATCATGGCCGTCCAAAAGCAAATGCTCATACTAGCTATGTTTCACTTCATTCACGACAGTTCATCACGAGGGAGTTAATGTCTCAGAGAACCGAGTTGCAGTCACCCGTTCCTAGACTACTTTGTTTTCTCTACTCAAACCTTAAATGCCTTAATTCTTGTTTTGTGACAATGCTCTTGCATTTCTATTTATTTATTGAGAAAGGAAAAAACACTCAGAAGGTAATTTCCATGATTCTCAACCATGTCTATTTGTAGGTAGACAAGCACCCATACAAAACTATTGCGATGGGGGTCACTATGAGTCGCCATTGACTCAGCGGCAGTGACTCCGGTTCCAGTTCATATCTGCATGAGTTTTTCACAAACAACCTATGTTTCCTGTGTCTCTGTGATCAATCTATAGCTTCTGACACATTCTTTCAGCAACGCACTTTTCTAAGTCTTGCCTGCTTAGGGAATCTACAGGACTAGTTAAATTAAATGCAGAGAGCTCAGCTAAGAAGATTATATAGGAGACTTTGGGGGGACTCCAAAGGGTATTTGTGATAGTTTTCTTAAAGGACACATTGAAGCATGGACAGAAGTAGTTTTCCGAACACCATTAATTGCATTGGTGAGAAAAAATCCAGGGAAGTTGCGCCAAGGAAAATTTTTTTCATAGCAACACCTGCTCATTCTTCAAGGTAACAAGGGCTGTCTTAGGAAAATTTTGTTGGGAAATTTTGCCCCACCCAACCTATATCCCTGGTCTTAACCCTTAGCTTTCTCTTTGTTCTCCAAACTCACGGAACATTGAAAAGAAAAATGAATGGAATCCCTTGAAGGAGTCTAAACAAACATTTGGACTTCGTATAAATTGAAGGGTGCTGAATTCGTCAGGAAAGTGTTCTCACACAGTGCCATCGAGTCAATTAAAATTCAAAGTGACTATCAATCAGAGTAGATTTGTCCTTGTAGGTTTCTGACTCTGCAACTCATTACAGCATTAGAAAGTCTCTCCTTTCTCCCACAGAGCAGCTGGTGATTTTGAACGCCTGACCTTGCAGTTAGAAGCCCAATGCAGGACTGCTAAACCACCAGGGTTCCTTTTTCAGGGAAGAGAGCGAGATGGAAATATCACCTTCAAATATGTGTAGACCTACACAGAGACTCTGTCCAGATGCAGTAGCTTCCCGTCTTGACGGTTTTGTTTAGCAAAGGTTTCAATGACTTCATACCAATAGTAGTCGACTTACCCTCATGTCTGTAGACAAGTATGTTATCTTTTCCCCGGTTATTATGAATGAAGGTGCTGTTAACCAGATCAATCCATCCACATTAGATCCCTTTATGCAACTTAAAAAATGTTGCTCTAGAAGGTCTTCCCTTTATCATTGCAGCATTACTTTTCTGTACTGATGATTGCCCATCACTGTGCATATGTGCTCTTATTTCTCCCTTCTTCAAAACAACTACCACAACCATTTGGACAATAATTACTTTTTCAGTGACTTCCTCTTCTCTGAAACACAGACTCTTTAAAGGGTCGTGTGTATTTGTTGTGGTTAGTAGCCGTTGAATCAGCTCCGGCTCATGGCAACCGTATGTCTAAAAGACCAAAATGTCGCCCACTCCTGCATTCTCTTCATGATGGTTGGTCAGTCCACTGTTGTGGACAGTGTGTCAACCCATCTCATTGAAGGTGTCCCTCATGTTCGCTGACCCTCTTCAAGTCGATGTATGCTTCTACCAGTATATTATTGCTTCAAAAGTCGCAGTGTCATTTCAAATAATTGCTTCTGGCCTCTGCCTTGAAACCCTCTCTCTAGGTGCTTTCCAATACTACACACACACACACACACACACACTCCTCCTGGCTCACTCACTGCTCATTCTCATACCCTTTTCTAGTTTCTCCTCATCACTTTGACACACAGTCCTTGTAAACTTCCCCTGCACCACTTCTTGAATCTTTCATTTTTCTTGTCGACTCTCATTGGAGATCCTTTCCAGTCTTGCAGCTTTAAATCTAATCTGTTAATTACTGAATTCTCAGCTCTGGCCTTCCCCTCAATTACCAGACTCATCTATTTAACTACTTGCTTGATATTTGCATTTAAATGTATTATTGCCTCTTAAAATTAATGTTTCAGTGACTGAATTCTTGCTCTCTCCCCCCTTTAAACCTGATCCTTGAGAAAATGCCCAAAACTCCATTAGTGCCACACTTCCTGTTTCTCAGGTCAAATTTGTACTCATACTTGATAATTCTCTTTTCCTCATCTCTTGTGTTAGGCTAGGCTGTCTAGGGAAAATATGTTCAGTGACAAAGAAAGAGCTTTATATCAAGCAAGCAGTATTCATATATCAAGAAGACATCCCAGCCCAGTCCAACTCAAGTCCATAAGTCATATGCTAATTCCTAAGTCCCTCTTCAGATTTATGTAGTAGGAGGTCAGTGATGCAGAAAGGTGAACCATAAAGCAGGGAGATCACAGGTCAATGGGATATCCAACCTGTAGATCGTGTTGCTAGAGCTTGAGGTTCCTTTGAGACCTGCTTCGTTGGTGCATACATCCCTTGAGCTTGGGACTGTCGGATCCTGTCATCTGAATGACTGTTGGTGATCTGCCCTGCTGTTTGATGTCTGTGGCTGGACTGCCTACATTGCTCTATGGAAGACTCAGCTGTCTGCTCCCTTGACCTTGGATCCATCAGCCCTTGTGAGTTGAAGGACTTCCAGTATATTAACTGTTCCACGGAAGTGAGTTCAACTGAGCACTCTATACTGCTGTGTGGACTAATTAGCTGTTATATCCTTTCACACTGTATATATATATATATATATATATATATAATCATGTTTCCTGATTTTGTTTCTCTAGAGAACCCTGTCTAATACACTATTCCTACCTCTCATTGAGTCCATCATAATTTTTGTCATCTTAACCTCTTGAAAATATTCAGAATCTGACTACTTCTCCTTAAGTCCACTATCACCACCTGGTTCTGAGCCACCATGAGACTTCTTTTTGATAATTGTAACAGCCACCTTACTTGTCTGCTATGACTCTGCTATTTCCCTATTTATGTTCTTTGTGGTTAAAACCTGTTAGTAATGTTTCATTGTACACAGAATAAAAGAAGGAAACATCTATAATCATCTAAGAGTGCCATATATGATGTTATTATACACCCTCTCTGATCTCTTCTAACAATCTCTACGTGGCTTTCTCCCTGCCTGCCACACTAACCTCTATACTTTTCCTAGGACATACTAGACAAGTGCCTATTCATGTACTTTGTACTTCTATTGCTTCTGAACAGCTTGGCTCTTCTCATCATTAAAAATTTACTCAAATAAGCTTATTAAAAGTTTCCTCTGGCCATCATCCTTAAAATTGCAACTTCTTTCAGATCCCTGCATCCCTTCCACTACTTTCTTCCCCTTGTTAGCTTTCATTACCATCTAGCAAACTTACATATTTACATGATCATGTATGCTCCTCAGGCAGAATTCTAGAATGGGCCCCCAAATTCCTATCTTCATGTGTATATACACTGTACAATTCCTTTCCTTTGAGCGGGAGCAAAATCTGTGAATACAATGGGATATCACACTCACAATGAGGTCCCTAATCAGTCGAGTTGGAGTTAATCCAAAAGATGATTATACTGTATTGCCCTTACCTAAACAAGTGAGTCTTTTAAAAGAAGACAGAGGACACTACCAAGAAAGTGAAACGACAACTGAAAGAATAGGAGAGATGACTCGCAAATCACTTATCTGACAAGGGCCTAGTATCCAGAAAATAGAAATAACCCAACATCCCACAACAGCAAAAAGAAAATGTCCAAATTTAAAACAGATAAAGGACTTGAAGAGACATTACACTTTAGAAGAAGGACGAACTGCAAATAAGCACTTGAAAAGATACTGAATTGTGGATAGCAGTCGGATGCTTACCTGAGAGTAGAACCACTAGGGCTCCTTCAATAGTCATTAGGGATATGCATATTTTGAAACCACAATGAATAGCAATTCACTGCCACTAAGTTAAATATGTGAAAAAATACTAAATTAGAAAATAATAAGTGTTAGCAAAAGTGGTAAAAAATTAGACTGCTTATCCATTGCTCATGGGAATGTAAAATGTTACAACCTCTGTGTAGCATACGCTCTTGACCTTCATTAAGCCAGATCTCCCACTACATACAGATCAGAGACTTGTACCGAAAAATCAATGGTACCTAAAATATTTTTATAATGAAACAGTGTTTGAATGTTAGAAAATAAAGGCCTTATTTAAACATGCAGAAAGTAAAGGAGGACATTATGCATTTAATTTCATTTTCCTGTGTGGATTTTACTATTGGTGATCTATCTTTACATGGAAAGGAAACATTAAGCATGTGTTTTTCTGTACAATACAGAGCTATTAGAGGATGATCTATTTTAATTGCCTGATGCTGTTTTGAGATAGCTCAAGTCAGAGTAGACTCACTGGCAGTGAGTTTGGTTTTGGTGCCTCGAATCACAAAGAGAAGCAAAAAACCTATTGGATTCACAGCAATTTCAGCCACGGTGATTTTACCATTGTATGGTACCCTTTCCTCCAAATCAAACAACCACTGAAAATATAAATCAAAACCGATTCTCTAGCATCGAGTGGATTTGGACTCCTAGCAACTGTACAGCACAGAGTGATCCCAGCCATGTGGATTTCAAAAGCAATCGATCTTTACAGAAGCAGAAAGCCTCATCTTTCTCCCTAGGAGTGGCTGGTGATTCTGAACCTCAGATTTTGAGGTTAGCATCCCAACTTAAAACTCCTTTCAACTAGTACTGTATGGTGAATGTAATATTATTTAATTTATGGGGCTAATTCGTTGGTGGGAAAAAAAGCCATGCACTTACACTATGCTTTCTGGAGATCCTTGTTCTTGTACCCTTGTCCTTGGAATCCAGTCACCATGCTTCTAGGAATCCCAAGAAATCCATGGAAAGGTCCACATGTAAAGTAACCAAAGCCCCTACTTCATAACCTAAACTGAGCCCCCAGCCTATAGTTAGGACCAACTTGCCACCATCTTGAAAGTAAAATCCTTAGCCCCTAGTCAAGGCATTTAAGCTAACAGTGTTGAACAGAGATGAGTCATTCCATTAAATCTTGCTCATATTGCCTATTTGTGATCAAAACAATTGTTGATGTTTTAAGGGTACATGGTTTGTTATATAGCACTAGATAACTGGAATATTATGGAACCCATTCATGGCCATAAAATATTGGATGCAGCTTCATTTGGAATCTTGATATTACGTGAATGCTATTCATCTGTGTATCAGCAAATTCAAAAATAACTTGAATCCTGTATGTCAATTAAGGAAGGGGAAAGACAAAGAATTCCAGAAGAAAAGGAATGTAAGAATGTCACCAGATGACCTTGGGCTAAATTCATAAAGAACTGAGAATCATGTAGAGATATAAAAATTACTAATACTAAAGAATAAAAGGAAATAATTAATCAAAGCATATTTCACTACAGACTCATGAGGCAATTCAGAATTAAATTATAAGACTCTTTCACCATAAGCCCCCAATACAATTTGTTTTAGTGATCAATTCCTTTCTTTTTAAGGATTTCTCTAATATTAATTGTTAGTCCATATAGACTATTAATGAAAACATATTACTTTACCTATGTACTGATCATTTTCTCTGTTTTAGCACTGTTATTCATGTCCCTCTAGTGTAAAAAAGGAATAATTAAGTATAGAGTTATTATAAAAAGGCTTTGAAAATTAGAATTCCCTTCTAAAAAAAATGGAGTTGACTTTGTTCTAAACCCCAGATGATTCTATTTCAGGTAATGAAAATATAGGCAGACAGACTTAGAATGCACTCAATATATGAAAATATATATATATATACATAGTTTGTCAGTGCTAAGCCTGGAGGTATGATTTCCTCTGAATCTCATTATTATAAAAATCTACCCCCCAAATCATGTATTATTTTAACAAAATGTCAGTGTCTACTTGATAAGGGGATTGATCAAAAGCAGTGAGGATTCCTCTGAAAGAAGATCACACACTCCCATGAAGAAGTCAGCATTAACTGGGATCTGACAAGCCTCTCACTGAAAGCACAAGGATAGGACTCTGAGCAGGAAGGCTCTTTAAACTCAGAAGCGAGTTTCTCTCAATTTGATATCCAAGTGTGAGTCAAAAGTGAAGCATCGCCACACAACATTGACAGCATGTTCGATGGTCAGTCAAGCAAGAGAGTCTTGTCCAACTTTCATATGATTTGAAAGCCAGAAAATGACTACATCTATAAATTCCCCCCTCATTCTCCTATTTATGATCCCTATGCACTCCTGCTCACTAGACAAGTTATATCGCCCAGCTGGAGTCAAGATACTCCGACCAATTCCAGTCCCAACTTGAGACTTGTCCAGTATTTCAGGAAATTTATTTTTGGAAATTTACCTATTTCAAAGCCTATAACTCCATTTATAGAATGCTGCCACAGGACTCACCACCCATGTGTCTGTGCGGTTTGTATGTTGCTTTGATGCTGGAAGCTGTGCTACTGCTAGTTCCGATAGCAGAAGGATGGATACGTTTGATTGGAGTTGCAGACTAAGGTCGAGCAGGAAGAAGGATCCAGAGAGCTACTTCTGGGGGAACGAAAAAAAGGCCCACTGAAAACTTTATTTATATGTAACATAACATTAACTGATATGCTGCCAATAGATGAGGCCCTCAGTTTGGAAGTCACGCAAAATACACAGTGGCTGAAACAATGGACTCAAACAACCTGAGCATCATGAAAATGGCACAGGTTGGCCAACACTTAATTTCCTTGTACATGGGGTCGTCATGAGCAGAGTCGCCTTGACAATAGCTAACAACATAAACAATGACACTATGACATAAAACATAAGCCCCGTCTAGTTGGATTTGTAAGGTAGAATTGGGTTCATGATAGTGGGGGGAGGAAGCACTAAGGAACTAGAGGAAAGTTGTATGTTTCATTGGTGCTATACTGCACCCTGACTGGCTCGTCTCTTCCTTGT
Organism: Echinops telfairi; assembly: GCF_000313985.2. Classification (NCBI taxonomy): domain Eukaryota; kingdom Metazoa; phylum Chordata; class Mammalia; order Afrosoricida; family Tenrecidae; genus Echinops; species Echinops telfairi. The sequence goes on from NW_022103946.1 coordinate 107,669, forward strand.
GACACTTCTGTAAGGGGATGTCCAGTTGTCTACATATGGGCATTGGGTCTCCACTCCATGCTCCCCCTCATTCACATAGATATGATTTTTTTGTTCTGGGTCTTTGATGCATGATACCAGATCCCATTGACACCTCATGATCACACAGGCTGGTGTGCTTCTTCCATGTGGGCTTTGTTGCTTCTCAGCTAGATGGCCACTTGTTTACCTTCAAGCCTTTAAGATCCCAGGGCTGTATCTTTTGATAGCCAGGTACCATCAACTTTCTTCACCACATTTGCTTATGCACCCATTTTGTCTTCAGTGATCTTGTAAGGAAGGGGAGCATCACAGAATGCAGGGTTATTATAACAAAGTGTTCTTGCATTGAGGAGTACTTGAGTAGAGGACCAGTGTCCATCCACTACCTTAATACTTGACATATAAATATATATACATAGATCTATTTCCCTATTGTTGCATAGGTACATGCCTGTATTTGGACCGCTATAAATATCTTTTGCCTCCTGGTTCTTTCCTCTAATTCATTTTACTTTCCTCTTGTCCCACTATCATGTTCGGCCTTCCTTTGGTTTCAGTAATTCCTCTCACCTACATTGCCCTTCATCAAGCCCCACCAGGCATCCTATGCCCTCCTTACCATTGATTTTAGATCACTTGTTGTTCCCTTGTCCCTTGATTTGTTGACACCCCCTTCCTTTCCCCTGCCACACCCCTCTTGTGACCCCCAGAATCAATGGTTCAATTGTTTCTCCTCTACATAGTAAAGCAGAGACAATAATAAGCACAGAACCAAGACAGAGAAAAGCAAAATAACAAAAGAAACAACATAAAAAACAACACTGGTACAGATAAGAGATTGCAACACACGGAATCCAGGACAGATGACATCTTTAGGACCAATAACGAGAGTAGCAATACCAGGAGGGTAGGGGGACTGTGGTGGGGGGGCAGGGGGAACGGATCTACATAGAACCCCCTCCCAGGTGGATGGACAACAGAAAAATGGGTGAAGGGAGGCATTAGTTGGTATGGCAAGAAAAATATATAAATTATCAAGGGTTCATGAGGGAGGGAAGTTGGGGGAGGGAGTAAATGAGCTGATAACAAGGGCTCAAGTAGAAACAAAATGTTTTGAAAATGATGATGGCAACATATGTACAAATGTGCTTGACACAATGGATGGATGCATGGATTGTGACAACAGCTATAAGAGTCCCCAATAAAATGATTAAAAAAAAAAACAAAAAAACACACAAGCATGGAAAATATTTCATTTTGTTGAACATGGGATCTGCATTGTGGTGAAGTGAAATGTCTTAATATGTTTCTTCTGTAAATCTGACCAAATGCTTGGGCAGGCCTATGCAAGCAGGGCATGGGCCACACTAATAGATGGACCAATTTCCCTTACCACCTCCTGGCTGCAAAGAGGAGGTATCTTTGAAGCAGAGAGAGGAGAGAAAGGCAGAAGACCGTGGAAAAGCACATTCAAGATCTCTGTCTGAGGTGGTGGAGGCGATCACAGCACAGAAAGTCAGAGGAGCAGTGCTGAGACTTTGGGGGTACCTTCTCCTATGGACCTGTGGGACAGAGTGACAGGGCACTGACTTCCTGGCCTACGGAAGTAAAGGCCAAGGGACTTTTTGGTGAAAGCCTGAGAACCAGAGAGAAACATGACTTCTGACTGAGGTGACCAATGACTATAGACATGTTGTTTCTGATCCTAACTTGTGATAACATATGGACTTCCCTCAGAAACCCGCTTAATGGTGAGTATTGTCTGTGAGTTCTGTGTGGCCTTTGCAATGAATTATCAAACCCATCATAGGTATAGCGTGGTGTGTGAGGAATGTCTGATTCTTGCGTCATGGCACTAGGGAAGTCAGAGGAGGTCAAATGTGCCCACCTCCATTGCTTTTTAAGATCAAATATTAAGGTAGAAACATAAAAGAAGGATGCAAGCCTATTTATGGTGCTGGTTGCAGGTGAGGAGTTATTATGAGGCAATATTAAGTATGATTTTCAGAGATAAATGACAAATGAAAAATTTACTCATCTTTGAAATTACAAGCAATCAGTTGAAAACAAGATGGTATGTGGGGGCGGGTAAATATTAAATTTTAAAAATAAAATCACATCAACTTTTACACATCAGAATTAACCTTATTTAACTCTAGTTTTGCTCTCTAATTTTAAAATATATGGTAATTGATATTTTACATATGCTAACTATGTTGTAAAATTTGTGTTAGAAGTTATAGTGCACATTTTCATAAGAAAAGCAATGACAGTCTTATGTCTTATTGAGTAGATGGATCTTTATTAGTTTTTCACAGTAGTTGTTAAGATAAAGTCGGTCTTTTCCATTTTAAGGAAACCCAAACACGTTCTCCTCCACACTCTTCTTAATATTATTTCCTGCCTGTAAGAAGTAGCCCCTATAAATCCACTTGCTTGCGTTTATATAAGTTTAAATACCATATTAAATATTTTTGTCACTTTTTAATTCCATCCAAATTGTGCAGATGTGCTTTCCAAAACATGACTGAGGAAGAGAGGTTTCGATTTGGAAGAGCATTAATATAGGGAATAAGCATGTTTGGCTTGTCCTCCCCTCCCTTTTCTCCTCCTACCTTCATAACAAATGGAAGTCCTCATATTTTGTTTGACAGCTGAGGTTACGAGAATATTAAGATAAAGGGGTTTTTTTTGGGGGGGGGTGTCAAAAGCAAGAATCGGCGTAACGATACCAGGATGGTAGAGGGAAGGTGGGGAGAGGAGGAGAGGAAGAAGAAAGGGATCACAATGATTAATACATAACAACCTGCCCCGGCGGAAGGAACAACAGAAACCATGGGGGGAGGGAGAGAGCGATTGGTGTAAGATATGAAAATAATAATAACATAATTTATCAAGGGGTCACAAGGTGTGGGGAAGAGGAGCTGATAGCAAGGGCTCAATAGAAAGTAAATGTCTAGAAAACAATGATGGCAACATATGTACAAATATGCTTGATACAGTGGGTGTATGAATTGTTACAAGAGCTGTAAGAGCCCCTAATGAAATATTTTAGTAAAATATAAAAGCCGGAGATGTTGAGGAGGGCCACCTAAAATATGCTCTATGATATGCTACTCAATTTTTTGTCAGAATAAAATAAATCTTTATTATTTCACATTTCCCAAACTCTGGATAAGGGTACACATCATATATCCTCCCTTTTGAGTAGTTAGCATGCATGTTAGCACACTAAAGAATCTGAGAAGTCCTACAATGAAGAAAAATCGAAGTTATTGGGCGCAGTCAGTTTTCAACCCATACTGACCACATGTGACCGAGTAGAACAGCCTAATAAAAGTTCATAATTTTATTAATTTTTATGGAGCCGAACCACCAAACTCTTAAGTGAGTAATTGATCACAAACCGTGTTGTAACAATTGTGAGGTGGGGGACAAGATGCCTGCTCTCATGTTGTCCCTGTGGTTCCAGCACCATTTGTTGTAAATCATTTCCGTTTTCTGTTGAATCGTTGTGCAATCTTTGTCTGAAAATAATTGACTGAATATATGCAAGTCCGTTACTGGGAACTTTCTTCTCTTCTGGTGACTATCTTTATACCAACGCCACACTCTGGAATAATAAAGCTTTATAATAATTGTTTAGAACATGTAGTATAGAGCTCCAGCTTTCTGCAATATGATAGCTTATGTTCTCCTGGCTATTTAATTTTTACATCTATGTTAGCTTCAACTCACCTATTGCTAGAAACACCCCATTGACATTTGTGTTGTGCTAGCATTTATTCCATCAATGCATTTAAGAAGGACTGATAACTTAATATTATTGAATCTTTGCACCTATGAATACAGTATGTCTCTCTTTTGATTTAATTAGCTATTCCTTTGCAGTCTTCAGTGGGAAGCTCTTACACGCCTTTTGAATTGAACGTCAAGTTCCAATTAACTGATGCTACCAATACAAATAAAATTGTAAATGGTATATTGACCTTTTTGTCTTGTGATGGCGATAAATGCAGGCATTGAAGTATTTCATCATTACTTATAATAGTTGTTGTAGGGTGAAGAAGCAAATGCAAAGATACAGAGTTAGGATGCTTGGGGCAGTTTGAGAAACATAAACCAAGTGCTTGTGCCTTGAGTCCCATGAACAAGGAGGAGAAGGCCAAGAGATGAATGTGGAGAACAGACAGAAGAAGCATGGGAGCTGAGCAATGACTTTTCAGTGTAAATTAGAGTTTTATACAGGGCATTGACATGTTTGGATGTGCATTTAAATTAAAGCATTTTCTGCTTTGTAGAGGTTTAAAACAGTGGTGAAGAGTATGATTTGAAGTAGTAATACTAATTAGGAGGCCATGCCTGGAGTCCAGGCAAGAGATAATTATGTATTGGGCAGGCATGTGGATGTCAGAATTATAAATATCTTGGAAGTGTATTTTGGAAAGTGAACCATAGTGCTTGCATGTGACCGTGAAGAAAATAGGATGATGGTGAAAAGAGAGAGCCAATAAATGACAAGTATGCTCAGAATGCGTAGGAGTGAGCTGGGCTTTTGACTCTGAATCTCAACTCCATCCAGCCTTTGGGCTTTTTAGCTAGTCAGTGTTCTTGTTCTAGGTACAATGGGGTAAGTACAGCTTATTCTCTCACACTAAATGCAGGAATAGGGCTGGAGAGAATGCACAGAACAGCTATATGGACGCTCTGAAAGGCCAACAGTAAGAGGTGGACTAGGGGAAAAGACCAGAATTCAAAGTACCATCAAACGCCGGTGAGTTTACAGTTGTCATTTCCCCCAGTTTTGCCCAACCCGGAGTCAGACTAGCCTGGGACCAGAGAGGGCATCTGGATGAAGAAACAACATCACCAAAGAAGCCCTCTCGATCATGCTTGAAAACCTGGAAATAAACCACTTGCTGGCAGCACAGTAAACAGCCAAATCTGAAGGAACTTAAAACTGTGAAAGGGGGCACTATTTCTCTCGCTCCAAAAATCAAGACAAAGTCACTGTCATTGAGTCTATGCTTATTCATAGCGACACTCTGTGGTTTTCCGAGTCTGTAACTGTTTATGGGAGTAGAAAGCCCAGTCTTTCTCCTGAGGAGCTGCTGGTGGTTTTGAACTGCAGACCATGTGGATTGCAGCCCAACATGTAACCACAACATCACTAGGGCTAACAACATGCGTTTCCTCCATCAATTTCTCTATCATCAGTCATAAACTGATGAAGGAAATACATGCTGTTATTTTCTCTCTTTTAAGGTATGTTTGTTCACAGGAAGTGTGCATAAGAGCAGGGTTAAAAAAACAAAAACAACTCCTTGATTTCAGGGTGAAAGATCAGGAGCCCTAGGGCACTGAAAGGTAGTGCAGATATTGCAGAGAGGTAGGAGTTAGGAAGATATACCCATAAAGGTGTTTCTAAACTTCTGGGTTGAACCTGGGCCTGTGCCTCCATGGATCTAAATCTAAAGAGCATACCAAAGACTCTATGAACTGAACTATGATATTGACCTTTGCCAAGATTCCAGACAGGCCACTGAAGAGAGGACATGGAAGAGAACAAATAACACTACAAAGATGTGAAAATAGAAATGGTATTAAAGCCACAACTCACAAAAGGTTTGTGAGAACTTGCAGTATTTACCTCACTAGGTTGATTGCTTGATTAAAATAAAGGGGCGGGGGAGTAACAGTCAAGATATTTAGGATACAATCTAAAATCCAGTATATAAAAAACTGGGAAAATCATAATATATTCCAGGAAAGACAACCAAGAGTCAGCATTGAGAGAAGATAAGAAGATTCAGATACTGATTATCTGACAAAAACTTTAAAGTAGTGATTGGAGCCCAGGAGACACACTGGTCAAGTGCTTGGCTGCTAACTGAAATGTCATTGGTTTGAAACCACTCCACAAAAGATGGAGGTGGCAATCTGCTTACATAAAGATTACAAATTTGGAAACATAAAGCAGTTCTACTCTGTCCTATTCTGTCTCTTGTACACAGGGTCGCTATGAATCAGAATCAATTCAATAGCACCTACCGTAGTAATTGGAAAAAAATGCTCTAAGATGTATAGAAAACATGCTTGGAATGAATCAGGAAAATAAAGTCTCAGCAAAGAGAGAAGATAAGACAAAACGGAAATTTGGAACTGAAAATTTGTAAGAATCAAAATACACAAACTAGAGCTCACAGACTGAGTTTAGCAGCAGAATGCACATACCAGAAACAGTCAGCACAGGTTGAAGATGTTGTCCAGTGACAGAGAACTGGTTCTGACTCATAAGAGCTCTGTGCCCTCCTCCCAACAGTTGCCATGTTTGAGCCAATTGTTTCAGCTCAGGTGTCCATTCATCCCATTGACAGATGAATCCAGTTGAAGAGAAAAATGCAATCTGAACATCAGAAGAAAAATTATATTGGAAACACATGCATCAGAACATCAGGAAACTTTGGAACAATGCTGGATAGTTTAAAATATTTACATCAGAATCCCACCCACTGGGAAAAAGAGTTAAATGTGATAAGCAACAAACAATATATATATGCAAAAAGGCTAAGGGCATCCTATTTTGAAATAAACTTACACATTCTTATTCAGGGGAAAATAGCACTCTGTAATAAAAGTGAAAGACAGACTAAGACAATTCAGTGACTGAATACTGACTTTATAAGAATTGCTAAAGAAAGCAATATGAGTAAGAGGAAAATTATACCAGAAAGAAATAGAAGAAACAACAGTAATGAAGAAAACACAGCAGAGATATTAAATATCTTGATACATATAATATAGTATGCTTCTCCAGTTCAGATCTTTAAGATAAGTTTTGTGGCTGAAATAAAAAACTATATAACATTTTGTGGTAGTTACATAATTATTTGTCAATTTGAGAGGATTAAGAGTGCACGGGTAAAGTCTAGCCTGTCAATTAGGTGATAGCTAATGAGGCCTCTGTGTGGGCATGGCCTTCTCCTACATATTCTGGGAACTCCGGTATTCCTCCTTGGAGGCAGGAGACACTCTCTGTAATCACTCCCTGTGAGGCATCCCTGTGGAGAAGACACATGGAGAGAGGCAGATGGACCAAGACCTCCGGTGCCAGAGAATCCACATGGAGGCCCCTGCCAGTACTCAGATGCTTATGATGACACTGGATCCATAAGACTTCCCACACACCAGTCTGTGATCTTCCTGCATTAGGTGCCATTGCATGTGTTTCTTGAGTCTGCAGATGACTTTATAGATTGGTATCGGACATATGAGTGTCTATGAGTTTGTTTCTCTAGTCAACCCAGACTGGTCTAGGTAGACTAGGGAAACCAATCCAGAGAGATGTGTATGTGTATAAGAAAGAGCTTTATGTATACAAGAGCAGTTTAATACTAAGAAAACATCCCAGCCCACTCCATATCAAGTCCATAAATCTGATATTAACCCATATGTACAAAACCAATCTATAAAGTCCTATTCAGACTCGTGATACACATGCAATGACGTTGAATGCAGGGAGATCACAGGCCAGTGGTTTGGAAGTCTTGTGGATCCAGTGGCGTTGTTAGCATCTCAGCTCTGACTGGGGTCTCGATGTGGTTTCTTCAGCTCAGAAACTCTGACTGCCTCAGGGTAGCTAAATGTCTCCCATGGAGTGAGCAGAGAGAGTCTCCAAGGGTTTGAGCAGAGGGAGAGAGAGAGAATCTCTCCTGCCCCCAAAGAGGAATATACAAGCGTTCCCAGAATCTTCAGAAGGCCATGTCCACACAGAGGCCTCATTGGCTATACCCTGATTGACAGACTCCACCCCTTCACTCTTAATCTTCTTGAGTCCCAAATTGACACCAGATTATGTAACTACCATGCACACATTATCTAATGCAGTTTATAATTTTCGTAAAAACAATATAATTTTTAAAAATAGCATCAGTAGTGCATGGAAAAATCATCTCAAAGCTGATGCCTATGAAGTGAAGGTCAGGCATATCTAAACTCTGCTACCTTTTTATCAATTGTGACACCAGCCAAAATGCCATGGCACTCTACTTTGATGGGTTCCATAAATCATTGCAATGACCACACAGACCTCACAGTTTATACTCACATTTGTATGGTTTATTAGGGAAACACAGGCAACAGATTGGGATTAGGATCAACCTGGGGGTTACAGGATATAACTCAAAGTAGTTTGTCAATAAGGACAGATTCCAACCAGGACAGCTCCCTTTTGGCCATGTCCACAGTCAGGCCACACTTTTGGTCTGGACTCCACTGCTGGCCTTCTGTTCTCTGTTCTGCTAGGGCCAGTGCTACCGCTTTTTAACTCCATCAGAAAACACTCAAAGTCATCCTACTCTACCAGCAAACCTCTTGCCCAACTCTCTCTTGGTCCATGGGTCAGCAAGCTCACTGTTGCCAGTCTGCTATTTGACCTTCTTGTCCCAATCTCCTGGGTCATCATTTGTAATACTACCACCATTTTCCCAGTGTCATAGCTCTGTCATTCTCCTAAGTCTAGGAGATTCTCAGCACAGGAATGCTGGATCCAAAAGAACCTAGAGCTAGGTTCTTTTTCTTGTAGGTAATCAGGTCCGCCTCAACCTCTGTGATGTTGGCTCTATCAAAATCGGACTCCTTCCACTAAGACCATGAATTGACCAAATGTTTAAGTAGACCATAGTCACCTAGTTTGTTTAGTAATCCCCACAGAGTCTTACGCACCTTATTTTCACAGTGAACTACCAAAGTCCTACAAGGGTTTTATTCACCTTATTTTCATAGTAAACTGTCCAATCCCTTTGCAAGATTGTGACGTAGAAAAGCATCTTGGCACACCTGCAAACTCAGGGAGAGAAAGGCCATATATGAAGAGAAAGTCATTGCACTATAGAACTTATAGGTGATACAGGTTCTATATTTTATTATAGTTGTAAAACATTGATTTTCATTACATTATAAAATGTTAAGTATGCATTTTATTTTACTCAATAGAACATTCATGTAAAGGATGATAATTTCAGTAAAAATCACAACTTCAATATCACAATAATAAAGTAAACTGGAATACTAAAGAGTGTTCAAAGAATAAAGGCAACAAATATAAAATTAGAAACCTGGAAATAATCAGGGACTATTGTTCCTTGAATCCCTCTTGAGTAATTTGTTCAGGAAATAGCTTAATGTATTTAGATATCCATAATAGATTAAGATTCCACAGAAGGAAATGTTGTAAGAGGAAAATCAAGAATGTGAGGTCAAGAATTCTAAAGCAGTGGATACACAGATTGCACTAACTCAGGAATAATAAGGGACATATTGTTAACACATGCAAGACCATAAATAGACAGACAGTATGCTGGGGAGAGGGGAGGAATAAAATGACCATCTCAAAAGATTACATACTATATGATTCCATTTATATACCATTCTGAAAATACAATGCTATCCTGGTGGCTAACAGATTGATGATTTCCAGGCTCTGAAGTTGGATAGTGTGTTAGTCTGGGTAGACTAGAGAAACAAATACATAGACACTCATATGTGTATAAGAAAGAGCTTTATATACAGAGTATATATATATATATGTCCAATATTAGCCCATATGTCCAATACAAGTCTGTAAAGTTCTCTTTAGACTCATAAAACACATGCAATGACACCGAATGCAGGGCGATCACAGGTGAATAGTCTTGTGGCTCCCAAATTAACACCAGATTATGTAACTACCACAGATAGGAACTATGATTATAAAAACATCAATATTCTACAATATGATCAACCACAATCCCTATCAAAATCAAAATCCCAGCTACTGGTTTTTCAAATCAGTTTTGAAATAAAGGAATATATTGGAAGACTGACAATACATACTACAAAGCTACGGTAATCCACAGGGTATGCTACTCACATATGGATAGGTATAGGTTAATGGAATCTAATTTGGGATCCAGAAATAAACCCATAAATCCATTGTGTCAAGCACATTTGTACATTTGTTGCCATCATTCTCAAAACTTTTCCCTTCTACTTGAGCCCTTAATATCGGCTCCTCATTTTGCCCCCTTCCTCCCTACTCCCCCCTCCCTCATGAACTCTTCATAATTCATAAATTATTGTCATATGTTACGCTGTCCGAAGTCTCCCCCTGCCCTCTTCTCTGCTCTCCATCCCCCAGGGAGGAGGCTATACGTAGATTCTTGTAATCGGTTCACCCTTTCTACCCCACATTCCCTCTACTCTCACCACTGTACCAATGTATATCCTCTGGTCTACCCAGATTTGTAAGGTAGAATTAGGATCATGATAGTTGGGGGGAGGAAGCATTTAAGAACTAGAGGAAAGTTATATGTTTCATCGTTGATACCCTGCACCCTGACTGGCTCATCTCCCCACAACCCTTCAGTAAGGGGGTGTCCAGTTGTCTACCAATGGGCTTTGAGTCTTCACTCTGCACTCACCCTCATTTACAATGATGATTTTTTGTTCTTTGATGCTTGATACCTGATCCCCTTGACAGCGTGTGGTCACGCAGGCTGGTGTGCTTCTTCCATGTGGGCTTTGTTGCTTCTCAGCTAGATGGTCCCTTTTTATCTGCAAGCCTTTAAGACCCCAGACGCTTTATCTTTGGATACCCGGGCACAATCAACTTTCTTCACCACATTTGCTTATGCACACGTTTGTCTTCAGTGATCATATCATGAAGGTGGGCACCCACTGATATGATTTTTTGTTCTTTGATGTCTGATACCTGGTCCCTTCTACACCTCGTGGTCACACAGGCTGGTGTGCTTCGTCCATGTGGGCTTTGTTGCTTCTGAGCTAGATAGCCGCTTGTTTATCTGCAAGCCTTTAAGATCCCAGATACTATATTTTTTTATAGCTGGGCACCATCAGCTTTCTTCATCACATTTGCATATGCACACATTTGTCTTCAGTGATCATGTCGGGAAGGTGTGCAAGCAGATGATTACTTTAACCATTGTGCCACCAAACAGCTTCTTATATAAGTGACTTCAAACAATTTGTGGGAAAAATGGAATGAAGGGATAATGGAATTTTTCCACCAACTTTTAGAAGGTCCCTCATGTGTATATATATTTTAGATAAATAAAACACATGTATATATGTATATATGTATATGTATATATATATGTATATATATATTTATACATGTTCTTTGTCTAGAAATATAATGAATCATTTGGGTTAGTATGCGATGATATGGAAACTTTTATGAAGTTGGTGAGTGTGAAAATTTGTACACATTTTAAATATAAGATTATATTCTAAAAGTTTCTATCATTTTCTTAACTGCAATTTTTCCACTCAGCTATCTAACCTCACATATTTTGGTGGGGAGAAAAAGTGTGAATATAAAAATCATGCATAATTGCTGTAAACTCTGTGAAAAAAATAAGTGAGATGTGTGAGGGGATAAAAAAGAAAAAATAACAGCAAACTGAAATCTCATCATCTGCAGAAAATCACAGCACAGTGCTTTGTATAAGCAAGGGCCTATGCAGCCAAGTTTCTATAGGGAGTCCCATTAAAGAGGAAGGAGAATTGCTAAAAGAAAATTTAAAAGAATTCCCACTTTTAAAAAAATCCTTTTACTGGGGGCTTTTACATCTCTTATCACAATCCATACATTCCTCCAGTTTGTCAAGGACATTTACACATATGCTGCCATCATCATTTTCAAAGCATTCTCTTCCCACTTGAGCCCTCGATATCTGCTCCCCATTTCTTCCCCTTCCATCCCCCTTACCCTCCCTCACCAACACTTGATGTTATAGATTATTTTTCCTCCATTGCCCCTCACCCACTTTTCCATTATAGGTCCCCCTGGATGGGGGTTCTAAGTTGATCCTTGTGATTGGTTCCCCCTTTCTCCCCTCACCCTCCCCTAATCCTCCTGGTAACTCTACTCTTCTTGTTTGCCCTGAGGGGTTTATCTATCCTGGATACCCTGTGTTGTGGGCTCTCATCTGTAGCAGTGTGCATGTTCTGGTCTAATCCGATTTGTAAGGTAGAACTGAGGTCATGATAGTGGGGTGAAGGAAGCACCAAAGAACTAGAGGAAAGTTGTGTGTTGCCTCGGTGCTATATTATACCCTGACTGGCTCATCTCTTCCCTGTGATCCCTCTGTGAGGGGATGTCCAATTGTCTACAGAGGAACATTGGGTCTCCACTCCATGCCCCTGACCCCACCGATTCACCTTGTCTATGGTTTTATTCTGGGTCTTAGATGCCTGATATCAGATCCTATCCATACCTCATGATCACACAGGCTGGTGTGCTTCTTCCATGTGGGCTTTGTTGCTTCTAGATAGATGGCCACTTGTTTTTCTTCAAGCCTTTAAGACCCCAGATGCTATATCTTTTGATAGCCGGACACCATCAGCTTTCTTCACCACATTTGCTTATGCACACATTTATCTTCAGTGATCGTGTCGGGAAGGTGAATACCACAGACTGACAGATTGTTCGAACAAAGTGAAGAACTCCAATTTTATTTGCCTCACTTGAAAAACAAAGTATTAATTGCACACCACAGAAGAATGTTTCTCAGAACTCTCTCTCCTCTCGGCCACAATTCTCACTCCCACCAGTTATTTCTCATTTAGCAAACTGCAAAGCCTCCCTTTCTTTTGGCCATACTTTCACTTCCTTTCCAGGCCCTAATTAAATAGATTTAACATAGGCTACCTGATTTCGTGTCTGGATGTTATTGTTGTTGTTCTACTCATCCTGATTCATAAAAAATCCCATGAACTAGTTAGGGAGTTGTGAATGGGAAGAAGTTGAGCTAGCAGAAGCAATATTGGCTTCAGAGAAAGAGTGAATACTCCTGTTCTAAAACTTTTTTCTTACTACACTTTCAAGCTGTTCAATCCTTATAATATGTGCAAGGAAATGTACAACACTAAACATGTCACCAAGACCCTCTATTTTTAATTCTAACTTGTCATCATCGACTTCTATTCTTGAGAATGAAGTTCTTCTTGGAAGCTTCTAAAAATACAACCACTCTCAGGCTGGGGTATTTGTTTTTTCTTGAAAGGTTCGTTGTTTCAATGGTGAACATTTTGGAGGGTGTTGTAGGGGACTAAATCAAATCAAATCAAACCAAACCAAATAAGACCAAACTCTCTGTCATTGAGTAGATTATGACTTATTATGACCCTACAGGACAGAGTGGAATCGCCTCTGTGGGTTTTAGTCGCTGTAAAACTTGTCCTGTTGGTTGGTGCCATCAAGTCGGTTCAAACTCCCTCGACCCTATGGAAAACAGTATGAAATGTTATGCCTTCTGGTGCCGTCCTCATGATTGTTCTTATCTTTGAGCCCATTGTTGTAGCTACTGTGTCAATCCATCTTATTGAAGGGTTTCTTCTTTTTTTACTGCCCCTCTATTCACCAAGCATGATGCTCTTCTCCAGGGATTAGTCTCTGCTGAAAATAGGTCCAAAGTATGTGAGATAAAGTCTCATCATCCTTGCTTCAAAGGAGCATTCTTACTGCACTTCTTACAAGATGGATTCGTTTGGTCTTCTGACAGTCATGATACATCCACTATTCTTCACCAGCATCATAATTCAAATGCATTGATTCACCTTTTGTCTTCCTTATTCAATGTACAACTTTCGCGTGCATGTGAAACAATTGAAAACACCATGGTTTGAACCAGGCTCAGCTTAGTCCTCAAAGTAACGTCCTTGCTTATCAATACTCTAATGAGGTCTTGTGCAGCACATTTACCTAATGCAACACATCTTTTGATCTCTTGACTGCTGCTTCCATGAGGATTGAATGTTGATCCAAGCAAGATGAAATCTTTAGCAACTTCAATCTTTTCTCCCTTTATCATCATGCTACCTATTGGTCCAATTGTGAGGATTTGGATTTTATTTATTTTAAGTTACAATCCGTACGGAAGGTTGAAATCCTTGATCTTCATCAGCAAGTGCTTCAAGTCCTCCTTACTTGCTGCAAGCAAGGTTGTGTCATCTGTAGATGGAAAATTCTTAAAAAACCTTCCTGCAATCCTGATGCAAATTCTTCTTCAGGCAATCGACCTGCAATTATTTGCTCTCCATATAGATTGAATCCACCACTTGTCTATAAGTTTGTCATGCTGTGGTGGCTTGTGTGTTGCTGTGATGCTGGATGTTATGTCACTGGTATTTCAAATGCCAAGAGAGTCATGCAAAGTGAACAAGTGGATCTTTCAAACTAAGGAGGCAAAGAAGGAATTGGCTTCTCACTTTGGTGAAAGGAGCCATTGAAAACCTTATGCATAGCTTCAAAACATTGTCAGTTACTGAAGGCCTAAAGAGTAGAAGCAGAACATTGTCAGAGACAGTGCTAGATGAAGGGACCTCGGGTTGGAAGTCTCTCAAAATGTGACTGAAGAGGAGCTGAATTCTCAGAGTGGAGTCAACCATGGAAACACAAGTAGGGTAAAACCTTTGGGAGGAGAGCCCTCTGGATCTTCATTTGCTGATGGGGCATGACTCAAGGTAAGGAGAAACAGCTGCAGAAATCTACTAGTGATCAGAACTTGGAATGTGGGGAGAATGAATCTAGGAAAATTGTGAGTCATCAAAAATGAAACGGAATGCATAAAAGTAAATATTCTAAGTGTTAGTGAGCTGAAATGGGCTTGTATCCCCCATATTTAATCAGAAAATAATATGCTGTACTAGCCTGGGAATAACACAATCAAGAGGAATGGTGTTCCATTCAATGTCATAAAGGACATTGCAAAATCAATTGTGAAGTATAATGCTGTCAGTGATAGGATTATATCTACCCACCTTCCAAGAAATCTAATCAACACAACTATTATTAAAATGTATTCACTGACCACAAAAACGAGTGAAAACAAAATTGAAGAATTCTGCTACTAACTTCAGATGGAAATTGATCAAACATGGAATCAAGATGCATTGATGATTATTGACAATTGGAATGCAAAAGTTGGAAGCAAAGAATAAGGAACGTAGTTGGAAAACATAGTCTTGGTGATAGAAATGAAGCTGAATATAATATAATTTTGCAAATCCAACTACTTGTTCATAGCAAATACCTTTTTTCAACAATACAAAAGGTGATTATACACATGGATTTGGCCAGATGAAATGCACAGAAATTAAATTTGTTATATCTCTGGGAAGACACAATGGAGAAGCTCATTATCAGCAGCTAAAACTAGACCAGGGACTGACTTTGAAACATACCATCAATTGTGCACATGTAAGTTAAAGGTAAAGCTGAAGAAAATAAAAACAAGTCCTGAGTCTCTCTCGCCTGAATTTTAAGAACAACTCACGAACAGAGTTGACACATTGGACACTGATGACAGAGGACCTGATGAGCTGTAGGAGAACATCAAAACTATCATTCATGAAGAAAGAAAGAAATATTTAAAAGATGGGAAAACAGGAAAGAACAAAGTGGATGTCGGCAGAAACTCTGAGATTTGATTTTAATTTACAGTAAGTAAAGCAAATGGAAGAAATGATGAAGTGAGAGTGGGATAGAAAATGTCAAAGAGAAGCTAGAGAAGACAAAGTCAAATATAATGAAATGCGTAATGAATTAGAATTAGAAACCCAAACAGAAAGAACATATCTTAAATTGAAAGAATTCAAACAAAAATTCAACCCTAGATTTGCAATCTTGAAAGATTCTATGGGGGAAATATTGAATGATGCAGGAAATCTCAAGAGAAGGTGACAAAAATACACTCTACCAAAAAGAACTAGTCGACTTTCCACCATGTCAAAAGATGGTGTATGAGCAAGAACCAATGGTGCTGAAGGAAGAAGTTCAAGCTGCACTGAATGTATTAGCAAAATGTAAGGCTCCAGGAATTGATAAAATACCAATTGAAATGTTTCAACAAGCTGATACAGCATTGGAAGCCCTCGCTCATCTATGTCCCGAAATTTGGAAGACAGCTACTTGGCCAACTGACTGGAAGAGATCCATATTTGTGCTCATTCCAAAGAAAGGTGACCCAACAGAATCATCATACTATAGAACAATATCACTGATATCCCATGCAAGTAAAATTGCATTCCTCCCATTCCTCTCAAGGCTGCTCATAGTTGCTATGGTCCACACTGCATTTGCATAGTCAATAAAACACACGCTTTTATCAGAATATCTTTCTGATATTCTTTTTCTTCAGCCAAGACATTTCTGACATTAGCAAAGCCTTGTTCTGTGTCCTCTTCTGAATCTGGCCAGAATGTCTGGCAGTTCCCTTTCTATGTACTACCGCAACTATTGTTGAATGATTTTTAGCAAAACAGTAATTTCAATGATACTGTTTTGTAATTTGAGCATTCTTTTTGGTCACATTTCTTTGAAATGGGTACAGATGTGGATCTCTTCCAGTCAATTGGTCAAGTAGCTCTCGTCCGTGTTTCCTAGTAGATGAGTGACTGCTTCCAGTACCTCTTCAGCTTGTTGAAACATTTCCATTTGTATTCCATCAAATCGTTGTGGGAGTAGAAAGCCTCATCTTTCTCTGATGGAGCTGCTAGTGATTTCATACTGCTGAACTTGGGGTTAGCAGTCCAATGCTTAACTCACAATGTGACCAGGAAACCTCTATAGGGAACAAAGGAGCCTCCAAATAAAAATATAGCTTATGTAGAACAGTTATTAAGTTTTAAACAGGACAAAGACAAATAGCCAGAGTAGGGAGACTAAGAGCACAAGGTCATAATGGCATCCAAGGTTTTACAAAAACTTGACCACTTAAAGAAGACATGGGAGTACAATGAAACTGTCACAAAAATATGATTGGCTACAGATCAATATATCATATATGCACCCAGGCAAGTCCCTAAAGGCTAGACTGCCTCTCATGGACTAGTTAGGGAAGTAGTACTAATCCACTATCTAGTGTACTCTGCCCGAGGGCAGAAAAAATGTCATTGCCAGTTAATAGGACAGATTCAGTGGATGCTGAATCTATGTGGAAACTCAAACTGGATTTAGGGCTATCAGTGTATTCTCATGCAAACTCCGTGCTCATAATTAAAGCTCTAATACAAGGGCAACCAGGCCATCTCTACCCGCTCCCTCTCCCCAATCACACCTCTGACTAGATCTGTGTTTCTAACAAAGTGATAAATATGTTCATTTCTTAAATTATTTTAAAGGCTGTGGTCACTAAAAGTCTCTTGATCTGTAAAGCCAAAGCAAGTGAGGAACCTTTACTCCTTCCCCAAATCCGAACTATCTGAAGGCGATCAATGGGTTTGTCACTCCTGGCTGGCACCTAATGAATTCTAGAAAATGTGTTTCTGAAAAATTGACCTGATTTTACTTGTGGCCCTGCCAAACAGGGAACAAAGAAATGACCACAGGCTCCAACATTAGCCCCAGACAGCCTCTTGGGAGGGTCCATCTAATAAGAAAGGAAAATATGTCTAAAAACGTCATAGTTGCAGGGAGGTGTGGCATTTGAGGTGAAGATGGAGAAATATACCTACACTTTTCTACGAACAATTACAAAAGATTTTACAATGGACCAAAAAGGTCTGCCCTCTTTTTAAAAACAGGCATTATCTAATTCTGATTCTATAATCTTTGTAGATTTAATTCTTTTTAAGTAATATACAACTCTATACTTTGCAGATAAAAGTGCAACTCACTATTCTTCCTAGACTACATTATGCCTGTTATAGAAAAAAATCATGTCTCTCCTTAGCCTGAAGTTACAACTAGCTTTGCATGTATCTATTAATTCATTTCAGCATTTCTGGTTGATTTGTATTAGTGTGACGCTTCGAATTCTCCTATGAGTCAATGGCAACATCTTACCGGTTCCTTCACAAAGTAACTGAGTTAAATAAAAACTTTGAACTATCTTCATTTTATATGTGTGCAGGAGTCATTATCTCACCTTTTATTTTTGAATACCTTTTAACCAGTTTGAAGGTCATGCACCAAGATTGGTGTAAACTTGTACCTTGTTGAGGGCTTAAGTCATTAGCCCAGCTATCGATATAACTTTACTGACTTTGCGAATAAGATTATCCACTAGATAGATTGACGTGTTTGCAACACAGGGTTCAAACTTAACAATAAAAAAAGCAAGGGTAACACAGTTCTGGGAATTGTTTTGTTCTGTGGCATATAGGGTCACAGTGAGTCAGAAACCACTGGAAGTTTGCATATATAAAAACTCAAAAAAAAAACAAAAACAAATTGACTGCCATCCAGTCCATGACGACTCATAGAAGCCTTAGAGGACAGGATACAACTGCCCCTGTGAGTTTCCAAGACTGGCTCTTCAGTGAATAGAAAACCCCATCGCTCTCTCTTGGAGCTGCTGATGGTTTTGAACTGCTGACCTAGTAGCTAGCAGCGCAATTGTATCTATGACACCACCAGGGCTCTGGAAGTTTGTGTATATATGCTTATGTAATTCACAAAGACTTTTTTCTTTTTCTTATTGTGTTGTTTGTTATCCTTTCTTATCTCCAGAGGGAATTTAAACAGTGAATCATAGTGTCTCATATTAAAGGAAATACGCTCTTATTGGCTTATAGAGATAGGGGCTATAATCAAATATAACTCAAATTCCTAGAAAATAAGGACATTGAACTTTAAATATATCAAATGCATTATGCTTAAAAAGAATGATTCTTACAAAAATTAGAAATGTTTTAGGAATTCAATGTTAAATAATGAAAGTAAACATTTGGTAAACAAAAGCAGTTTAATGATTGTGTTAAATAAAACAGCTATGTCTTCTTGGATTTCTCATTATTAAGTGTATTACAAGTGTTTATTTAATTCCACTTTGTTTTTTTCCCCCTAAACATATACAGATTTACCAACCAAATAAAATAGTCAATCCTCCACAATTATGATTATGAAACTTTAACCCATGTTCACATATTATTATTCTAACAAAATGTTTATTTTAACAGTAATTATATAGAATGTCTGTCTGAAGATATTTTAAAGAGAGTTAAAAATCAAATTCCTTGTTGTCAGTTCTGATTCACAGAGGGTTAGATATCTTAAAACCTTGGACTGCTATACAACTGAGCTAATAAGTGAATGCTTATTGAATGCCAAAATAATTTCTAAGGAATATGAATGTTGAAATATTTATTGCTGAGGGGAATTTTAAGTTTATATGTGTTTCTTTCTTATTCTTATGTGTTACAGCATCTAAATCATGGAATATGTTAATGTATTGGGATTTTATTTTTTTAACAATCTGTATAAGGGAAGTGTGCAGATATAGAAATTTGTGTTACATCTGATTGGGTAGTCTCTTAAAATGCTTCTGTAAAACAAACAATTTTTTAACACCCTCTTTATTGAGTAGGTACATTGATTAAGGAGCCCTGGTGACATAGTGGGTTATGAGTTGGGCTGATAACAACAAGGTCAGCAGTTCAAACCTATCAGCTGCCTTGTGGGAGAAAGATGAGGCTTTCAGTTCCCACAAAGATTTACAGCCTCCATTCTGTAGGGTCTCTGTGAGTTGGGATCAACTCGCTGGCAGTGGCTTTGGTTGTTGCACATTGATTAAGAAATAAAGAGTACAAAAAGAAAATGTTCTAACATTGATTGTAGTGATTTGACAAGTTTCTTAACATAATGGAATAATTAAATTGTATAATATGTGAACTATGTCATAATAAAATATAATTCTAAATATAAAATTAATATAAATAATTGACATTGCAGGGAACCATAAAATGATAGAAAAATGCAAAAATATAGCTTTATTCTAAAAAAATTTCTAACACTCTTTTTTGGTGTCTAGAGCTCATAATTCTTTTGGGAATTTATTGTGTATTTTAAAGAGCATCTATTTATGTTTATATATGTATTATATTATTTATATTGTATCTATATTACATACTAATATTTCTATCTACAGATACTGAACTAGAAATTGAAACTTATCATTTTGAAAAATCCTTATTGATTCATATGAAATAGCAATGATGAAAAATTGCATTATGACATTATTATCATTAATATCTTAATGGTCTTAATATATCTAATATATATTTATATATAATGCAATGTATCTTTTGATCTCTTGACTGCTACTTCCATGAATATTGATTGTGGATCCATGTAAGACAAAAATCCTTGTGTTACCTATTGGTCCAATTGTGAAGATATTGGTCTTCTTTACATTGAGTCATAATCCATAATAAAGGCTGTAATCCTTGATCTTCATCAGCAAGTGCCTCAAGTCTTCCTCACTTCCAGCAAGTATGATATTGTCATATGCATTATGCAGGTTATTAATAAGCTTTCCTCCAATCCTGATGCCCCAGTCTTCTTCATGTAAGCCAGCTTCTCCCATTTCACATCCTCTTCCAAACTGCCTTGAACCTCTGGCAGTTCCCGCTCAATGTGCTGCTGCAACATTTATGGGAGACTCTTCAGCAGAAGTTTACTTGCATGTGATATTCCTGGTATTGTTCTATAATTTGAACATTCTGTGGGGTCAATTTTCTTTGGAATGGGCACAAATATGGGTTTTGTTCTGGTCAGTTGGCCATGTAGTTGTCTTCCAAATTTCTGGTATAAATGAATAAGGGCTTCATCAAATAAGATATACATAGTGTCAAAAAGCACACAAACATTTTCTGAACAGCACTAGTCATTAGATAGGTTAGCTGCCATCAAGTTGACTCCACCCCCTCATGACCTTCTGTACTACAGAACAAAGTGTTGCCCAGACCTGCACCTTCCTCAGGATTACTGGCATGTTGAAGTCCATCAGTGAAGCCATTCAGTCAATTCATCTTGCCAAGAGCCCTCCATTCTCATTGACCCTTTAGCAAGCATGATGCTCTCCTCCAGCAACTGAATTCTCCTGATGACAGGTTCAAAGCAAGCAAGTTAGACAAAGTTCTGCTGTTATCTACAAGGTTTTCTTTGGCTAGTTTTCAGAAGTATATTAGAAAGCATTTCTTCCTAGTCTACCTTACACAGTCTGGAATCTCTGCTGAGACCTGTCCATCATGGGTGACCTTTTGGTATTAGAAATACGGGTGGCATTGCTACCGACATTATGGAAACTCACAAGCCATCACAATATGACAAACTGAGGCATGGTGGTAATAGCCATGCTGCCAAATGATAATTGTGCAATTTACCTGTTTCTGCTTATTCAAGCTGAGGATAATGTCTTTTCATGCATGTAGTTCCTCTCTCAACTCTCAGTTGAGTAAAAATTTAGCAACTATAGTTTGGATCCCTGGTTCAGGTAGGGTATATTGTTGAGTACATGGTCCACTTTTCAACATTAGTACTGATGTAAATTTCTCTTGAGAAGACCAGTGTGTTATTTTTTTGTACAAATTTGTATTTGAAAGGGAGTTTCTTAGATGATCTTTATTTGACAATTACACATAATGAGGAGGATATAAATCTTTCAACCACAAATTCATACAATGGGGCCATAGTTCAATGATGTGGAAGTAATGTATCTTGTCTCCTGTAATAAAAATGCTTCAGTACTGTGGGGGAAAAACCTGTAAACAAATCTAATGGCTAAGCTATGCACTTTTCCTGCTTGTCACATGATGTGATGTGACAAGATTTTATAAAGATTAATAGGATGTAAACACTGTTATGTCACCCATTTTCAGAGTAAAGACAACTTCATTTACGCTACATCTATTTTGTAACAAGGAGACACAATTGAAATGGAACAAACACACAATTGAAATGGAACAAACACAATGATCTCTTCCCAGTCAGCCAGTGACATGTTTCTCACATACACACAACCAAATAAAGTATATTAGGAAGGCCAAAGAAGAGAAAATATGTAGGTGCAACATATACAACTCTTTCAACAATTATATACTAAACACCTACTATGTAACAATCCCAGTGAGAGATATTAAAAGTACAAATATGTTAGACCAATTTCTTGCCTTCAGTGAGCTCATTAACTGGTATGGAAAATAGAAGCAACTTTAAAATAAATGGACACTAAATTAGAAGACTCATGAGATCTCTTGTGTCCAAAATCCTGACAACTGGAACAATAAATAACATCATGATGAATGGAGAAAGGGTTGAAGTTGTCAACCCTTTAATCTTGTTTGGACCCACAATCACTGCTCATGGAAGCAGCAGTCAGGAGATAAAATGACTCACTGTATTGGGTAAATCTGCTGCACCAGACCTTTTAAAAGTGCTTAAAAGCAAAGGTGTTACTTTGAAAACTAAGGTGCTCCAGACCCAAGCCATAGTGTTTTTATTCGACCCATATTCATCTGCAAGTTGGGCATTATTAAGGAAGAGCACAAACCAATCGATGGAGCTGAATTTTGGAGCTGGCAAAGAATGTTGAAAGGGCCATGGACTGTGAGCAGAACAAACACATCTGTCTGGAGAGCAGGACAACCAGAATGCTTCCTCTGTCCAACCAGAGCATGCACAGACCTTAGTTTCACATGCTGTGTCCATATTATCAGGAGATATACTCCCTGCCATCTCGTCCATTCCAGCTCAAAATGACTCTATAGGACAGGGTAGAACTGCCCCTGTCAGTTTCTGAGACTATAACTCTTTATGAGAGTAGAAAACCCTGTCTTTCTCTGGAGGAGCAGCTGGTGATTTTTGAACTACTGACCTTGCAGTTAGAAAATGTGGCCTGTAATAGAAATGACGTCAAAGATTTCATGATAGAATTTGGCAAGACCACACACTTATTGTAAATCTGTTCTTCAGCAACATACTGTGCTTTACAGGTGGACGTTCCCAGACAGAATATTCAGGAATGAAATTGATTAAATTATGGGAAGAAATGCTAGAGAATCTCAATATCACTAATCTGAACAAGGTTAAGGTGAATGGTTTTCTGTTTGTATTGATCTTCTGGGCAGGACAGGGGCCCTGGTTTCTCTTTGGACTAGGCTTTGGGGTGCTAAGAGTAAGGTTGCTAATTCAAATGCGCCAGCTGTCCATGTGAGAGAAAGATGAGAAAAATTTACTGTGGAAGCTTATATAGGATCTTTATGACTGGGAATCGACCCATATGCAATGGTATTGGTTTGATATTTTCTGGGCAAAAGTCTTGGTGGCAAATCTAGCCCACCCAGCCAATTTACAAGACAAAAGCCATGGCCATGTATTCCCATGAATGGTTGCACCCAGAGGCACTTCTGCTTTGAAACATGGGGCCACTCACTATGGGCCAGAAATTGACTAACAGCAAAAAACACTGTTTTAAGCTTTTTTTTCCCTGTCCTCCACTTAAAATATTCAGGAATAACTCCCAGGGGGAAGTTGCAGTATTTGGGGTCCTGATAATCCCTTGGGATTTTGTTTATATAATAAGAGGGGACTTCAAAAAGTTGGTGAAAAATTTCAGTTTTTAAAAATCATTTCATTGGAGGCTCGTACAAATCATCACAATCCATACATCGATTGAATCAGGCATATTTGTACATATGTTGCCTTCATTCTTTTCTAGACATTTACTTTCTATTGAGCCCATGGTAGGAGCTCCTCTTTCACCCCCACGCCCCCCTCATAACCCCCTGATAGATAGAACATTGTTATTAAGTTCATCTCTCACACTGACCACTGTCTCCCTTCCCCCATGTTTTGCTGTCCATTATCTTTTTTCCCCATTTTTCTGAGAATTTTATTGAAGCCTCTAATCTGTATTTTTCGATTTGAGTTCTCCTGTAATATAGTATTTCTATTCAGTTAATATTTTATAGTCACAGCATGTCTTTAATTAGGTGTAGATTATACAATCAATAAGCATTGCAACCATTTGACACCAGACCAGGCAGTGGCTTCTTCTGTTGTCTGTAGAGTCATTGTGAGTTGGACCTGAGTTGGCAGCACATAAAACCAGTATTTGTTTTCTTTTTTGTGGTGCTGTTTACTATTTATATTTAACAGTTTCAAACGTTGTCCTTGGAAAGGTAGCTTCCTCTTACTTTTGATTTATTTCTATATTGGTTCATTCTTCTAGACTGGACAAGCCCCTTGTAATAAAAAGGTTTGCTTGTATAAAATTAGCTAAGTTTATTAAATGTCCTCTTCCATTTCTTCTGGTATGCATTAACCTGGTAGATACATATACTTACTCCTCATGTATAGATTGTCTCATTCACCAGCATTTCACATTCATGACAAGAGTAAAAATCTACTGACTATTTTGAAAATGTACAATGTATTTCTGGTAATAACAAATGAAGATGTGAAAGAGGGTAATGCTGTCTAAGGCAGTGAAATTGGCATGTGACCTTCCTCGCCTGTGTTATGATTCTCAGTGCTTTGGAAGTTATGTCCTAATGGAATTTGGCAGTTGCACAATCATGTGATTTAGCAGCTACATGCCTATGCAGTCATCCTCCATTTTCTAATCTTCTGTGAGCATCCTCCACTTTTGCATAGCTCACAATTATTTTCACAGAACAGTCTGGTCTGTGGAACTTAACCATGCTGAGAACTGAAGAGTAGGGGTATATAACTAAACATTTACCATTTGAATTGTGTTCCAGGAAAAACCATCATGCTAATAATATTTGCTGTTAATAAAAGACCCCTCTTCACATACACATTTTAACACTGCAAACTATCCAGCTCAGATGACTGAGATTGAGTCCAGGAAACTACAGTAGAAGAAACTGCCAACCAGTTCACGGAAACATGGCAAACAAAAAATCATTGTCATTTAAAAGTGATAGATTCAGCAGTTAACAAACAGTATGGGCTGTGGTATCCTTTCTTCTCAGGTTTCTTCCCAATATCATCCCACTTATTTGGGAAGTGGCTGTAAGTAACTTATGAGGAGGGCCTCAAAATTTTGTTGAAAATAGCACTAAAAGATAATAGAGTTTTCCCATCGGCTTTTGGAAGGCGTCTCATATATCACTTCTGCATCTACAAGTTATGGTAATATATGCATTCTTTTCTTAGAGATTTGCGTTGATGAGATAACATTTGTTTCCTTAACTACCTCACTGTCCTGGCACAAACTTACTAAAATGGAAAATTTTACAATATCATATAGAAACTTATTATGAGGCACAGAGAATGCATTCACATGCCAAGGCACCTCACAAATTTTATCAATCATAGAAAGATATGTATCTGATCAAATCAAATATTGGGAATAAAATCATGAGTAACATTGACAAGATTTTGGGAAGTCTTTCTCAAGTGCTCACTGAGGGAAAGTGTTCAAGAAAATGGCATAAACTATGATGGTCCCAATCTTAAACTCAGTCAGTTAAAGGTATGGAAAGATCTATATGAAATGTTAATGACTACACCTGTCAACAAATACTAATATCGTTCACACTTTTTATGTGTTTTCTTAATTTTTCTGCAGTGAATAGCAATTGTTCTCATGACTGGAAAAAAATCAATAAAACGGAGTGTTTCTCAGAATTCTGAAGACCAAAACCTTGGAAGAATGTAAACTTTACTTTGGGCCATTATTTTTCCTTCTTCTAGTTTTCAAAGCCTACGTTGTCAGCCTGTTCAGTTTGAGTCTGTGCCTTGTCATGTTGTTGTCGTCACTCTAAGCCAGGGCTGTCAAACTCAATTAAAGCGTGGGCCATTTGGTGCAACAGGCAAGATTCATGCGGGCCACATCACATTCACAATTTTGTTAAATTTATGTTTTGAAGTGAGGATACAGCAATATGGATAGAGTAATTAAAACACTATGTAATTGCTTTTACTTAAACATTTATTTTATTTAATGCATTTATAAAACTAAAATTATTCTTTTTTACCCAAAACTACCCAGCGCTTTCCTCCTACTAGTTTTCATTTACCTCTTGTGCTGTGACCGGAAATTATAACAAAATAACTAATAAAAAACACAAAATGTGGGACAGCTGACAAACGTGATGCACACTCGTAATTGCTTCCCTCTAAAAATGTTAACTAGCTCTGCCGCTAGGTATGATTCTTAACAACACGACCCAGAGTGCGCTTTTTAACTTGTTCGCTATTGGGATCTGTTTACATTACATGACACTGAATGTGGCAGACATGTCGCTTCCAAACGTCACCGGAACGGAGTCAGTGCGTTTATACACGTCCACAGGCCCCCAGGAAAGGCACTGGGCCACGTGTATACTCGTCTTCAGTAGTTAAAAGTTAACGACGGAATTGTGTGTACAGTTTTGCCTCAATCTCCCCTAAGTGCTATTGTCTTCATAACAATTTTTTCTATTTTCATTTTATTTCAGAGCATCACTGACCACAAAAAATTACCTCAGGGGCTGCAATCCGCCCGCGGGCCACCAGTTTGACACCCATGCTCTAATCAACAATCACTTACTAGCAAATAGGAGGATACATTTAACCACCTGACCGAGTTCCAGTTTGGCAAGGAACTTCCAGAAGAAATACACTACTACAGAGGTTAACTGCACTTTTAAGGATTTTAGGAGATGTTGAATATTTTGAATAGAGTTCTTTGAAATGCCATATAGGGTCCTCTTCCCCATCTTTGTATCATTGTCCCAGATTTTATCTATGTACCTATCATGTATCATCTCTTATCAATTTATAGTTTGGCCAGAAATTGTTGAATCTAGGTTGGGCTCAGCTAAAAGTGAACCTACTCCCAGTGTCTCTTTTCGTGCTCATAAGGGCAACAAGTGACCCTGGCCATGCCTTTCTCATGGTGCTGGTAGAAGCTGAGGTTCACTGCTAGCACACTATCCACTCCACCACATCATACTGGAGGTGGCCAAGGCCAAAGTCAAGGAGCGTTAAAGTTGCCACATTCAGAGTGGAAGGCTGCTGTACAAGGTGAAGGACACTGTACATCTTCAGACATGGCAAAGGAAATGGCTAAATGAATGGAATTTACCATATGGGCCTATCCTTATATATCCCATTCGAAGGTAGGCTTACTCTTGTTTGAACCCCCAATAAAATGAGTAGGAAAAAAAAGGTAGACAAAAAGTAGACTTACTTATTTTGAAGATTAGCCATGTCTATTTAGGTGTATGTAACATGATTGTCAGAGGTCTTAAAATCACTTACTAATAAATAAAATTAACCATAATTTGAGGGCTAAACTACTGAATAGCAATCACACTGTTCAGTAACAATGCACCTATAATGATGCTTATCTATGAAGTCATTATCTTATTTAATATAATGACCTTTGAGACAGAAAAGAAACAAAAAGGGTATGAACCCAAAAATACTATAAGTGAGTGACCAAGGATCTCAACCAGGTCTGACTTCTCCAGACCCAGTGCTGTCCCTCACAGCAGGAAAACTCTCATTAGAAAGTGTCTCCAAATTACTCTTTTTAGTTTTTGCTGTTATTAAATGTATTTCTGACAACATTTTTCTTAAAACTCCATATTGGTTTAAATGCATAAAAAACAGACAGTCTTTATCTTTCATATTTTAAATTCCTTGCTGACTCTCCAGCCACGCTACACAGGTTGCAGGCATTTCCATGTGGGGGAAATCACATTTATTTTTGAGGGAAGAAATACAAACAACTGCAAAGTAGTTGAGCACTCCCTATGTGTCCCCGTGGCCTCATTCATATTTAGATATGTGTGGGGAATACAGAAGCAAAGCTGTCCCTATCCCCATTATTGCAGGTAGCTGTGGGCAAATAATGGGCTTTGTGCATATAAATCCCACATGCAATTTTGAAAAATCACTCCCTTGTCCATGTTTCACTAGATCTAAAATGAGATGCCTAGGATACATGGCTTCCTAGTGTTTAACAGCTGGTCAGTTTGTGTGCTGCCTCTTATTTCAATAAAATTCTTGGAATTGTTCCAATTGCAGTCACGTCAATTCCCAGAATCCCTGTAAAAGTTTACTTTTAAGTGGAAGAGCGCAAGATTAAAATGAAAAATTGCATGTAAGCAAAGCATTATTACAATAGTGACTGAAGATAATCATTTGTAATGTCTCAAACTGGTGTATTGTGTTAATCACAGTGTAGCCATTTATTTCATTTCCCTCTTCCTGTGAATAAATGCATTCCACCAACCCATTTATTGATGCGATATCAGGTGAGTCACACACTACTCAAGGTATTGGGAAAACAGATTAAAACAATGTGATTCTTGCCCTTGGAACTTGTAGGAGGAGATAGCTATTTATGAGGCTCTTCCATGGATAACTATGATCAGAGCTACAATGGAGGCCTAAAAGGAGTTCTATGGATATGATATGATATGGATTACACTCAATGAGTATGGATTACACTCAATGTAAGGAAGACCACAATCCTCACAACTGCAACAACAGGTAACATCAAGATAAATGGAGAAAAGGTTTTGTTTTGCTTGGAACCACAATCAATGTTCATGGAAGCAGCAGTCAAGAGATCAAATGACATATTGCATTAAGTAAATAGGCTGCACAGGACTTCTTTAGAGTAATGAAGAACAAGAATGTTCCTTTGAGGACTAAGGTGAGCCTGACACTGAACCATGGCATTTTCCATTGGCTTATATGCATGTGAATGTTGGACATTGACTAAGGAAGGCCTTTGAAGAACAGATGAAATTGAATTGTGATGCTGGAGAAGAATTTTGAAAGCACCATGTGCTGTTAAAAGGGCAAACTCATCTGTCTTGGAAGAATTAAGGTCAGAGTGCTCCTTAGAGGCAAGGATGGCAAGACTTCATCTTACATCCTTTGGACATGTTTTCAGGAGAGACCAGTCCCTGGAGAAGGACATCATGTTGGTAAAGTGGAGGGTCTTCAAAAAAGAGGAAGACTGTAGATGAGATGGATGGATGCAGTGGCTGCAATAATAGGCTCAAATACAGGAACAACTGTGAGGATGGTGCAGGACTGCGCAGTATTTCAGGCTGTTCTGCATAGGATCACTATGGGTTGGAGTCAATTTGATGGCCCCTAATAAAAGCAACACAACAACAATGGATTGTTTCATAACTACAGGTTGTAACCTGGAGACAGCCTGTAAAATATAAATAAAGTATATAATTTATATATACAAGGGGGCAACCCCCCACTGAAAAACAGAAAACAGCTCCTCTGGACAGAGCTTTCAAAATACACATTTTTCCTGCTAGGCGGACATTGAGCAACTCTGTCTGAGTTAGTGAACCCGGTGACGTAGCTTGAATTTTTTCGTAAAAGCCATTTCTTTTTTTTTTTAATCATTTTATTGGGGCTCATACAATTCATCACAATACATAGATCAATTGTGTAAAGCACACCTATACATTT